>NC_089040.1:30720833-31048055 GCF_034140825.1 Oryza sativa Japonica Group | reverse complement strand
GCACAGGCTGGAACTTAGATTGTCTAGAGATGGTAATTGGTCAATTGGTGAAGTTGTGACTTGTGATTACGAGCATCTTGCTCTTGCAGGACATTGCTCTCCCCTTCGCTCGTAATTGGTAGTTTGTTGTCATTGGCCTTGTTTGGATCCTCCGGGCTATTAAATAGCTATCCGGAATCTTGCTATTTAGGATTATTAAACGTAGATTACCGACAAAACCGATCCCATAACCCCTAGACTATTTTGCGAGACGAATCTAATGATGTATATTAATCCATAATTAGCGGCTGATTACTGTAGCATCACTGTAGCAAATCATGGATTAATATACCTCGTTAGATTCGTTTCGCAAAATAGCCTAGGGGTTATGGAATGAGTTTTGTCAGTATTCTAAGTTTAATACTCTTAAATAGCAAGATTTCGGAGGGCTATTTAATAGCCCTCCGGATCCAAACAGGGCCATTGTCTTTTAAAAACACCTAGGGGTCTTCTGGCCAGCTCCACGAGATGGTGGGTTAGACGGCCTGGGTTCAAAACCTCACCCCTTCTAATTATTTGATATTATGTCATTTTCTAATATTCGCGTCTGTTTTGTTGTCATCGTCTTTCTAAGCGTGCGTGCTTGCAAAGGAAAGGAGTAGAGAGAGAGAGAGGCACATCAGCAGATCGAGAGAGAGAAGCTGGTATGACAAAAGAAAAGAAAAGACAGAAGATGACTCATGCACACTTGCGAAATCAAACCAAAAGAGAATCAAAGCGAGGCAATATGTACGCGCAGAAGCAATGATGAAGCGAAAGCCGAAATGGTGCTAACCGTTGGGCGGCCAGCCACGCATGCAGCGAATCGGTCGATCGATCATGCAGCTGCTAACACACACACAAGAGAAGACGAGACGAAACTCAGCCGGCCGGTGATTCGATCGAGAGTAGGTGACACAGCCAAGCAGGATAGAGGCTATTTTTAGGAGAGCTTCTAGCTGCTGCAACTTCTCTCAGAATTAGAAGCTCCCCCAAACAGTATATCTTTTGGTTCATATTCTAAGAAGTTGTAGTTGTAGAATCCAGAAAGTGAACCAGAAGCTAGAAGCTGAAAAACCTAGCTTTTCAATATTCTCAGAAGCTGTAGTTGTAAAATCTAGAAAATGAATCAGAAACCAAAAAAATGAAAAATCCAGCTTTTCTAGATTCTTATAAATTGTCTACAAATCAGCTGCTTCTCATAATTTTAAACTCCACAAATACTGCAGGATCCGTCTCCGCGAACCGAGAGACGTTACGGTATACGGAGTGGGCACGATTGCTTTCACGAGTTGGGAATCCGTTGCTGTCGTACGTCTCGTCTATGGCGTGCTGTATGTCCTCTCCTTCTTTCTTCCTTTCCAAATAAGCACTCCTCTTCTTCCTCCTCCTCCTCCTCCGCCTCCTCTTCTCATTCCCAACTCATCGATCCATCAGTAGCTAGCTAGCTAGCTAGCTAGCTGCATTGTCCGGCGAGAGAGATAGCTGCTGCAGGGGGCGGCCATGGGGAGGGGCAAGATCGAGATCAAGCGGATCGAGAACGCGACCAACAGGCAGGTGACCTACTCGAAGCGCCGCACGGGGATCATGAAGAAGGCCAGGGAGCTCACCGTGCTCTGCGACGCCCAGGTCGCCATCATCATGTTCTCCTCCACCGGCAAGTACCACGAGTTCTGCAGCCCTTCCACCGAGTCTGTATCTCCATCTCCACTTCGACTCTATGATCTTCTCCATCCTGATTATACTATATATATAACTGCATCATATCGATCTTAATTGCATCCTGCTGCAGCATCAAGGGGATCTTTGACCGCTACCAGCAAGCCATCGGCACCAGCCTTTGGATCGAGCAGTATGAGGTTGATTTGTTTAATTTCTTCCTTTCTTCCCCTCCGCTAGCTGCAACCAAGCTGCTCACTTCGATTCTCTCCTTATGATTTGTTTTCTCATCTTTTGCTCGATTCGTCTTCTCAATTTTCACTCCAGTTTCTTTCCTTTAATTCTATGTCCCAACTCTCTTCTGCTCGTTAATTGGTTTGGTTTGGTTTGTTTTCATCCATCAGAATATGCAGCGCACGCTGAGCCATCTCAAGGACATCAACCGCAACCTGCGCACCGAGATCAGGCCAGCACAAATTTCACCCCTTTAATTACTTTCCTCTCTTCTCCTTAATTAATCCCTCTTAGTATATAGTTACTGGGGGATTTTAGCTTGAACAAGAGATCCAAATTTACAACGTTTTTCAAGATATGTACTGCTGGATCTGAATATAAACAACCATACGTGTGTGCAGGCAAAGGATGGGAGAAGATCTGGACGGGCTGGAGTTCGACGAGCTGCGCGGTCTTGAGCAAAATGTCGATGCCGCCCTCAAGGAGGTTCGCCACAGGAAGGCATGCACGCACGCACGCCCTAATTAAACTACGAACCCTAATTTGCTCAATACTAAAACGTCGTTCAATTCCTTAATTCAAGGGTGGTAGATCCTTGTATTTTGTGCACACTAGATCTACGGTTCATGATCAGATCCGTGCATATTTCATGCTTCTCGCTACAGATCTACGAGTTTCTTGAACCCTTCTTGGCTTCTTGCATGTGTGGAAATTATATTGATGGTTTTTAATTTGGCCTCGGTTGCTTGCTCGTATTAAACAAGATAATTTTAAGGTTTATGCTTTATAGAAACATAATTTATGTGTACTATTGTTTTATCTTACAACTAGTAGGATGTATGCTCATTGATCTATTGGACTGTAACATATTAAACTTTCTGCTTCATGTATCCTAGCCTTTTAATTTGTTTCAGTTTTCTCATGATTAATTCGGTTTTAATTTCTGCAGTATCATGTGATCACCACACAGACTGAAACCTACAAGAAAAAGGTCAGGAATAAGCCATGCCCATTTTCTCAGTATTTGTTTCTGGTTAAATTTATATATATATATATATATATATATATATATATATATATATATATATATATATATATATATATATATATATATATATATATATATATATATATATATATATATATATATATATATATATATATATATATATACCACCAATTTTATTCCTTCCTCTTGAAACTGTTGGCTATAGGTGTACATCTACTGTGGATTTTATTCCTTCCCTTGGAAGCTGTTGACTATGTGTGCATCTCTTGTGGATATATAGGCCGGATTTAATCAATCCATTATCTTAAAAAAAATACTGCCAATATTATGCCTAATAATGCAGCAATATTAGTATATATATGTATGTTCTTCTGGTGCAGTAATAAGGGTATATCTAGATATCTGCACAAGCCTATATAAGTGTATATTTATCTTCCCCAATTCCTTACTTTAATTGCTTCACTTTTGTGGCCACCATCACTGCTTAAATTTGCTTAGTTTGGCCAATAAGTTCGCACTTGCAGTGTCGTCTATGTTCACATGTCTTTCTGAAGAGCTATATGCTATCCCTTTGATTGTACGTTGTTCACATTTTTCCTGACGATATTAAGTTCCTCCGGGTAAAATATACATTGATCCCGTGAACTAAATTGCACTCACCCAATAACCTGCATTTTGCCTTATTGCGTGCTAATTTAGCCATATACATAGCCATGGATCTCCCAGTTTCTGTACTTGAACAGTCGAAGCTAGCTAAGCTAGCCCTTGAATCGATCAAAAGCCAAAATAAAAGATCTGACAAGCACCATGACGCCTCTCAACCGAAACATGCATGCTAATGTACAGTGTGCATTACCATGCGTGTCTGTGCATTTCCATACTATCTACACATCAATATATTTGATCGAGGCTACCTGATCTACACATCTAGTCTAAGCTATACACATAGCCATCAGTAGATGTACATCGATGTTAATTGGAGCATGCATTGTCATGTGCATTCCTATACATTACATGATGAACAACGCACGCAATATAATGCGATCTGCGATGCAGTTTTCTCTGTCTTTTTTGCAAGCTAGAACTCATGACAAACAGCAAAGGACAGTAGTATGAATTGGGCATGTATCTGCATATATATGCGTATATGTATCTCCTGTTAAGCAAACAACTAAGCCAGGATCGGTAGCTATATAAACTAGCTGTACCTAGAGACGATGAAGCATGCATGCTTATTTTGGTCCCCCGGCTATTTAGGAGAGTAGCATGTCAAACACGGATTTTTATGAGAGATTGCATCGCGGCGTGATACCTTTTGGTAGATAAGGGACGGCATTGAGGCTTTATGATTTGCAAGAATTTGGAAACCAAACCATTACGGCCGCTGGCTTACTGAATCTTTAGTGGGGTGTACTACTAATTAATTACTCAGCTTGAACAACCGAGCAAAAGCGAATACTTTTGACTTTACATTCAATCGACTTTAATAGGGAGTACTCTTTGTTCATTGTTTTGTAGTTTTACCTGCGGTTAGCTGGTCAGAATTAAACATATATATATATATATATATATATATATATATATATATATATATATATGTAGCTGAATAAGTAATTCATTGCATCGAGGGGATTGTTAACCATTCATGCATATCTAACTGTGTTGTCGGCTGAGGTGAAAATTAACCAGTTCAAGCATGCATGTTGGCATATAGTATAAGCTAGCACATCACAAATTCACAATCACCTTCAAGTGTTTAATTTCGCTGCATTAGCTACTCCTTTGGTCTTGTTACGTGAGAGAGCTGACAGAGAGTAGTGTATAAACTCTGAACAAAGAACTGCACTTTGATATGGAGCTAGCTAGAAGATGACTTTGAATCTGTATATATATCTTTGTCATTGTGATATGGGAGAGGATAACTTGCTTAAATTTTATGTGAGTGACTGTTCATAGAAATAAACTTGACGATTGTTTCTTGTGTGCTATAGCATGCTGTCCGAAGATGCAAACATGTATATATACACATTGCAGTGACACTCTACTTTTACTTGCACACATATGCTGGACCCTGTGTCTATACATGCATGCACATGATATAATTTGTCTGTCTATAGCTAATAGAGATTGGTTTCTACATTAATTGATCCGGTGTGTGCATGCATATAATGCAGGTGAAGCACTCCTACGAGGCGTACGAGACTCTGCAGCAGGAGCTGGTAACCTATCAAGCATTTTTTTTTCAGTTATAGCCAGAAAATTATTTGTTAATTAGTTTCTCCAATGCAGGCTAGCTAATTTGATTGAACTCTACTGTTGGATGAATGTTTGAATTAATTCAGGGGTTGCGCGAGGAGCCGGCGTTCGGGTTCGTGGACAACACCGGCGGCGGGTGGGACGGCGGCGCCGGCGCCGGCGCGGCGGCGGACATGTTCGCCTTCCGCGTGGTGCCCAGCCAGCCCAACCTGCACGGCATGGCCTACGGCGGCAACCACGACCTGCGCCTCGGTTGATATATCATCGCCGCCGCCGCCGCCGCCGCCGGCGGCCTGCTCGTCGCCGGCCGGCCGGCCGCCGGACACCGTATCATCGCTCGATCTAGATAACAAGCCGACGAATAAATTGCAGTGCTCGTGTTACTTACCTGCATGCGCATGCATTATTATCGATCAACGCAAGAACTTCATTTCATTTACCAAACCACTTGATGTGTGCTATGATCCAGCGGTTAAACCGTGTGTTGTCTCTTGACATTTTGTACCAGTTACTGATGATGTTGTATTATGTATGCGTGGTGTGCAACTGTGCTTGGATAATTTCACACTTATTTGCCACGCTTGCTTTATTAGCTTTGACTATCAAGCTACTGATCAGAGAGTTACCTAGCTCAAAGGATTAATTATTATGTATACAGCTCAAATACATTAATGGGCTACTGGCTGCTGCTGTCCGAGTAATTATTTACACCTGTGGTATATCGCTTAGTCCGTTTTGTTGGGATTTTGTTGTTGGTCTTGTGTCATCTTGGTGTGTTTTGTTGTTTTTTTCTCTTTATTTGTGTGTTTTTTCTTTGGCTCTTTGGGGAGGTTTTTACCTCCTATGTTCTCTTCTTAATGAAATGGCGCACAATTCTTTTGCGATTTTGAGGAAAAAAAAAAGATTACCTCCGTGGCCAATCAGCAAGCTCGCCCTCGCCGGCGCCGGTGAGGGCGAGGAGATCGCCGTTGTTGGCTGTTGTTTGGGCTGGACAGCCCAACAATTACTGCTCAGTAGCCCACTCTGGGTGAAAGCCCGCTCATCCCGATAGAGTTAACTTCCGTGGGCCGATTTGTCGCGCAACCAAGGTGGCCCGCTCCGCCTCCTTCGTTGCACGTGGGCCCATACCACGGTGAAACCATGTGTGGGCCTTATTTGGGCTTAACTCTGGCCCATTAATAATCGCTGGACAGCGTCCATGCTAGCTACTGCATTTCTTTTTTCGATTTCAGTACCACGGAAAGCTATAAGCATCACCAGAATTTGGACGAAAATTCTATATAAACATCACCTTGAATTTACACGAAAATTTCACATTTTCAATGTATATTCGTTTAAAAATGTAATCACCGCAGGTTAGTGCACTACACAGCCAAGGAGATAATTGCTGTAATTAACAATGTTATCCTCGACTAAATTAAGGTATTAAATTTTCTGTACGTACTTTCAGTCGCCTGTTCAACATGGAAATTAAGAAATGCAAAGTAGAAGAGACAAATTAACAGCGGCTTTTGGCCGCCTACTTTTCAAGTTCATGTGCTAAGCATATGGCATTGCTAATCATGGGGTCGTATTAAGGAATCATAATCATCATGGTGATCATCATCATCACAAGGTGATTAATTAAATAATAAAGATTTAAAGGCGGCCGGCACCAGCTGAGACTAAGACTGGGCTCTGGGCTCAATCAGACGCACCGGACTTTCAGCTAAAAGGGCCTCGTCAAAGGTGCTTGGGCCTCTCCAAGATAATAAAAAAAAAGCCCTTTAAATTAAAAGTGTTAATCACTTGATCTCGCACTAATCTTCTTCTTGTATGGGGCTCTCCACTTTACTAATTTTCTTTCAGTCAAATTGGCAGTAATTAACTACTTCAGATTATATATGTATTATTAAATACCTAAGTTTTAGCAGTTGCATATGGTTAGCTCATGAGAGTACTGTGAACACATATAATAAATATTCAGTTTCTTTTTGCAGCTATAGGTCAATGTGACTGATATGTATATATTGGTGGTAGGGCCCAGATGTCTGGGGGACAAAGTTGCTTGCTCATCTCTTGCATTGCACAGGAGCCTACCATGGCTATGGATCAACCTAAGCTTGTCGTTACGAATTGGCAACCATTGAAGTTGGTCGGATGCTATCTTTACTAGCCCATATAGTCAACATATGATCATCAGAAGCAACCGTAATAATATATATATGAATCGATCATTGGGACAGGGACACCTTGATCCATACCATCCATCGATTCGATCATATCTCTCTCGAGATCATGAGATGATTGAAATTAACATCATCTTGATTTCTCAGGTGATGTTTGGATACATGGACTAAATGTCACATCGGATGTTTGACACTAATTAGAAGTATTAAACATAGACTACTAATAAAACTAATTGCATAAATTTGCGAGATAATTTTTTTAAGCCTAATTAATTTATAACTAGCACATGTTTAATGTAGCATCACATATACTAATCATGGATTATTTAGGCTAAATAGATTCGTCTCTTGAATTAGTCTAGAGTTATGGAATAGGTTTTTTTCGCGAACGCGTTATGGAATAGGTTTTGACATTAGTCTATATTTAATACTTTTAATTAGTGTCAAACATCCAATCTGGCAGGATCCAAACATCCCCTTAGTGTGTCTGACGAAACTGAACACACTACTGTCCGGTTGATCAACCACGCAAAATCTTCAGACTGTTAATAATTTCTTCGTGAAAAAAAAAGGAGGAGAGGAGCAGTTGGATTATTGTTCAGAGAAGACGACGAGATAGATGACATGCATCATCTATCACCAAATTTCAGTAAGACGTGTGCATGCATCTTCCTTGCAGATTAAGCACTGTATTAGCTGGGATATATAATTATAATTAGAATTCGTCGCTATCATGATTCATGCACAAGATTTTGTGTGGTGAATGAAATCTTACAACAGTAATTAGAGTCTAGAAGCTAGGTAGGTAGGTATAGGTTAATTAGGGACGAATAGATGGTTGGATTTGGAAGGTTTAGTGTCTCTTACTAATAATTTATAATTATCTTTTGATGGTTCTTTCAAAGCCTAGCTAGATACCATTACCTACATATCATTGCACTACTAATGCACGCTCAATGCTCTTCGAATAGATGCGACAATTCGTTTACTGTGTTAAGCCTCTACACATGATCCATTCATGTAATTTAGGAGTAATAATTAATCTGTTTGCATTGTGCGTAGGATACGGTCTATAAGGGATAAAATCCAGTCTAATTAATCATACTCGGTATGAACATTTGAAGAATTAATGGCAGTGTCGCGTAGTACATAATTAGTAAGAGCAATATTAATTACAGAACTTCTCACAAATGCAAACAGCTAGCAAAGCAAGAGGCCGTAATTTGCGCTAAAAAGAGAAAGGGACAAGCTAGCCGACAAAACGAAAGAAGCATCAAGGAATATTAAATCAATCAAGCAATTAATTAATCAAGTAATTACACGCATAATATACACTGACATCATGATCACACTGTCGATGCAATGCCATGATTTTGTCAGCATTTAGATCACTCCCGTTCCTTTCGTGCACTTCGCGTGATATATCAGTAATTAGCAAAGGAGAGAGATAGATACGATCGATGTGATGCTTAATTAAGCCAATTTTGCTAATTAGTTGAATACCTTTGCCTTCACGTTTACGAGTACTAACTAACTTCAAATTTACGATCAAAATCAATGGATCGATCACGCATGGAAGACGGGATATGTTTCGTATATGTGCAGTACTGTCCGGATTCTAACTCTGAATTGGATCTTGTGTTGTGATCTGGCAACATTCACGTACACTGTCAGATGGAGGAGGAGGAGGACCATGCATAGCACAAATGTACCAAACCTAGCTAATTAACCTGCTAGCTAGCTAGGTCATGCATGCGGCTTTGCAGAGACTATTGCAGAGATGAACGATGGACGATGGATCGGTCGATCTCGATCGATCGATCGAGTTCGTCAATTATGAAAGATATGAAGTACAGTACACTAATAATTCGAGCTGAATATAAGAAGGACATATAGGTAGATCGATCAGAAATCAGAGTTGTAGTATGCAGCAGACTGACTCGCCGCATATGCCTCGCTCTGCTAGTGCTTAGGTGTAGCAGCTGTAGTAGTATGCAAGTGCAGCAGCAGCTATAGCAGCTTGCAGCCACTGATGAACAGCTAGCTGAAGAACCTGCATATATGCGACATGCATGTACACATCTCTTGGAAGCTCCCGTGTGTCTGCATCTACTTGAGCCCCGTGCATGCATGCCCATTGCCACCAATCGATCCATCCATCCATTCACCTCAAGCATCTTCCCTCAGTAATTAATTAATCACGCTAACTGCTTCATGCCACTATAATTACTGGAAATAACACAACACTACATGCTTGATTAACAGTGTCAAACTTTTGACCTGTTGCTATAGCTTACTCTTCTTGCACAGTACTTTGCACTGAGTCTGATGAGGAGTATAGCATTTAGCAACAAAGAAAGACACACAGATAGAAATGAAAAAAAAATTAATAACACTATGGTCCTATATATAAATAAAATTACTACTACTAATTAAAAACTTTGAGTTGGCAAGTCACTGTGCTGCCTCCCATCAGCAAGCACTAGAAAACACAAAGTACGAACTCTCCAGCCTCCTCTCATCTCGGTTCTGATGATCTCACACTGCCCAAGGCCAGCTCTTTGCGTCCACTAGCTTTATTTTTTCCCCTTCTCATTTGCCTAATCAAATATACTTATTAATTAACAACTAATTAACATGGGGGGATATATTAGTAACAGTGCAAGTTTCATAAGCTAGTAGTATATCCTGTTGGTTGTGGATTTGGCATCAAGCGATCCAGTTAACCATCTTGTCACCGGTGATAATTAATTAACTAATTAATCTCACGCTAATCGCCAGAGCCTACACGTAGCTAGGGTTCGTAATTATATCGATGCGAACGGCGCGAGCACATGCTAATTACAGTGTCGCGCGCATACGTGACAAAGCTAATAAGGTTCAGCGAATTAACGCGCTTAGCTTACTTAATTCGCATGCACCTAGCATGTGCAGGGTGTACGCGGTTTCCCCTAATTACTTAATTAGCTATAGCTTGGAGTGCGCCTAATTAATTAACTAAAGCTAGCTTAGCTAGCTACTGTAGCTAGGAGCAATGTAGCTAAGCTGCTGTAGAGTGCAGTGTGTAGTACTCTAGCTACCAGCTCTACTGATGATGAGTCGACGCCCTAATCTTCTTTCTCAGGCTAGTTAAATACTCCTTTTTAGCTAATTAAGTTAAGCGCACCAAAAAGCATTTATGCATTGCATTGCAACGCAGCACAAAAAAAAAACTACTATACTTCTCTAATTCATTTTTTTTCATATCACTTCAGTTAGCTCCACTTCTTTTGTGTGAAAAACTAAAACCGTTTGATTAGACTTTAACTTCATAAAAGATGGAGCTAAAGCTAAAGCTCTGTCAAACAAGCCCACAAGTTCCAAACCGATCGATAGACATGCATGTATGCAGGGTAATTAAGATATATTATACTATATATATTCTTGTATGTATTGCAATTCATAATTAATTATAAGTGTATATATAGCCCTACATTTTTACAAACTAATCACGCACATAGATATGCATAACATGCAAGACAAAAGTGGTTGTTTTGAGAGGGAAGAAATAATTCAGAAACTACAGTATGAATTATGAATTGTCCTTTTTAATTACAGTAGCATTATAGCTTATAGGTCAACTCACATCGTAAAAATATACTCCCTCCATTTCAAAATGTTTGACACCGTTGACTTTTTAGCACATGTTTAACCGTTTGTCTTATTCAAAAACTTTTGTGAAATATGTAAAATTATGTGCCTACATAAAAATATATTTAACAATGAATCAAATGATAGAAAAAGAATTAATAACTACTTAAATTTTTTTAATAAGACGAACGGTTAAACATGTGCTAAAAAGTCAACGGCGTCGAACATTTCGAAACGGAGGTAGTACTAGTATATAGCAGTATAGCACTATAGCTTACTGTTCAGAGCATGTGTGTTATTATTCTCTGAAACTAGAATAATTACGTACGCATTTACGCATTCATGCACGGCATATGTATATCGGATTTAACAAAACGCTGTGGCCATTTAAGTCATCACTAACTCCATGCATATGATTAATTATACAACAATTAACTTATTGATGCAAAATATACTCAATTCGCAGATGATATATAATGCATGCATATGATGCTTTGAACAATTAGTCATTTAGTACCTAAGGAAGGATATACTATATGTGTATAACTGTATATAGAAATGTCCTTTGTAAGATACTACTTTACTATATTACTAGCTCATCATCATAAAGATAAAAACAAAAAGGACATAGTAAGATATGTACTAGCTAGTGTACTCTAGCTACATGCATATAAATATATCGTAGTATACTATATACATATGGGACATGAAGTAGACACCATTAATATTAATTAAGATTTGTGACCAATTAAACCTTGTGCTTGTTTAAATTTGTGGGATGCATGTGAGACGCCGCATCCCCTTTAGAAAGCCTTTTTCTCCCTCTTTGGGTTTTGGGACCATATGTACACTAGTTGTTTTTGCTCTTGTATCCCTGGCCTCCTTCTTATATATATATTCTCTAACCCCACACTATTAGCTACACAATGCATGAATGATAAAACATCCATCTTAGGGTAAGAGGTCTTAACCTAAGCTTATATAGCTGAGCTCTCTCTTTTATCATGTGTATGCAAAGCTTGCAAGAGCAGACAGCTGACTAGGAGGGTCCCAAGCACATAAGCAGGCCCACAAGCTCAGTGTACAAGTCACTGAAAAATAAATGAATCTTTGCAATTAGGACCCTAGATGGAGGAGGAGAAGCCTATAGTTGTGGGTGTTAGGTGTGTGGATAGCTTGGCCCAATAAATTGTTATGTCTCTTTATTTATTTTTTTTTTGAAGAGCAATAAAACTTTCTTGTTAGGTCAGATTCCTTGTTTGTTGTAGTAGTAGTAGGATTCTGGTGATAGCAAAGGGAGAGCTAGCTAGCTTTTTCTTATGACAAGGTCAAAATTGAAATTTTCTTGTTAGAGGTCATGCATGGAGGGAAAGTGGTCCACAAAATCTAAGAAGGCCTAACTCATGTCTCTTTCCTCCTATGTTTGTGATGGATAGTGAACTGCATTCTAGGCTTATGTAATGTGGTTTATAGCCATCATGTTTGCCATAAAAACCAATATTATTAATGATATGGAGATTGTACATATGTTTATAGCTCACATATAACTTCTATTGTATAAAGAAATAGATCGATCTCATGCTTATCTAACATAACAAGGCTACATATAACTAATATTCTTTTAGACATCTTACATTAATTTGGCATTGTTTGGATTGGTAAAATGTTTGCCAATGCTATTATTACAAAACAAAATTAGTATATATATGGAATGTTTACTACTAGATTTGCCACATTGCACATGACGGGCTTCTTTGGAACGCAAGATTCTCAAACGCATATATAGGAAGGAAAAATGCTAGACTGAAGGTACCCTAGCATCTCAAATCATATATGTACGTTGAAAAAACAAATAAAACTGACCATTTGGATGTAGCGCAACAAAAAATGCAGAAATTAGGGGAGAGAGAAGGGGGGGTCAAAAGGTTGGAGCTCATGTTAGAATTCCTCCGAAATTTATATCTTTTGAGCCAACCGAAAAGAATTTCATAGGATATTTTGATAGTTATTCCATTGATCTAAATATAATGACCACATAGGAAAATTTTCGATGGGATTGAATTCCTCCAAGAACCCTTTGTTCCAAATTAAAGGAGCCCGATTCATGGTGTTAAACTTTACAATATATAGCTGGCTAGGATTGTGTCCCTTTTATCTTCTTAAGTATGAAACCAATGAGGTTCTTGAGAATTTGCTCGTAAAGGATCAGAACAGAGGGGATTCATATTCTCCATATGATTGGATTGTGCTGAGCGATAAGGATGGATAGATCAGTTGGAATCGATGATATAAAATATATGTGCAGGGAGATCGCGATAGGTGGTCTCAAGGACAAGAAAGTGATATATACATACATGCTTGTAATGCATCATGCAATGGTTCAAGTCATGATATATTCATCGCAAAAAGGAAAATGGCCTTGTACTATAGCAGGAAGAACTAGCATTATAGACTCAAGAACATTCAGTACTGCCACATCATTCTCCAGTGTATAGTATTAGCTAGTTACTATTTTTGTTAGTCTGCTTGCTAGCTAAATATACCAGAAAAAGGTGGATCAATGCATCAGAGGTTGAATCGAGGCTTTGAACTATTATATATATGTATGATGTGAAATATCACTGGAAATCAAGAAAATTTCATGAATAGTACACAGAGATCACGCACTAGTTTTTTCTTCTTCTTTTAGAGAGAAGGGCTGAATAATGTTTAGCAAAGTATTAACAGCAAGTTTCATTCATATAAGTATTCTTTGCAGTATCATTTATCTGTTAATTTCCCCCCCCCCATTATATTGCACACATTATAATTAAGTACTGAACATATATATGTGAGCAGCAAATTAAAAGAAAAAAAATCAAAGAGATGCCGTATTACACCATCATCAATCAAACTAAGCATGGAAGAAATCTAGCAAAAAAAAATTTTGCAACACAGACATACTCTAGTACAATTAATTAATTGCATGCATTTTTCTACAATTTTTCATACATAACATGCATATATAACAAACCAATGAACATAATTGTGCGCAAATTAACTTTGTTGCTATATATATACATGATATTCGAAATAAGAACTGATCGTATAATTTTAAAATGGTATTATACAGCATTTGTGTGTTCTTTTTCAGAATAACTTGAGCTCTTATTGTATTAATTAATAGTATTAATTATACATGATTGGTCTCAAGATAGTTAGAACATAAGATATAAAGGATTGAATGGATGTATTGCGTACAGCGAAATGGCTGTAGAAAAATTATTTAACAATGCCATGGATTTTTAGTAGGGGATGCTACAGAATATATATAACATTATATATATCCTGAGAAATATAAACCTAGCTTATCCATGAGCATGAATATACAAAACGAATGAATTGAACCATGACTAACAACAAGATCAATACATATATATGCATATAATTAAAATATTAGATGAAATTATATCATATATATAGCTAGCTTAGAATTCATTAGTATACTAAAATGCTACGAATTGTACTATAATAGAACTCAAATCAGTGATCAGAAACAGACCCAGATCGAAGGTACGTGCATATATATATGTTCTTCAGTTATATATATGCTACTCCATCTATTCCAAAATAACTTCATCTTTGATTATTTTGGGAAATGTGTTGCATTTCTTACAGTATTATATATATGCACATGCATGTAGTTTAGCGACGCACAATATACCTCTCTTTGATCGATATGTATAATTCTTTTTTTTATCGATATATAGAGTTAATGTGTATCTTGCAACAGAGTTGTGACACTCCAAGCACATTTAATGAAGTTACGCAAATTAAATCTTAATCTGAACTCCTGAAAAGCCCCTCACAATGTAGAACATATCGTATATATATATACTAATTAATCATGTGGGCAATAGTATGAATAACTAGCAACACAATACCAAAGTGTTTCAGTGCAAATGCAAACAGATAATGATGGACAATTTGAAACGCAGAAATGCACTTGATGTGTATGTACATCGTTAATCCAAACATATGCTGAACAACTGTGAATTATGCACTGCATTACAATCTCCTAGCAAGCTAGCTAGTAGCTATATTGTGTACTTGAGCTACTACGACACCCCCATATGAAAAGTTCAGTGATGATTTTCTCCATAATAAAAAGAGAATAAGTGTTCAGATGGAGTAAAAGAAACAAAGTAGAGATGAGGCTACAGCTAGATGCAGCATATGGACAGTACTATACATCACTACTGTACCACTCTACACTCTACGTATAGGCCGGCCGGGAGTGAAGCAAATTTGCATAGTTGCTGTACTGAAGGACAAGAGATCATACCAGTAACTGTTCTTTTATCCTTTCATATATTTTTTATTAAATAAAAATTGTACTCTTGTAAGAAGACAGTGCTAGCTAGCTAGTAGATACGTACAGATCGAAGAACAGAGAGATGAGAATGAAGACGAAACATGCATACACCTAGCATTAATTAGCAGAGCTAGTATAGATTCAGTTCAGACAATGTAGAGAGAGACTAATGGTTGCTTAGGCTAACTAGGTAGATTAATTTGTTAGTAAAAACCAACCATACACATTGTTGACATTCCATCATTCCATGTGACTTGTATTGGTTGGTATAATGCATTATTTTACATTTGTTTTTTTTTAATTTTTTTTGAAGGATTGCAACATGGCTCTACGTCACTTCAACATAAGAATATTAAAAACAGTAGCCTAGGAAAAGAAGGAACAGTGGTGTGACAAGGTCACTATGTACCCTAGAGAGAGGAGAGAGAGAGAGACCAATAGCTAGGCCATGACCATGAGAGAGAGATGAAAGAGAGTCCAAAGATGATGCATAGCACAAGGCAGTAGCAGCATTGTCGAGTAGATTAGCCAAAGAGAAAAAAAAAACCTACATCAATCCCAGCAAAAAAAAATGCATGGAATTTATGTACTTTCCCTTGATCTGGATCAGGAAGAAGAGAAAGAAGCTAAGGTAGGAGAAGCTGATTGCTCATCCATCCCAAGGCATGAGGCAGCAGCTGAATGTACAGAATAGCTGCTTAAAAAGAAGCAAACTACTGGTAGAAGAAAAAGAAAGAAAAACAACCGCAGGTACTACCGGGTTAAAACATGCAACAAATCATATAAAAAAACACCATCAGGTGAAGGGCCAGCTTTACCCATGCCAAAGCCAGAGAGAAGCTTCTCCCATGCACACACACACAACACATACGTACACGTACTAGTACTAGCTAAGTTAAGCTAAGCTGGAGTACTTAATTAATTACTCAAGAAATTTTAAGCATGCAGTAGTAATTAATCAACTCATCACATGCCAAAATCAACTGGGGAAAAGAAGGGATTTTAATCAAGGGGGAAAAGCAAATTAATTAATTAGAACAAGTTCGATATCATCATTGAAGCTACACTTGGTTCTTTTTTTTTCCTCTCTCTCTCTCTTTGCATTGCATTAAATTAAGTCATTAATTAATAAACTCGAAATTAATAAGCTCATCGACGACAAGCAGTAGTACTAGCTAAGCTCTAGCTAATGACATGCTCTCGATCGACCGTGCATTAGTGTTCATCGGCTGAAATAACAAATAATCTCTTAATCTCATCATCATCATCTTCTTCTTCTTGTTCTTCTTGTTGTTCGATTGATCTTGTTTTGTTGAGACGATGATGCAAATGAAACTAGCAAATTGATGATGATTTGATCATGGAAGGAAGTAGATGATGATAGGTAGCTAGGTTGCTAGGTTCTAGGGTTATGAGGGAAGAACTGGGTGCCTGCAGCGAAGGCGCCGATGGGCGTCGGGTAGGGGTCCATGAGCACCGCCGCGGACGTCGCCGCAGTCGCCGCCCCGTGGCCGCCGCCGACGCCCTCGCTGCTCCCCGCCGGCGACGATTCCTCCCTCCCCTGACCCGTCAGCTGGTGGTACTCCGCCGACGACGGCGGCAGCTGCCCCGCCGCCTCGTCCGCCGGCCCGTGGTCCCGGAGGATCCCCTTGAACGTGTGCCCGCCGATGCTCACCGCCGTCTGGTACGCCAGCTCCGCGTCCGCCTCGTCCACCGCCCCGATCCGCACGCACCGGAACACCGCCTCCACGCTCAGCTCCGGCGGGAACCTCCCGTCTCCCTCGCCTGCACACAACCATGGCGGTGTCAGCGTCAGTGTCACCATTATTGACAGTGTGGGGGTGAGAATTGGTGGTGTACCTGAGGATGTGGTGGTGGCGACCATGGCGGTGTTGGCGGAGGGCAAGCGGCCGAGGGTGCGGACGAGCTCGCGGGGGCGTTTGCTGGCGGCGGCGGCGGCGGCAGCGGCGGCGCTGTTGTTGGCGGCGGCGCCGCGGAAGAGCGCGGCGAGCTGCTGCTGGCGCTCGCGGCGCTTGGCGGCGGGGACCCAGGTGCTCTTGACGTGGGTGGCGCAGCTGAAGCCGCGGCTCCGGCAGCAGGTGCGGCACCGGAGGTGGGAGCAATCCTTCTTGGCGTTGTTGCCGCAGTCCTGGCAGCTGGTGCCCGCCCTGCCGCCGCCGGCGCCGCCGCCGGGGCCGCCCATATGCCCGCCGCCGCCGCCGCCGTCATGCGACGAGAACCCCAGCACGACGCCGGTGGCCACGCCCGAGGAGAAGAACTGCGACGTGTGCGGCACGGCGGCGGCCGCGGCCGCCGCCTGCTGCTGCGGGTGCCATAGCTGGAACCCTATCCCCCCACCCCCGCCGCCGCTGCCCGCCGTGTCGGCGGCCGCGGCGGCCGCGCCGCGCGCGTACAGGAACAGACTGTCGGCCCCTATGGCGTGATCGCCGCCGCCGCCGCGTTCGCCTCCCCTCCCCCCGCCTCCGCCGCCGCCGACTCCTCCTCCTCCGCCGCCTCCTCCTCCTCCTCCCCTCAGAGAGAATCCCGCCATGCGCCGCCCATCAAGAAACCTCGAGTGCAACACCACCTTCTCCTCTTCTTCTCCGATAAAATCTCCCCTTTAATTATTATCCCCTACACACACAAAAAAAAGGAGAAAAAAAATCAGATCTTGGCCACACAAGAAAAGGCATGGGATTGTAAGCTCTAGCTAGGTCAGAATCATAATCTTCTGCAAAGATGACACACACTTGCTACCAAACTAGAAGCCATAGATAGATCTGTAGTGAGATCATGCAAGCCATAGCCATGGAGGATGAAGAGAGAGCTAGTGAGTATGAGTGGCATGCAGTGCAGTACACTAGTATACAGTACACATCACTCCACTCTACTAGCACAAATACAGTTACTACTACCACCACCACTCACCTCTAGCTAGAATTCTCCACTTCTCTCTACAAAGATTTCCTCCTCTTCTTCTTCCTATCTTGAGAGCTTCTTGCTACTAGTTGGGGTCTAAGCAACAAGGGTTAGGAGGAAGAAGATGATGGGGGTGATTAGCTTAGGTAGCTTTTTGAGGTGGTGAGAAGGAGAGGTGGATGGGCTATATAAAGAAGAGGAGAGATGAGGAGTAGTGGGTGTAGCTGCAGCGGCAGGAGGGGAGGAATTCTAGGGCGCCGCCTGCAAACGCCGCCATGAGAGCGGCTAGCTCCGACCTTTAATTTTCTATTTATTGCTCATCTTCTCTCTCTTCTTCCTCTTCCTCCTCCTCGCAGTTGCTGCTGCTGCTTCTGCTTCTTCTCTCTCTCTCTCTCTATCTGACCTTATCTCTGTGCTGCTTGTTTCCTTGCTTCCTTCTCTGTCTAACCAACCGGATGAAAGAACAAAGATGCAAGAGAGAGAAAGTAAAAAAGGGAAGAAGAAAATGGTGGAGAGATTTTGCAATGGCTGTGGCTTTGCTTTTGCTCATCTTTGTGCCATGCCGTTTCCCGCGTAATTACCGGACCTGCCATTCGCTCTCCTGCCTGCCTTGCTTCTTGTCAAAAACAGTATGACTACTTGGCGACAAAGGACACGGCCAGGAATTTTTACTGACAGGAGAGAATACACACACACCTTTGCAGTCCTCTTCTCCTCGTCTTCGTCTTCGTCTCATCTCTGTACCCGGCCGGTCGCATGCGGCTGCTTGGGCTAATTACTCCATCCTCCATCCGTCTTTAAATAAAAAAGATAAATCTAAAATTAGATGTAATATATTATATTACAACAAAACTGAATAGATATATATCCAGATTCGTAATACTAAGATGTGTCACATCTAATATTGTTTGGTTTTTATGTGACAGAGAGAGTAGGTACTCTGATTTTGGTGTGTTTAGTTCAAGCCAAAATTGAAAGTTTAGTTGAAATTGGAACGATGTGACGAAAAAGTTAAAAGTTTGTGTGTGCATGAAAGTTTTGATGTGATGGAAAAGTTAAAAGTTTGAAGAAAAAATTTGTAACTAAACTCGGCCTTTGATGACTTTGATATGGTCTTACAAGTTGTTAATCTCTCTTCCTTGATTATTATCTCTAGCATGTAATAATAATGCTGATTGTGCAGAGAGTATACATGATGGGGATGTAAATTAATTAAACCACTGTGCATGTTTTCTTGTTTTGTTTGTTTGTTGGTTTCTTCGTCAATGTGTATATATATGTTCAGATCGTACTTAATTGTATGTTACCGTGCAAGGAAAAGTTATACTCTTACTGCCTACTGTTCCAAAAGTAATACTAACAAGTGCGATTTGGAAGCATTAATTTACAACGTTTAATTTGTTTTTATGATAAACATCAAAAGAGTACGTAGTACACATATACCAGCTATCGATCCTCTGCTACAATTCAGTATGGTCAATTCTCAAACGTATGGTACGTGGAGCCTACATGCAACAATATATTTGTGCGTACCTGCATGAAACTTAACTAGACGTATAACATTATTTATCGTGCATGTACAGATTAATAGTCATGCTGATTGAATGTGTAGGTCACGACCAACAGTTCAGTGGTACATGCATGATAGTACATGAAAAATGCTGATCGATGTTAAGGAAAATGTACGGTGCTACATACTTCTAATACAACCAGTAAATTTTGTACTTAATTATAGGCCTATAAAGATAAACTAGCATGTTAGTCCTACATATTGTTAGAACACATTACAACATAACCCTTTATTTGCAACCAGTCATTTGTAATTGTAACAGCTTAAGTAGAACCGTTTGTAATAACATATGTAAAGGTTGAATATTTAAACCATTATTTGAAACGAGCACAAGGTGGTCTGCTCCACCCCACGCGTTGGGCTCGTCCCGTAGCGGTTATGCCGCCACAACCGGCCGGTCTCCTCTCCCATCGCTTCTCCATGCTAGTGAGGAACTCGAGGCATCAGGTTGACGGGCGGAGTAGTGATGGTTGGTGATGGCGCTTGATGCCGAGAGTCTCTAGCTCCTCTTGCATGAGGACGGAAGGCGCTAGATTCGGCCACGACAACGATGGTGAGGGTTGGATCCAACTATGGCGGCTGTTGCCAGGGGCGGAGCTAGCACCAAAACTAAGGTGGTGCACTACCATTGAAAACCTAGAAAGCTTCAATCTAAACGCTATGCATTCCGGTGTTTTAAAGTGAGAAATCTTGGCTTTATGGGGGTTCCTGTGCACCATCTAAGCTGAACGTGGCTCCGACACTGGCTGTTGCTCCCTACCCGAAATCAACCAGATTCGGCAGACTACTCAACATTAGGATCTCTAGTGGCGAAGTGTGAGGAGGTAGAGGACCACAGCACAACGACTACCGTGAGGTGGAATCCTTTTCTTTTTGGCCTCTTTCCCTAGATTTTTCCTGTCACTGGAGGCTCATCGTCCAGAGTCGTTAAAGATGGGTAAGTGGAAGTGGCTCTTCGATGTGGTGTGAAATGTATTTTTAGTTCTTTAAAAGAAAGGAATGCAAATTCATTGTTCGAAGGACAACCATGTTAATTCTAAACCCGATTTGAGTTTCGTGAAATCTGGCAACAAGAGTATATCTAGTTAGAGTTTGTATTTAGACCAGGAGAGCAAAAGAGAAGGGAGTTTAGATTTAGAATGATCGAGTGAGGTTAATGTGATAAAATTATGGTGATTGATACCATTGATGGCATACCGGAGGGGGAGAAGAGGTTGGCTAGTCGATAGAGACAATTGATCGAAGAAGACAGTGTTGGGGTGAGAACCTATGGTGATGTATATGGAGAAGAAGGGAGGCGACAGTGACGTGCGAGCGAATGCTAAGAGATCCAAATTAAGGTGAGGAATGATAGAAGTAAGGTTTTTGTCACTAGATGGATGAATGTGGGTTTTTCTTTGAGAGAAATAATTGGATCCACACGACACACTAACAATACTCTCGCACCACCACAAATGCATACGCATGTCTATAGTCTACCGGATCCAGACAACCGGTCTAACAACGACTTGAGATATCTGAAAGCAATTTTTGAATGTGATATATAGTGGCCGCTTGTATATGCATACCAGAAATTAAATCAAAATATGCATAGCATTTACATGTTACATGCACACAAAATACAATGGAAATTTCGGTCGTATATTCTTTTGCAGTGATCATGATGATCTGTTGGACATTTTCATTTTGCACTAGTACCATCTCTCGCATCACTAGAGAACAGAAGAGCTAGGTGAAAACAGTCCAAAGAAAGAAAGAGACTATAGGGGAGGGAGTTCTTGCAACGCCGGCCGGGACGGCACAACAGCAGAGCTAAGTATATAGCGTGTGCACGTAGCTAGATGAGTTTAAAACCCCGAGGGAGAGAGGGTGGGGGCCATCGTGGCCGTCTAGGCACGATCGAGCGGACGGCGCATGTCTAGCCACGTGGCGGGAATCGAGGTCGTGTGTCGGGGTCCTTTCGGGCCGTGAAAGCCGCTGCCCATCCGGGCCCACCCCCACCTCTCATCTCCATTCATCTCTCCTCTTACCTTTTCGAAGGCCCATATGTCTACAGTAGCTAGCAGTAAAACATTTCAGCTCAGCATACTGCACAGTAAACAGCATTAATACTACTAGCGAAGCGGCAATCAGCAGCTGAATGGGTGAAGAGAATAAAATAGAGGTGAAATAATGGATGTGTTATAGTGAAAGAAGCTTCAGGCTGGCTTGTTGTTGGCCATGGCGTTTTTAATTGGTGTCTTGTTGTCACCATATGCTTTCCTTCCTGGCTTTCTGCTGCTGCAGCAGCTGCTGCTTGGCACGGCATTGACACCACTTGGGGGTCTAGAACCTGTCAGTGCCTCCTCTTCATTCCTCCCTCCCTCCCTCCCCTGTTGAAGGGCATATCGAAAAGCTAAAAATTCTGAGACACAACTAGTTAATAATCAATTTAATATAAATATATATATATATATATATATATATTTATATATATATATATATATATATATATATATATATATTAATTAGCTTTTAGCTTCTAATTCGTTTTCTATATTCTATAACTATAGTTTTTCAGAATCAGACGAAAAACTGAACTGTTTAAAATGTTTTTAATTCTGAGCTGTAGCTGCCAAAATTCCTCGAACATGCCCTCCGAAAGGCTGAAGGGATCATCATGCGAAGCACCCAAAGCCCAGGATCCCATATGCTTGCAAGTTGCTATCCTATCTTCCTTGTCATTCATGGTCACACAAGTTTTTTTTTCTGCTCCCATCACTTGATGAGCTAATGGCTGATAATTCGTACTTAGAAAAATGAGTAAATCAATCAAAAAACAATTTATAAATAAAATTTTTAAATCTGTGTTATTCGGTGGTTTAAAAGCTAAATTAAGCTGCCACTACAACGAAAAACTCCAAAATCAACTTAAAATTTGAATTTTGGCTATGAATGATAAATGAACTCTAATTAACATACATCTCTCTTTTTAAATTAGTACTTTACTAAACAAAAAGCATGTCCACAAACTTCCTAGCTAGCTAGTTTATTAAAACTTGGAATTCAGATATCTAAAAAAAACAAATCTAGGAACAGAAAATGGCAGTTACATGAGTATTATTTGTATGGGTATTCCTATCACATGTGCAAGCACTGGTGGAGAAACCCTTTGTAGTCCCGGTTCGTAACCCCCCTTTAGTCCCGGTTTCCAAACCGGGAGTACCAATCCGGGACTAAAGATCGCTATCTTTAGTCCCGGGTGAAATAACCGGGAGTAAAGATCGATCTTTAGTCCCGGTTGGTAACACCAACCGGGACTAAAGATCAAATATGCCCGTTACCCTTTTGAACCGGGACTAAAGATATCTTTAGTCCCGGTTGTTGAGAACAACCGGGAGTAAAGAAAAGATCTTTACTCCCGGTTGTTGAGAACAACCGGGACTAAAGATATCTTGATATCTTTAGTCCCGGTTGTTGAGAACAACCGGGAGTAAAGAAAAGATATTTACTTCCGGTTGTTCTCAACAACCGGGACTAAAGATATCTTTAGTCCCGGTTGTTCTCAACAACCGGGAGTAAATATCTTTTCCCGCTATTTCGAAATTCTTTTTAAACCCGGTTAGGGTTAAGAACCGGGACTAAAGATTATAGCACTGCATATGATTTTCGCTTACATATGTGTTTATAAAATAGAAGTTAATGCATTAACATTATTTAAAGTACAAAGATTAATGACAATTACTTCGAAAAATTATTTTTGGCTGTAATAAATTAATTGGATAAATCGTAATAAGCAAATATATGACTTATAATTAATAAAAATTCCAATATATATATATTCTTAGCATATATATGAATGATATTATCATATTGGTAAAAACTCTAATTAAGATATTAATGTACATACTGCATGATTTAAAATTAATAAAAATTGTAATCATCATATGTACTTAGCGTAGGAATTATATTAAATTAAATGCTAAAAACTCTAATTAACATATGTAAATGCCACATGCATGATTTAAACCTTTTAAAAATTCGAATAGTCATATATAAGTAGCATATGAAAGATAGTAAATTAAATTGTGAAAAACTCTAATATATGAATGATAGTTTTAAAAATATATTAAATTTAATACTTTTAAAAATTCTCCAGTCAATTATAATTAGCATATGAATGATAGTAAATTAAATGTTAAAAACTCTAATTAACATATGAAATTGCCACTTGCGTGATTTAAAACTTTTAAAAATCCTCTAGTCAATTATAATTAGCATATAAATGCTAGTAAATTAAATGTTAAAAACTCTAATTAACATACATATGAAATTGCCACCTGTGTGATTTAAAACTTTTAAAAATTGTAAGTATCACATATAACTAACATATACATGATTTAAACTTGTTGAAACCTCTAATAATCGTGCGTAATTAACAAATGCCATACATCAATTGATTTATATGGATAATCAATACATCCAAAATAGTTTACATCGTGTACACAATAATTACGGCATTACATCGGCGGTGACGGTTGACCGCACGTACTTTCTCCTCACTATTGTTCCCTCCTTGTGATCGCTGCGTGAGTAAGGGGTGTCTTCATTTGATAGGAGGATGCTAGGGTCAATCGTCACCGTGAAAGGGGGTTGCCCATCCAACTGATCGTAATCCTCGTCAGTCTTGTCCTCAACTCCGACGATTTTTCTTTTGCCTGGGAGAACCACTTGACGCTTAGGCTCATCAGGCCCTCTGCCCTTCTTTCCTTTGCTAGACATGTCCTTCACGAAAAAGACTTGCGTTACATCATTGGCAAGGACAAAAGGTTCGTCCGAGTATCCAACCTTGTTAAGGTCAACAGTTGTCATCCCACTGTCATCAATCATTACGCCTCCACCAGTCAACCTAACCCATTGGCACCGGAACAGAGGAACCTTGAGAGGACCATAGTCAAGTTCCCATATGTCCTCGATGGCACCGTAATACGTGGCAGTTGTTCCATCGTGTCCCATGGCATCGACACGAACAACGCTGTTTTGGTTCGTGCTCTTCATGTCTTGGGCTCTCGTGTAGAATGTGTACCCATTGATCTCATATCCCTGGAATGTCGCGATAGACCCAGACGGTCCCCTCGCCAGGAAGGCAAGTTGTTGGTTGATCGACTCGTTACCCATGAGATGTTGTCGTAGCCACGCGGGGAAAGTATCAATGTGATGCCGTGTAATCCATGCATCGGACTTACCGATGTTCCTGGCGCGAACTAGAGCCAAGTGCTCCTCGATGTAAGGAGCTACCAATGAAGAGTGTTGCAGAACAGTGAAATGGGCTTTACGGAATAAATTGTTGTCTACCGTCATTATTGCTTTCCTTCCGAGAGTTCCCTTTCCCCGTAGTCTCCCTTCATGGCGTGATTCAGGTACCCCGATTGGGCGAAGGTCTTCGATAAATTCTACGCAAAATTCGATGACCTCCTCTGTTCCATAACCCTTGGCGATGCTTGCCTCTGGACGAGCACGGTTACGAACATACTTCTTCAGAACGCCCATGTACCTCTCGAAAGGAAACATGTTGTGTAGGTACATAGGCCCGAGAATACGGATCTCTTTCACAAGGTGACAAAGCAGATGCGTCATTATATTGAAAAATGAAGGTAGAAATATCAACTCAAAACTGACGAGACATTGCACCACTTCATTCTGAAGGGCTTCTAATCTATCCGGATCGATGACCTTCTGCGAAATTGCGTTCATGAATGCACATAGCTTTGTTATTGTTGCCCGGACATTGTCTGGAAGGATACCCCTTATTACAACTGGTAGCAGTTGTGTCATCAACACGTGACAGTCATGAGACTTTAGGTTTGTGAACTTCTTCTCCTTCGTGCTTATTATTCGCTTGATATTCGTGGAGTATCCAGACGGTACCTTTATGCTCTCCAAGCATTCAAACATACTTTCCTTCTCTGCCTTGCTAAGAGTGTAGCTGGCTGGACTCAAGTAATGGCTTCCTTTCTCCTTTGGTTCCGGGTGAAGGTCACCGCGTTGTTCCATATGCTTCAGATCATTACGTGCTTCCAGTGTATCTTTCGACTTTCCGTATACACCTAGGAAGCCAAGAAGGTTTACGCAAAGGTTCTTAGTGAGGTGCATCACGTCGATTGCGTGGCGTACGTCCAAGAATTCCCAATATGGTAACTCCCAAAATATAGAGTTCTTTTTCCACATCGCCGTGTGACCATCTTCGCTCTCTATATGCTGGCTTCCAGGCCCCTTTCCGAACACTACTTTAAGATCTTTAACCATAGCAAACACTGTTTTCCCGCTGCGATGTTTAGGCTTCGTACGGTGGTCGGCCTTATGTTCGAAGTGCTTGCCTTTCTTCCGTACCGGGTGGTTTGCTACAAGGAATCGACGATGACCCATGTATACAACCTTCCTACAGTGCTTAAGATACGTACTTTCTGTTTCATCCATACAGTGAGTGCAAGCCTTGTACCCCTTGTTGGACTGTCCGGATAGGTTGCTAAGTGCAGGCCAATCGTTGATGGTTACGAACAGCAGCGCTCGTAGGTTAAACTCCTCCTGTTTGTCCTCGTCCCACACGGGGACACCTTCCTTCTTCCACAACTGTTTAAGATTTTCGACCAGTGGTCTTAGGTACACGTCGATGTCGTTACCAGGTTGCTTGGGGCCTTGAATAATAATCGGCATCATTATGTACTTCCTCTTCATGCATAGCCAGGGGGGAAGGTTGTAGATACACATCGTAACGGGCCAAGTGCTATGGCCGCTGCTCATCTCTCCAAAAGGATTCATGCCATCCGTACTCAAACCAAACCGTATGTTTCGTGCGTCCTTTCCAAATTCTTTAAATTTTCTGTCGATGTTTCGCCACTGCGAACCATCGGCGGGGTGTCTCAGCATCCCGTCCTGTTGACGCTCTTCAGCGTGCCATCGCAACATTCTAGCATTCCCCTTGTTCCTGAACAAACGCCTTAGCCGTGGTATTATAGGGAAATACCACATCACCTTAGCAGGAATTCTCTTCTTTGTTAGCTGCCCGTCAACTTCTCCTGGATCGTCCCGTCTAATCTTGTATCGTAGTGCTTTGCAAACAGGGCATGCTTCTAGGTTCTCATACTCCTCACCGCGATATAGGATACAATCGTTCGGACATGCGTGAATCTTATGAACTTCCAGTCCTAACGGGCAGACTATCTTCTTAGCCTCGTACGTTGTCTCGGGCAATTTGTTTCCCCCCGGAAGAATGTTCTTGACGAGTTTCAATAAATCGCCAAATGCCTTGTCACTAACCCCATTTTTTGCCTTCCATTGCAACAACTCCAGAGTGGTATCCAACTTTTTGTGCCCCTGCTCGCAACCTGGGTACAACGAAGTTCTGTGGTCCTCCAACATCTTGTCCAATTTATGGGCCTCCTTTTCACTTTCGCAGTCTTCCCTGGCGTCCTGCAACATCTGACCAAGATCATCCGCAACGTCGTTACCATCAGCAGCTATTTCCTCCTCGCCCGTTTGATTTCCTTCAAATCCAACATACTGAGCAAAGTCCGGAATATTGTCGTCTTCCACTTCATCTTCTTCCATTTCAACACCTTGCTCTCCGTGGGATGTCCAACAATTATAGCTTGGCATGAACCCCGACTCAAACAAGTGGAAATGAATAGTCCTGGATGCAGAATACTCCTTCTGATTCTTACACTTATTGCATGGACAATAAATAAAACCCCTTTGCCTGTTAGCTTCGGCCACTCTCAAAAAATAGTGCACGCCGTCAATAAACTCTTTGGACCGCCGGTCAGCGTACATCCATTGCCGATCCATCTACATGAGTCAAAAAAACCGCACACAAATAATTATTCTTACAATAATGACAGTCATACAATAATTATAAGATATCTTTATTCATACAAAAATCATAAAATATTACACCAAATAATTCTTAAAAACTATTTGTAAAGTTTTAAACTAATTTTAATGTGTTTTACTTCTTTTAATTTTTATTTTAGTTTGTTTTCTATTATTTAATATTAACTTTCACTAGAGTTTTCCTTCTCAACTATTTTATAAAACCTTGTTTAGCAAATGAACTAAATTTCTATATATTCTTTCTTCCCCACACACATTTTCTCTCTCATCAACTTACAACTAAATTTTGGAGACAAAAAAAGTGTGCAAAACATAGGTGCAAATGTAGTATGACAAAAAAAAACATTGGAGGATGAAGTTGCAAACCTTTTAGGCACCTCCGATTTGTATGTAATCACCAAAATAAATTCAATAGAAATTTTGGCATGACCTCCCCTCTTTTTTGAAGAAATTTTGAAGCTTGCTCGGGCAGCTGGAGGAGGAAGAAGACATATATATAGGGGTGGGACTTTAGTCCCGGTTGGTAGCACCAACCGGGGCTAAAGATCACCGGGATCATTAGTCCCGGTTGGTATTACCAACCGGGACTAAAGTTAAGATCTTTAGTCTCGGTTGGTAGCACCAACCGGGGCTAAAGATCACCGGGATCTTTAGTCCCGGTTGGTATTACCAACCGGGACTAAAGTTAAGATCTTTAGTCCCGGTTGGTGCTACCAACCGGGACTAAAGATCCCGGGGGGGCCTGACAGGTCCTGACAGCATTCGAACCGGGACTAAAGATGATCTTTAGTCCCGGTTGGTAACACAAACCGAGACTAAAGATCAAATATGCCCGTTACCCTTTTGAACCGGGACTAAAGATCATCTTTAGCCCCGGTTTTTATTGCATCCGGGACTATTGTGGAAATCGGCCGACCGACGAAAGATGGTTTCTCCACCAGTGAAGAGAAGAAGCCATATATATGACTATAGTTGACTACAAAGCTATAGCAAAACATCAAACATGCATGGGCTTCCACACTTGTAGTACACTACTATACCTGTTCCTGCAGCTGCCTGCCTGCATATATTGATCCTACATGATCAAAACCAAGAGGCAAGAGCAAGAGCATCGATCCATGCAGACAAGGCCACTGCATATAGCCACTTTTGCTGGTTAAGCTAGCTAGCAGCTTGCTATCGAGAGAGGTGTAGCATGATTAGCTTAGGTTCTCTGGTCTCTACCTAGTGGGTCCCTATGTATCAAGTACTGTTGGTGTATAGACACTTAGACAGTGTGCATACCTCATGATGCATCGTCTATATATGCACACGGTGGACTGTGATGACCGACTCAACTCAAGTCGATCATTTCCAGTCTCCAGCTAGTGTACTGCACGTACTACTCCTGTGGAGGGATGTATGGAACATGCATGGTTAATTTTTTATCTGCAAAAGGAGTGGTAGAAGTTAATTTAACCACAAAATTTCAGTGAATGTTTGGTTGGTTCGATGGAACAACGCATATAATGTGCAACATTATTAACATATATGTGCTTGTTGGCCAAGAACTTTAAGACCAATGGTGATCATAGATAGACCAACAAACGGGTACATTGGACATGTACCCGGTCCGTGCAAGCGCACATGTATCAATGATAAAAGTCAATTAGGGAATATAGTTGAGAAGATGTAGATTATCATGGCCATATTGAGAGATTTGATATGCAGCTTTTAGGCAGTCACCTTTTTGAAAGAAAACAACAGATAAATGATCGAGATAAAGTAATTAAATTCTAGATAACGGCTAGTTAATAGTTCACTGTAATATCCATAAAAAAAATAACTCTTGAGAGTTATCTAATCAATACGAGATCTAGCTAGTTAATGAGCATGCGTCATATATCCTAATATTTCTTGAAATCCCCCTGTACAAAGGGAAAGAATTAATATGTTGTTAGTTTTTTTCAGATTCGCTTTGTATGTGGTCAAAGAATAATCCAGTTTTCCACATAACGGCACCAAATTAAAGGCCACCGTGACAAGAAGGTTGCCTAACTTTTCCATAGTGCACATATGAACAGTGCTCAACATTCAACTACAGTCACCGTGGGTCATTCAGATCCAATGGAAAAGGAGAAAATAATATATGTACACTTCATATTCATTTCGTGTGAGATGAGCAACATATGCAGTTTATTTAACTCCTCATGATAAGAGATTTTATGTGCGACATTCCAGTGAACTTTGCAGCTGAAAGCTTATGTGCTAGCTAGTGGCTTAAAGTGGGGTATATATATATAGTGGTGTCTAAAACCTTTTCTTTTCTCAGATTTAATTATTCTCCCCTCCAATATTGACTAATGTTTTTTTCGTTGAATTCCTCTTATGCCGAATGGAAAAAAATATTAGCTTAATCCTTTATTGACCCTTATATTTTAGGGGAGCATGCACAAATCCATCATCCTGCAGTCAAAATAATTATTTAATTTCCTTGGATATATATCAAATTAAACAAAAAAGAATGCGGTAAAAACAGAAGAACAAAATTATGCATTCTTCTAAGCTGTTTGGTCTTCTAAATGAGGGGCCAGGTTATCTATTTGTCTCCTACAAACATCTTTATCAAATTACATTCTACATATATATGATTTCACGTGCAATTAATAGGAGGGAAAAAGACCGACTACAGCTGCTAGGTAGAGTAGCTAGCTCCAAAAACTATATGCAGAAAATCTCAGAAAGAAAGCAAGGAGAGTATGTAGGGTGATTTATTTTATTTATTTTCTCTCTTGTTGTTGGGCACAGAAGGGATTAAAAGGGACCCTAAAATTTGACATTGACAGTGATGTGGGTGAGGTCCCAATAATTGAGTACTTGCTGTGGCCTTTGCTCTCGAGCCCTGTGCAATACACGAGTTGACTCTTCTTTTACTCCCTTTCACTCATTTCAGTCCCTTTCTGTCCCCATCCAAAACCACATGAATGTGCGTTGTATGTATGTACACTGTTCATGTAGTATGTGTCGTTGGTGTGTGTACGCACACATACATATGCAAAGGCAAAGGATGAAAGGAAGGAGAAAGAAAGAAAAGGAAGGGAGAGAAGGAGCTAGAGAGATGCATGGAGAGGGGAAGAAAGAAGCAATGCCATAATGCCCAAATCCCTATGCTTAACTAACTCTCATTCGCTTTGGAGTTTGGGGGGTCTCACTTGAGGAGCATATGCATGCAACCTGAAGTGAGAGGATGGTGCCTAGAGAGGTGTGCCATTGGGTTTTTGAATGCATGACGCACTTCTCCTTGCTATGGATTGATTGGATGCAGCTAGCAGGAGTACTTGTTTTTAAGTACAGCAAGATTTTGGGGGGAAGACAGTTGTAGAGCGACTGATCAAAGATAACCTAACTAATCAGCCCCAGGAAGGTTGTCTCCATTGATTAAATATACAAACTATTAATTCTTGACTTAAAAAAGAAGCCGCTCATTGATAATTAGTTTGGGCTGACCAAGGAGAATAACCAACTCTTATTAGTCCCCATTTAGAGAGCCGAAGATTACGAGAAACAACTATAGAGCTTGTTCACATTGTAGCCAAAATAAACCTTAACAAATTTTGGTATTTCCAAAATTTTGACAGGATTTCTTATGTATTTACTAAATTTGGCAACAAACTAAACGTAGACATTTTTTTTACAACTTTAAAAAAATAGTATGGTTGAAAATAGCATCAATCTGAACAGCCCCATGGTAAGTTGGTAAGAATTTGGAGAAGCCAGTAGCTAATAGTTCATTTCTTGTTTAGCTATTGTCAGAATCTAGGGTGAGAATTCAAGGAGGTAGTTGCAAATTCTTAGTGTAGATCCAGCTGTAAGAGCTCTCCTAAAAATGGCCTTATTAATTGGATCAGTGGAGCTATAAGATCAGGGCATGGCTTTATCCACCTAATCAAATTCTAGTGCTCAAATTTATACCGGCCATATCTGTTCATTTTAGTAGGAATTCGTCAGGTTCATGGAGTTTAGAATTGAGCTAAGCATGTGTACTCAGATGTGAGCGGGTGCAATTTCTTTGTGATAGAAAAAAAGAGAAATATCTGTGCTGATTTAGTGAGTAGGAGTAGTGACTAACTAGAAAGCTGATCATTTATCCTAACTGACTGACTCACGAAAGCTGCTCTGATCAGCTCAAACGATGGCCCGACACGATGATTTGAATTAAGACCTAACACATCGCATCACGTGTGAATGAACCTGACAACACTTGTACCACCACTGAATCTATCTGTGCACAAGAGAGAATATTGCAAAAGAGAATACAAAAGCAGATTAATCCATCGTTTTAATTATGTCATACAAATACAGGCATGCATATGCTAGTCCCGTTATCAAACCAAAGACCATTACCTCCAAGCAATTTGTAAGAAAGCCCAATTCTTGCAAGATGCATGATTATTGTAGTTCTCATCGTGCATTGCTAAGGAACTAAACGGAAAATAATAAAGTCAGGCGTGATCCCCCTTTGCCCTGCCCTCTAGGTAGTTGACACCTTAATTCCACAATAACCGTCAAAAATATTAGTTAGAAGTCTAGATATATAATGCAGGCAATTGTTTTCCATTAAGATTATGGTCTGTTTAGTTCCGACAGAAAAACATTAGCAATCCGTAATTAATAAATATTCATGCATTGGTTTGTACTTTAGTTACCATAAAAAAAAACTCAACTGGTATCAGAGTTTGCTATAGTAGGTAGTGGTATTTTGTTTAACTTAAGGTTTTGTTCGAGGACTTAAAAATAACTTTTAAACTAATGATATTGTAAACATCCTTATTAGTCAGTTATAAGTTAGGAGTATAACAATTTGGAATTCTTTATTATGTGTAATATATACTACCTCCATGTACAAACAGGGCAAGTGCTGTACTACTGACATGTCCTTCAAGTTTCATACCACTTTGCCAATGCAACCACGAGAAAGATGGAGAGGAGTAAAATAGAAAGAAAAAAGAAAGCGCGCAAAAGGCCATGCCCTTTAATTTACTCATCAATTAATTAATTAGTTCTAGTGTCTCTGATGATCTCTTTTTTTTTTCAGAAAAATGCCCCAAGTACTTGTCTCTGACTGAGAGAGGTGCCTCTGCGTAGTGTATATATATCGGTCGTACCGGTTGCACTATAGTTAACAGTAGCTTTTTGCAGCTCCAAGCAGATAGCCGGAAACAAAATGTTCCGTTTCTACAAGCAAATAGATGCAATAGGGATACCCCTTGTCCCTTGACAAGAAAGCGCAATAGAAGCTCGACTTGATAGCAACTGGGCCAACCATCACATGCTTGCATGCCCCCCCTTCCCTCTGTAGTCTCTCTTCACCTCTCAACTCAACTCAGTCCATCTACCAGTCTCTCTCCCTCTCCTATATACTAGTATATTCTACTCCCTCCGTCCCAAAAAAAAAGAAAAACCCTGGTTTTCGTGTCCAACGTTTGATCGTCCGTCTTATTTGAAAAAATTATGAAAAAAATTAAAAAGACAAGTCACGCATAAAATATTAATCATGTTTTATCATCTAATAACAATGAAAATACGAATTATAAAAAAAATTCACATAAGACGGACAGTTAAAGTTGGACACGGAAACCTAAGGTTTGCCTTTTTTTGGGACGGAAGGAGTACATCTCTACTAGCTAGTATACGTTTCACTATAGCCCATATGCCCAACAAATAAATAAATGCAACAAAATTCATACATAACAAAAAAGAATTATTCATTTCATCAAGAAGTAGAAGAAACATGCATAACAAAATAATTAGATGGTATTATATATTAAGGGGAAAAGGATAGTGAATTTTTGTACCTGGTGCAGCATCATATATAGTCGTATGTATATAATGAAGTGATTTAAATATGCACATACCAATCGGCAAAAGATAATGGATGAGGAAAAACTCACTTGTCTAGTTCTTTATCGGCCCCGTTGATTCCATTTGTAGCAACCCCTGCCTCCAATGGGCCAGCAGATGAACAGGGTAGACTCCGTAGCTTCTTGTGATCACTGAAAGATATGCTCCAAGCGTATAAAATATTTGGCAGTAGGTTGCAGTGCATCATCCCCTAGTTCAGCTAGTCTTCTCTAGATAGATCACTGCAAAAAAGAAAAACAAAAAAAAATGAGTATGTTGTTTGGGTGTGTGTTTGCAGCAATTGCAGGCCGTATTCACCCTTTAATGAAGCATTAGTAGCAGCACATGTCTCAAGATCACTAGGCAGTATCTTAAACCAGGCTCTATCATCTCCTAGCACCACTAGAGACACAAACACCTGCCGTGTTGGTCTAAAAAGGATCATTAGAGTAGGCCCCATGCCCATCCTTTTCCAAATGGTGGTGATCATGTGCTGTTTAGTAGTAGTGTTTTATGCCCTAATTGCCTCTAATGCTGCTCCCAAGAATAACCACGCCATCATTTTGCCACTCCTTGCTTGGGAGTGACCTATGCATGGTTGAATTGATGGATTCTCATGTACTACTGTATAGTAACAGAGATTTCTTCATTTGTTTATGTGATGGCAATCATCTAAAGCTTCAGGTAGTACAGGAACATGTTTATGCCCTGTGTAAGACATGTAGCAGCACAAGCCAAGAATGCGTACAGAGGATACAGCCGGAGTGGAGTCTCCTCCAGTGCTGGCATCAAATCATTTCAGAATGCAATGTACTCCGATCCTACAACACAAGCAGGGGTAATATCACTGATAAGCTCATAATCTTTTTAATTTGCAGCACAGCATAATTAGGTTATGCACTATATATATGGTTCAGGAATTGGAAAGGTGGTAGTTGTACCTCACAGTGAAGATTTTGTGGTTCAGAGAATTTGAAGCACCCGCGTTCCCACACACATTGCTTGATGAACAGCGTGTCACAAACCGCGATTCATTGATGCATGTGCAATGTTCCGCGAGACCACATCAATCAGGCTATCAATGTTTCGACTCCACAAAACACAGAGTCAATCAACAGCTGCGCCAGCATGAATGCGTGATGTAACTCCAAGGGAACAAGTTCATGCACACGTGCGCACGGCGAAAACATCTGTAGCTGCGGCCCCCAGAATGAGCGGACCATGTCTTCACTTTCCATAGTTTGAACTTTGAAGCATACAGTTGGTCACAGTCCCTGAATTATTTGCAGTGCATATATCGGCAGCCGTTTTCATCTGCCAAGAAGAGCAACCATCCAGTGAGATAATTGTACATAGTGGGAGATGCACAGTCAGGCTGTCAGCAGAAGGATTTGGCGAGTAAAACAGAACATGGGAGTGTCTCCATCAATCTGAACATAAAGGAACCTGGTCGACACCTAAAATATATAGCATGCCATGCCACTTACTGATTGGATCATGTTTAACAACACTAGGAATTACAGTTCTAGATTCTAATTAGTGGTGCTCGAATCCGGTTTCTGGAACCTGTTGAAACTCACCTCTCTCTTCCCTGTCGGCAAGCAGTCACTACATCTTTTTTTTTCTTGGAAGAAACGTCTTTTTTTAAAGTTTAAAACAAAGACGGAAGCTCTGCCTTATTTCATAACAACACGAACCCAAGAAGGGGGGCACACCAATCACCTGCGCACCCTGACCAAAAATATGCTGTGAGCTGGTTCTGACTAGGTTGGTTGAAAGGACGACATCTTTAACATCCCAAGTTCAAAATGTGTAGCATAGCCACAGAACATATCCAGAATAAAAACTTGGAATTGATATTGGAAAGAGTACTGTGAGCAGGAAAAAATCAAAAGAAAGTGACCAAATAAAAGGAAGTTGAGGGAATTAGCTAGTTCGGAATATTTGTGCAACGATGAAAGTGCCAGAGCAGTACAAGACTCTGAAGTTTGTGGTACACAGAGCACAGATATGTTGTCAGGATTGTCTAGGTTGTTTTGGCATCTATAGTGCAATATGCACAATAAAAATATAGAACATTTCTAGTAGAATTCTAGTGAAAACACAAGATGTGACAATATTATAATGATACTAGTTTCATGAAGAACAATAACTATCAACACAAGATATCTGGTTTTAGTGTAAAGACTGATCTTGACAGTGTCCTTAACATAGATTTCTTTTATTTTAGAAGGTCAATAGAAGTACCAAATCTCAACATATGCACAGTAGCCAAACAGTTTTCAATGAAGGAAGAAGACATGCTATGACACCATGATATCATGCTCACGTTCAACTGGAAAAAATACATGATCAGGTTGCATTCGTTTTGCTTCATGGAACAAATATAGGAGTCTATATTTCCGATAAAAAAAATATAGGAACCTACATGTAATATGTTTGCATCCTGTCTAAATGGTGCATCGAACAAATTGGCATCATTAGCTCCTAGTACAAAGTGTATTTGTAGCGCTTTCTGGCGAAGGAACTAGACGCACATACTTCCAAATAAAAAGCTAGAGAACTAGACAAATTCCTGAAGGAGGGATGATCAATGATGATAAAACCAAGTGACGGGGATTTCATTCTTTTGGAAATTTCTGGTTTGGTTACCCATTCCTAATATGCTGAACCAGTATGCTGTTTGAAGCAAGAGAAATCACATTTTGGGATTCATAAATCATAAGGAAACCCAGCTTATCCCTAGTGAACTTCACTTCACGTTACGTATCCAACTATTCCATTGTGGCCAGCTGTAAAGTCATCTCAAGACTTGCATCTTGACTATTTAGATACATGTACATCTTTTATGTTTCTGTCTATCTTGAAAAAAATTTATTGGACCTTTTTTTATGGGAATTACTGTCAGGCATTTGCCCAACAGTATAGCTTTTATAAAAGAATAATATTTACATCATACAAAAGGACATGAAAACCGTAAAGGAAAAAATTACAAAGATTGTAACCAATCAAAAACTAATTGTTTAAAGGGATCCTTCATTCTACACATATGCAGAAGAAGCAAACTCTTGATTGGACCTTGTTCAGTAAAACTCTTGATTGCTGAACAGAACCAAACCATGAGACAACTTTATGATGATCGAACCAGGAAAATAAGCAACATAAAGAGAATAGTTTATGCAGTACACTTATGTGACAAGTAGACAAGTAAAAATTAATCAATTTCTAAGACCAACGATTAAGAAAATCAATGATTAACGGACTAACTAGTATGTTAATAAGTTTTGATCAACTAGAGAGGTCATCATACTCCATAACTCATTTGTCTGGTAGAAATCCTGAACACCTAATTATTTGCTTGCCCTGTTAGAGATATCATGATTCTTAAAGCACGTTTTACTTTACAAGTGATAGTACTTATGATTAAGAGCTGGTTTCTATTGGTTTGTAGGCCGTGGCCCTGCTTGAAACCAGACACGGAATATCACAATACATAATCTGTTGATGCATGTCTCCGACGGTTACAATGTCAAAATCTCCATGTGGTTTAGTAATCAAATCATACGGACATGTGCCCTCATGGTGGTAACACGCAAATCGTTCAGCAATCAAATCATATGGATAAATGCAACTCGTGGTGGCAATACTAAATCCATCAATCCATCGTGTGTCTCCATGTGTTACTACTGAAAAGTGACAACTACATCGTCTTGAGAAAGCTAGTAAAATGAATTAGATTTAGTAAATAGTACCATGCCTAATTGAGAAGTTCAGAGATCAAGCAAAAGCATAAGCAGTTCAGAATTGCAACAGACCTGAAACGATCCTTGTGTGCGCCTGATTGAAACATCAGCAAGGTATAATTTCCGGCAAGCAAACTCTTCAAAAATGGATCAAATCCCTCGCTCACTCTCTCCACAGACATCAGTACCGGATCAAAGCCAACAAACTGTCACAATGGCTGTAAGGGCACTGCATGATCGATCGATTCAAGGCATATTGCACGTTAATCCGAGACAATGCAAAAACCTATTCAGATTGGTATATCAACAAATTGCATGTTCCTACTTCAGAAGTTCAGACAGGTATTCAGGCTGGCCCGGGGGCGGAGTACGAGGGGAGAAGGTACCTCAGCTGCTGCCGCGACGAGCAGGGCGCCGTCGGATCCTCTATGAAGAACCGCTCGAACCATCCGGTGAGGCGGAGGTGGAGGGCGCGTGCCGTCGAGGAGCGCCGCTGCGGCGGCGGCGGCGGCGCCTCGCCGATGAGGGAGCGGAGCCCATGGGCTTTTGGACTTTGGAGACGACGAGGCTGGCAAATTGCAATGAGGTCCCTCCAGTTACCTGTATTTGCATTTTTTGCGTGGGGAAGCAGCATCTGGTAATAGATCCTGGCCGTTGATCTACGAATGAAAGGGCAAGGACAAACCACAAATCATTAGAGAGCGAGAGAGAGGGGGGGGGTACAGATGTACGGAGTACAATAGTGGAGTATCACTTAAAATTTACAATTAGCTCTTGTACACGTGTTACAATTAGCTGATAATCCATCTATTTTAAAAACACAGGCCTAAGAACAACATTAGCTACACAAACTTTTCAGAATTTCATTTATCAGGTGAGAACAATCACAAAAACATACAGGCCTAAGAACAGCATTAGCCACACAAACTTTTGAGACATTTCATTTATCAGGTGAGAACAATCACAGGGTTCATCATTCTTTTCTGAAGAAAAGAAAAGATGGTTACAGATACCACAGAGGGCTAATGGAAAGGGGGGCTAGAAAACGAATGTGGGAGGCAACTACATACATAAGATACCTATAGCAAGTAGCAACACGAACAAAGAACATCTGAACATGCAATGGAATTACTGTTGTTCCTACTATATCGAAGTCTAACAAGGGGGCTTGGTTCCAAGTCCCACTAGCTATTCATCACTGAAAGAATGAAATCACTCCAGGAAAAAAAAAAGCCTATTGACTGATCTTGCACCCACGAACATAGGTGTGCTCGTAGTTGATGTACTTTGTCCAGTATGGTCGGTACTTCGACATTGCAATCTCCAGCCATGGCTTCATGTTCCCGTTGTAGTGGATGACGGCGGCGTTATCTATTTCTGAGCGCTCGATGGATGGGTTGTACCCTAAGCCAAGAACATGCCATGATTTGTCCAGGGGATGTGTTAACTTGTAGAATGTTAGGAGACCTGGCGGCAGTGTCCCAAGCTTCCAGAGCAGCCTGTTTTCATTCTGTAAAAAGAACAAAGTGTGAAGCACAGTAGTGGAATTTGTTTAGTACTGTATGCTACTGTTTGTGATATAGAATGTGCATCTCACAAAGTGCATATTATGCTTTTACTAGTTTTAGAAGCTAAGAGGGTGCATGAACTGTTGTTAGTGCAGAACTGCATATACTACATTTGCTAGTGAAAATAATAGGAATTGCAGAAACTGAAATATTGCATGTTATAGCGAAAGAAATTTGCCATTGAAATTTCTACAGAAAAATGGAAACAGTAATATAAACCTTATTTCAACTTACCATGTTCTGCCATTTGTGATAAATGCCAGTAATGTCCTTCTTCTTCCATTCTTCCAAATCAAACATATTCATTCCATACGCCCAGCCACAAGCATTAGGATCGAAGTTCTGAGCAATATTTGGATTTGAAAAATTGAGGTACTTGTCAAAACGGTGAAAACTCTCCCCACATGTTTCCACAGCACCATTTACATTCCCATTTAGATCAACCTCCCAGAGTCCTGTCAAATCCTTCTGAACAACTATGTCATCATCCAGGAAAAGGATCTTATTCAACTTAGGATACACTTGAGGAAGGTAGAATCTTAAATGGTTGAGCATGGAAAGATATTTGGGGTTCCTATATTTCAGATTAGAAGAACCAGCAGAGAGAGTTTTTGGACGGTCTGCCTTAAAATAGTACTCTTTCATGGCCACAGATTCAAGCTGCTTCAGAACAGGGCAATATGAAGAGTTCAGCCATTTGAAGTCATCCACGTTTTCAACATGGATTGTCGCATCTCCAGGTGGATTCAACAAAAACCACATGTTCATTGCTCCAAAGTTCAGCTTGTCAGTAACAAGATGGAATACATGTTTCTCAGGCTCCTGCATGGTAGAAAAATGAGCAGTTTTTACCGAATACATGTTTCTCAGTCATTGCCAAGAAATTGCAATTCCAAATTGAACTCTAGATTGCACTTACCTTTGCATTCATGATGGTTGAGTTCACCACAACTGAAGCTGCCAAAACATTGTCCGAAAAAAGGGCATAGTGATAAAGATCAGGATTTTCTAAGTTCTCACTCTTCGGAAACTTTCTTTTCTCTGGGGAGAGAAGGTAATAGTCTATCGTTAGCCGCATGGACAGGCAATGGATGCCATTTGGGATTGTCTTCGCCGCTAACTGGCTTAGGAAGGTGCTCTGCTTCTTTAAGCTCCTGACCTGCTCATCAGCTGACTGAAGCATCGCTCTTAACCGCTGAGTAATTGCCTTGCAATCATATAATTGATCTCTTGCTTTTGCTAGTAACTGGCCCATTACTTTGACTCTCTCAGAAGCACTTCAAATAAGTAAGAAAAATTAGTAGTGCAAAAAAAGGAAAAAAAAAGACCTAAAGAAGAGTTTAAACAGAAATTACCTCTTGGGAAGTTCAGCATCAGCAGTAGCTTCCCCAAGGGAGCGCTGGCTTTCCTTAAGCCTGGAAAGTAGATCCTGATGAAGATCGAGCTTGTCCCTGGATTTGGCAAGCACAGAATATATTCTGGCCATGATCATTTGATCACGCATCAGACGAACCTTTGAATCTGCTTTTTCATTTTCATTCTCACGCCTCCATATGCTATATTTTCCAAGGACAGCCGAATCAACGGCTTTTGAACGTTCAATTCCAGCATTCTCAAGCTTAACTAGTGCTTCATCATCCTGCTGTACTGGTTCAATCTTCTTCTTTATTCTGGTTCTCTCCCGCAATTTCTGTAGTAAGGAAATATAAAAAAATGCTTAAGAAACATAAGGTCTCATTTGGAAACAAGTAGTAATGCTAAAAGAAATGGCATAAAAAGGATGGACACTTCTGTTCGGAATTGTAATACAAGAAAAGCTAGAATATCCCTAGTTAATTTGCAAGGGCTTTAAGTAGAAGAAAGTTACCCTGTGAGTTACTTCTTCTGGTCTTACCAGCAGCTGAAGTCCATCTGCATTGAGAAATAAAGCACCCACATTGAATGGATTGATCTTAGTAGATGCAATCATATAGAATTATAGATCTGTCATTGTTCACTAATTATCACCTTCTTCAGTTAAGGAGAAATTCTGTAGTTTAATGTTGGCTTGACTACTCCAGTCCAGTACCTAGTATCACAAAATTGTGGCAGTAAGAAAACATGCTTCAATAACACCAATTAAAGATGTAGAAATGAAGGATAAGTCTTCAAACCTGTTTACTAGAATAAAGTGGGTCCACTTGGGCTGCACAAAGCAGGAACACTTATTAGAATGACTTGATGGGATATGCTCTAAAACCATCACGAGTGTCCAGAAGGTGATTGGATGGCTTAGGTATAATGAGGAAACATTTCATGAGAAAATTGTTCCTAACAAGCTAACACAAGCGTATAAATTGTGAACAGAAGGGGTAAAGTTTATTTATCAATCACTTCCAAGTCCAACCCCAAAGTAAGTTAAACTTTAAACAGAGAACTTAATAGAATGATGAAGGGACATTATCTTCTTAACAGGTGAGAGCAATATTCAAAAACTGAGAGAATTGATTGCTTCCAAAACTAAATGGCAAGCAATGCCGTACAGAAAAAATGTAATGATAAGGTAATGTGGTCAGGTCATACACGAATCCTATATGTTTGAGTAAACTGATTAACTTTAACTCTGAACACAAGAAAACGCGAGCATATATATAAACCCTGAACTTTGTCAGCATATGTCACTGGGATGCAACATGAAGACTATAAATTGCGTGGAGTATAACAAACACTTATGTCTAGGATAAAATTATATGCCTGAAATTCCAGCAAAATGTTCCTAGGCATTACGAAGATGACACCAGTAGTTATTTTCCCTATAAATATCATGTTCTCGTTGGAAACAGTGATGGCCTGACGGGTATGGACCCTAAAACTTGTCAGAGCATGCTGTTCTAGAAAAAGGTCTAGTAGACCCATATAATCAATTGGTAAGGCCAAATATTCAGTAGGTGCTTTCACTAAATTATCTAGGCAATGCCGGATGGCTGGGTAAAATGCAATCCACCTGGTGAAACAACAATGTAGGCACCATTTGGATACCCAATTTATAAAGGCTTACTTATGACACAGCCATGTTGATGGACACAAATGGCTCTTCCTAGCCATTGTGCAAATGTCATCAACCGTCACTTCCAGAGCACAGTAACGTATATCTAAAATGTTGCGTGTGAAGTGTAAACTACTACAGCTAGTTCAATATGTACTGTATCACTTTATACACAAGATACCGAGTAAAAATACAATTAATACCAAGTGTTTCCCATGCATGACAGAGAGAATGGTAATCACATTATGTCTATCAACAGATATTGCATGACAAAAATTTTCCGCTCTCCAGTCTCCACTTAAATTTCAAGATATTCTCAATATACGGTCGCATTTGGCAGCTGTTAAAAATTAGAGTAGCTGAGCTGCGGACAGATCAACACATGCACATAAAACGCGAATTCACCCTAGCCTGACAATCGAAAGCCAAAAATTTCCACATTCCACAAGGAGCAAGATAAAAGTGCAGCAGCATCACTGTAGGTGTTAATCTGAGCATCTCATCTAGAGAAACAAACGCTGGAAAGAAAGAAAAAAACGAAACTCCTCACCTCCGGTGACGGCGACAGGGAAGGCGGCGAGGGCGCAGAGCGCGACGAAAGCCATCGCGCGAGCCCCCGCCATTCCCGGCCCAATCTAGCTCAAAATCCACGAGACCAGCCACGCACTGGCCCCAAAACGAAAACAAAATCGTAAGTAAAAAAACACGCACGAGATTAAAACGAGATTGCCCACACAATCGGCGGAAATCAAGCACGGCCAGGGCTGAAATCGACGGACCGGCGAGGGGAGGGCGCGGCGGCGGAGGTAGATCGGCGGCGGCGGCGGTGGCGGAGGGAGGAGGGGTCGCGCTCCGCGATCCGCTCCGGGATGTCGGTGAATCGCCTCCTCCTCCTCCGGCTTTTGGAGTGGGGACTGCGAGTGTGCCTGCCAGCCAGGGGTGAACTGCATTCTGTTTCTGTGTGCGGGTTTCGTTCCATGGGCCATTGGGCCTAACCATGCTCCAGGCCTGCTTAAAAGCCCATTTACTCGGTATGTGACCGACAATTAGGCCCATTTCAATTGCAGGGGAAAGGAATAAGTTCTCACTTTAGGTCGCTCACTCAATTTGTCGTCGACTTTCAAATTCAACCTTAAACCGCAATACCTAAATGACGCGTTACTCAACTTCCAAAACCAAAATAAGATCTCAAGATGGTTTAGATGGTTGTTTCAGCTGATGTGGCATCTATGTAACATTTGACGTGACATTTAAACTAAAAAAAACTATGGGACCCATGTATCAGTGACGGTCTGGTTAATTTTTTTTAAAAAAAAATACAATGGACCCATGTCTCCCTGTCCAATCTCCTCCTCCTCCCCAACATGCCACCATATATGCAAAGCCGCAGTCAGCGTCGTCGTCGTCGTCTGCCAGTTCTATCGCAACGAACCTCGTCTGTCGGTTCTACCTAAAACGAACCTCATTGTGGCCTCTCACCGGCAAGTGCCACACTCGCACGAACAGCCAACCTGCCCATGTTGATGCTCGACAGTGGCTGAGCGAGCATCGCCTTTGACATCACGAAATATAGCTCCCCCACCCGAAGCGACTTTGCCGTGGGCCAGCGCCAACAGGTGGTTTTCAAAGTAGAGCGCATCAGAGTTGCGCATGAAGAAGGACGCCGTGTCAGCGCCATCGTTGTCACTGAGCACAGCTACACGGGAGGAAACCGGGGTACACATTAAGGGCTTGTGTTAATTACTAACTTAATTTAACTTATCAGCGCCACACAAAAAAGATAGATCATTAGCACATACATAATTTAGTACTGATTATTATATTTTTTTAAAAATAAGTTTATTTAATTATTTAAAGAAACTTTTATAAAAAAGTTTTTAAAATATACTATATTTAATAGTTTAAAAACATGCTAACGAACAATTAGAAAATTATAGTTTTAAAAAAACGAAGCCTTAAGCTTAGCTGAGGTGTCGACTTGAACTTTCTGTTACGAGTGCGTGTGATTAAATCTTTAGCAACTTGTTTGGAGCTAATCTATTAATCATTCCAAGCTGCCTGCTGCGATTGTCGGTTCGGTCATGTGGTTAGGTGTGTGAGTGTGGCTTAACTTAATTACCGTTGGAGTGGTTGCTTCATTTCTCCCATCAAACAAAAAATGGCTGGTTTAGTAATTTGACTGCTCGTGTTGCCGGTCAATTCGACGATAATTTGGTTATTTTAATCACACACAAAAAGGAAATTTGATTATTTTACTTGCTGCTAGAACGACGCATCGAGATCGCGTGGTGGAAAAGAAATTGAAAAAGGGGTGGTCACGTGCTAAGTGCTGTACTCTTTGGCTCGACGGCCGGATCGTGTGGTGGCCGGCCATCGGACGGCTGAGATGAGAGATCCACTGGTACTTTTGCACTATGCTACCTATGATCTCTCCTATTTACAACTAGAGGGCAGAAGCGTCGGTTAATACAAGGAGGGAAAGGAGGTAATTAATTAACGCGCTAATCCAACGAACCACTCCAAGTAAACGCGTGCCGTGTTACTTCCATGCGAAGTATTGAGAATCTATCCGAAAACGAATGTGTGCGTGTGCGTTGTTCGACGGTTACGAAGAAATTGAACGCGACAACGAGTGCATGTCATATTCAGCTGTTATATCATGTCATATTATCTATTTTTAAGAGGGTATCATGTGTTGTGTCCATGTCCTATGTGGCTATGTGTATATACATATGTACTTATTTACCAATTCGAGCTATATGTCTCTATCTACATTTCATTATTGTTATATCTGCTTAATAAATATGCTTTTGACGTCGATAGAGTGGTTATGCGTTATCAGTTTGCATATACAGGATTATGTAAGGACACTTTCAGAATGCGACAAAAGTTTTCAAATAAGTAGAAACCAAACGTCTCCCGTTAATTTTATCTATGTTCATTTAATGTTTCTGTTGGAAATAATTCATAAGTTGCCAGAAACCGGAGATTAAACTATTTCCATTATTAAGAAAAATAATTCCTAAGGTTAGTCTGGATCACTTTTTAAATTCGAACAAAGAAGTTGACTTTTCGTAAAGAAAATATTCCCACACTACTTTGTTTACATGTCAACGTTGCAAATTAACAGTTGAGATTCAACTGCCACAAATTTTATGTAAAAAAAAGGATTGCAAACAGCAACCCCATATCGTTTTCGAAATCTTTCGTCTACTTCAAAATTCAAATGCTCACTAGCACAAAGTACAATCACTAGTATGCTGTAAGACAAAGATTAAGAATGAAAAAAACACAATTCGTGCAACTACGGGGACCGAATCGGGAAAAAAAAACAACGACATAATCTGCAGTTTACTTGTACCCACACCCACTGTCTCGTATTCTATTCCTCATTCCTTCTCTTTTTTTCTCGCTTTGTTTCTCCCGTCGTCTGATCCACCACCGCAACGCACGCACGCACGCGCGCCTCCTCCTCCCTCCGCGGCGGCGACCACCGCGCGCGACGCCATCGCCGCCACCTAGGGTTAGGGTTCCGGCGACCCCCACCCCCGGCGATCGCGCGAGGGATCCATCCGTCCTCTCCTCCATGTCCACCGACCAGCCTCACCTCCCGCCCCCCGCGCCCCCGCCCGGCGCCGCGGCGGCGGATCCCCCCGAGTCCACCCCCGCGCCGCCTCCGCCGCCGCCGCTCGAGCCACCCGAGGTGATGCACAAGACGAGGGCCGTCGACTTCCTCGGCCGCCGCACCCCAATCGTCTACCAGAACGACAACGGGCCGTGCCCTCTCCTCGCCATCTGTAAGAATCCCCCCACCTTCTAGATTCCCTTCGGGTTTCAATTCGCCCCCGCGCGCGCGGCGTTGTGATGTGTGGGGTTTTGTTTTGGTTGCTGCAGGTAACGTGATGCTGCTGAAGAATGTGATCAGCTTGAACCCGGACGCGGGCGAGGTGTCGCAGCAGAAGCTGCTCTCGCTCGTCGCCGAGCGCCTCATCGACTCCAACAGCAATGTGCAGGTTCGATCGGTCCCCGTGGGGTTAGAGATGGGGGTTGTTTGTTGTGTTGCCTTGTGAATTGGTTGTGGGGTGTGATTCGCAGGGTAAGGACGAGGAGTATGTGCGCAACCGGGAGCAGAACATCTCGGATGCGATTGACCTTTTGCCGCGCCTCGCGACCGGCATTGATGTGAATGTGATGTTCAGGAAGTGAGTCCATGGTTCGGTTTGTCGGTTAGCGGTTTGTTGTTTATGGTGCTCTATATGTTCTGATATGATTCGGGCTGTGGGCGTTGCAGGATCGATGACTTTGAGTTCACCCGAGAACGTGCCATATTTGACCTTCTGGATATCCCGCTGTACCATGGGTGGATAGTAGATCCCCAGGTATGCATCTCCTTATGGCATGTTTGTTTGGTTTAGCCATGTTGAACTTCTGTATCTAGACAACTGGATCGGCGTGCGGGTTAGAGTTTACTGTACTTCTTTCGACATGGAATACAATAATTCTTGTGCTTGGAGATAACTTCATGTGTATACCATTCACAGTTTCTGTTATTTAGAACAGAGACCATGTGTTCATGCTTACCATCTGCAACAACACTCAATAAAAAAAGGAAGTGTAATATGTATGCCAGTGTACTTGTCCCCCCCCCCCCGATATATACCTTATACGGGCAATGTTTACCATTGTTTTGAAAACTCGTTTGAAAGCTCTATCAAGTAGCTACGTGGTGATTCTATTTGATAACTGGTAGCACTCACAGCTATTGCTTGGTTTCGCAAATATGTATCACATTTAATTAAGCTAGTTTTCTACATTGTTTCCCAACTATGTACTAGTTAAGATCCTCCAATTTGCAATTCAGACAGTGCGGAACTTCCTCGTCACAAATATATGTTGTTTTCTATGTTGACGCGGTCTTCAAACTACAACTTCTGATCACTAATTTCTTTTATGAGTAAAAGCAAGACAATCACTCTACGTTGTTTTCCAACTTTTTACTAGTTAAGATGCTCCAACCTGCAATCCAGACAGTGTTGAACCTCCTCGTGTCACAAATATATGCTGTTTTCTATGTTGACATGGTCTTCAAACTACAACTTCTGATCAGTAGTTTCTTTTAGGAGTAAAAGCAAGACAGTCGGACTGGCTCTATGGTTGCGTTTTGATTTGAGTATTGTATGTGATGCTCCAACAAAAAGCGTATACTTGTGTCTAGACATGATAAGTTTCTGTAGCAACCAAAACTTAATATAGGATTTATTTATCTTGTGCAATACAATTTGTTAAGATAGCCAGAAGGATGCTCGAACAGCATAGTCAATACCTCCCTACATGCTGGATGCATAAGAGATTTCGCTTGCCTCTTACGTCTGCAATTCTCACCTGCATGCTAATTCTGATTGTTTCATATTTTTAGGATACTGACACTGCTACTTCCATTGGATCAAAGTCTTACAATGCTCTTGCATCTGGGCTTGCTGAATTTAAGTCGGGGGAATCAACAAAAGAGAATAGACATGTACAGGAGGAAGAAACTGTTGATTTTGCTGCTGCAACTACTGCAGCACTAGGGGTTCCTTCTCCTAGTGTTTCTCGAGGTATATCATTTGATGAAAATACACTCACTGACCCAGTTGAGTTGCACATAAGACGAGGCGATCGTGAGGAAGAAGAGGAACTAAGGAGAGTCCTTAGTCTATCAAAAGCTGAAAATGCTAATGCTGTTGATGGATCTGGTTCCTTTGACACTTCACAGTCTCATTCATCCTCAAATATGGAGGAGACAGCACACACTGAGAGCTTCCAATTAGAGGCAGTCGAGGCGATGGATTCAACAAATAAGGAGGAACATGGCAACAGCCATGCTTTGAGCGATGGCCCTATGTTACAGGACACCACAAATGCTGCTCCTAATATTAATGAAGTTGGGATGGAGGAATCCCAACAGGTTTTGACGTCTAATGAACTAGAAGACGATGGGAAAAGGAATATCTTGCCAGAGCACTCTGATATAACCATTCAACCTTCAGAGTCTGTGCTTGACTGTTCCTCTCATGAGTCTTCTGCTCCCAACCAAGCTGCTCCTGCCCTTGGGCAAGTTGATAAAGAATCCTGTGAAGAACAAGCTCCCTTGCAAATTCATGGTCAGGCTTCTGACACTGAGAAAATTCATGGTCAGGCTTCTGACACTGAGATTAGCTCTGAGCTAACAACTGCAGCTAGTCAAGATACCCCAAATCATGCTACTAAAGAGCTGGATGGGGAAGATGGCAATAGTCCTGAGCCTATCATCTTAAACCTTCAGGAAAGTGAGCCAATATATCAAGGAGAAGAGCACATACTTAGCACTGGAAATTTGGCATATGAAAATCAGGAGCCGGTTTATGAGGGAGAGGTGGTTCTTGCTGAACAAGCTGACAAGACTGAGAAAAGTAGTGAGGACATGCAAGATGGGCCTGCAGAACATCAATGTGAGAATTTTGTTTGTCCTGTCATCTATTATGTATTTGTATTTGTTTGAAGATCAAACACACATGAATATCCAGTGCATAATGTTTGATATTACATTTTCTTATTTGTTTGCAGGGGAACTAATAGATAATTTCCTTCAGAACACTGCTAGCCAGCTAACTGTCTATGGGTGCGTACTTACTATATAGGTTTAAACCTCGTGTATATTTCTTATTTATACTGTTAACTAATGCCTGGGCGAAATTTCTACATTACAGTTTATTTTGTCTACAAGAGGGTCTTAATGAAAGAGAGCTGTGCGTCTTCTTCCGTAATAATCATTTCAACACAATGTTCAAGGTATGATGATTAATTAAGTTATAGTCTCCAGTTTCTTTAATAAGCCACCCAAGTTAAGTTCTTAAGTTCTTTTTTGGTGCAGTACAATGGAAGCCTATATCTCTTAGCCACTGATCAGGGTTTTTTCAGCCAAAGTGATTTAGTATGGCAAAAGTTGGATGAGGTACACCACACCATTTCCAACAGTTTGTTTGCTCGAAATAAGGGTTCTTTTACTGATTTATTCTGTTCGCAATTGATATTCATCAGGTGAATGGAGATGGAGTTTTTCTGACCAGCAATTTCACACCATTTAAGGCTGAAAACCCGAGAAATGATTCTTGGAATGAACAGCAGGCTATGACAAGTACCGCTGTATGTGCAACATCGATAAGCTGGTGTTATCTCCATTGGTTTCTATAATGTTAACTGATTCAAATTGTATTCTGTCCACAGGACTATCTTGCTCAATTTGACAATACTACCCTGCAGCACTCGTCTGGAAAGTATGCCCTTCCTACCTATGTTTTTCTTTAAGTAGTGATGTATTGGTCAGTCAGAGAGTAGGTGTTACTGGAATCGCTGTTTTGACCTCTATGGTGTTGTGCGTCTCTTGAATGACATTTTGCTTGTCAACGCAAGTACATCTATTCAGCTATATTGATGCCACTTGAACCCAGAATATCTCTCTAGCCTGTTCTCAGCTTTTATTTTATATGGTGTTCTGCTGTCTGTAGGTTCTGGATATCTGTTTTGTTTTATGATAATTTGTTGCAACCCAAGTATGATGCTATTTCCCATGGTCAGTTCCTTGGTAGTTTGTGATAGCTGGGAATCTTGAAATTCTTGTCAAACTAATCATTTACCACTCTCCTGGTGACCAATATTTAGATATGGTTCATGGAGTTCATATGCCTGCTTATTGTGAATGTATCTTTATCTTACTTGAAGTTGACATGCTCACAAATGCTCCCCGTGCATGAGGTTAATTAAGTTCAGTCTTCACTTATCTCACAAGCACATTATAGTTAATGCACAATCAGTTTGGTATGACAATCCAGTCAACAAGTTTGCTTTACATCTTAACAAAATGTGCATGACACTGGAAGAGAATTGTGCAATGCACCTGCACACTAGTACCGTGGCTAAATTTCATTTAATACTATCGACACACTTCCTATTGTTGTTTCTTTTAGGTATTATTGCTTTTGTTTCTGCACGTGTGCATAAGGTGAGTAAGGTCTAATATATGTGTGTTGGTGTTTCTTCTGTTCTGGCAGCTCTGATCTAGAGCTAGCTATAGCACTTCAACAACAGGAGTTTGAGCGGCAACAACCTCAACGACACCAGTCGTCAACACAGCAGCAGGAGCCGGTGCCCCAGCAGCAACAGCAGACACCCAATCAATCACATGGCACAGGTCGGCCAGGATTAGTTGTTGGTCCAACAACGGCAAGGGTATGTTTTTTTGCTTTGAAGGATTCTGCCAGTAGCAAATTTCTGTTAATTAGTACAAAAAAGAATCTCATTGTTGTGCACTGCATGTTAGGATTGTTATATTTGATTTAGATGATATCTGTCATAGCTTGTAGTGCGTTGGGGGGCTTGAGGCTTTTAGTTTATAAGGTTAAACTTGCTCTGGAGTCACCAGTTTGTCGTAAGGGGCTTGGGGCTTTTAGTTTATAAGGTTAAACTTGCTTTGGACTGGCATATGCAATTTGGTTTTAGGATTGCCGAATTATCCACAAATATGATTAGTCTTTTTGAAGCAGAACATATGTTCTCCGTATACTTTTATGCAAGGTTAAAAACTCATGAAACCTGCATCCTGCGGCTAAAATATCAGAAAATCACCTGTTTTGTCTCTAGTATACACCTGAACCCAACCAACAAGCTAATTTACTGCACAAACTGTCGTTATGATGTTATATCAAGAGGAAAATAGAGTTAATACTAACATGTTCTAAGGAGCAAGCAGATCATGGGGTTGAACTTTTCGTTTTCGTTCTTTTCCCCTTATTTTCATCTATTGCTTGATCCCTTGATCGTGTCAGAACCGAGGACACGTGGTTTTACTTGTTCCAATCCGTATTATACAACTAGTATACCCTGTTTGATGGATCTGAATATGGAGTGGTTTGATCTTTGTTCAGAGGCCACCTGCTCCACAGCCGACGACGCCGAAGAAAGAGAAGTGCATCGTGATGTAAAGATACAACATATCGGAGACGGGACAGGAGAAAGGAAAAGGGAGGGGGACAAGGAGCATCACATAGTATACTGTAAAGAATCTTCTTGTCTACTCTTCTTCTTTAGTGCCGCGGCATAGCAGCAGCCTGTTGTTTTTTTAGCCACTTTTCCCAATCTTGAGCGCTCTTCATTTTGCGTGTTTTTTCTTCCCTGGTGTAAATAACCTTCAAAGAAGTCATAAAACGTAAACAGATGCTGTCAAATGATAGCCCTCCAACGCGATGTGATTGGTTCATCGTATAGTACATCTCACCCTCCTCGTCATCACAATAATAATACAGTAGAAAGCCCGGCGGCTGTTATTTTCTCTTTTTCCTAGAGACTCATTCCGACTTTCTGACTACGCGTAGCGATGGTGATGGACTGATGGTCGATAGCCTCAAAGTTCGACACATTTGGTTCCGTCTCAAAAAATAAAGAAAAAGAAAGAAATTAAAGACATATATTGATTGATATTGGGATGGACGATACGAAACAGATACTTCCATCCAGTTAGCCAAAAAGGAGTTTGTAATCATCCATCCAGTTAGCCAAACCAAACCAAACCAAAAAAAGAGTTTCTATGTGCACGCCCAGTTGGACCAATGTTGTACAGTATCATATCCACATTGCACAATCCAGCGTGCCATCACGCGACAGCTTTTCTATGGATATAAATATATATTTTTACGATATGAAACAAAATTGCGCACTATACCGGTTAGCCACTTTAGTCCAACACGCCTGAGAAAGCTACATGGACGGTGAAGCGGTTGGAAACCATCCCTCTAAAAACAGACGGAGGTCTGTCGTCTCCCACCGCGTTACAAACTCCCATCCACCATTTTTGCTCTCCCCTGCGATCAATCCAGTCGATCAAACTATCTCGATGTAGACTTCCCCGTTGATCCGGCCCGCGAAGAGCGCGATCATGAAGGGGAGCTTCCTAAGGGATGCCATCAGGTCATCCTTGCTGATTCCGTCGTCATCGTCGACGTCCAACGTCTTGAACAGCTTCATCATCTGTAATGTAAACGGTAGGCAATGACAGATGAGTCGAAACTGGGTGATGGCGTTGGAAGATAGGTGATTAGATATGTTGCATGAAGCAAACTGGCGACTTACCCCATTATCGGTCATCAGCTCAAGCATGCTTGACCGCAGGACATCGGCGAGCTGCTCCCTGCCGATGTGAGATGTTAGGGGATTCCTACACCTCTCAAACGCGGTTTCGCAGGCGTCCTGAAACGATGGCTGCTTCCTGAGGTGCGCACATCCAATCAAGAACTGCATACATCACGTCCTTGAATGTTAGTAAGCGCAAGGCATCAGTTATTATGTTGATTGTATTCAAGTTGATACCTGACGGAATGTGATGGATTCCTTGGCTTCAAAATCGAAGTACTGAAATATCTGAAAAACAGATGCACAAGTTCAGCGAAGGGTGTACTGTAACTCCAATTAAGGTTGGCAGTATTTACGCGAGGAGAATGCCAGTACCTTCTTGCAAAGAGGGGTGCAATTAAGGCCAAAATGAGCCCAAAAATCTTGCGCATTCACACGTCCGCTGCAAGGGTTAACCAGTTAAGTAATGTCATTTGTCATGATTCTGTGAAATCATGATAACAGCTTTTAGGAAATGGAGGACATCTTTTTAGACTTCACGACCAAATTATGTGCTCTGCCATAAAGCACATATTTGTCAGTGTGAGGATGAGAAAACTTACTCCTTGTCTGGGCTCATACACAAAAAGTCTTCCAAGAGTGCCATTGCTTCTGATGTGCTCACACCATATGTCTGAAAAAGAACAAAAAACATCAGGTACCATAATTGATGGAGCAGCAACTATAATGCCTCAAAAGCACCAATGAGCAAAAGAAAACCATGCATGGCAAAAGAAAAAAACACAGTAACACGGCTATGATTATGCTTTATCTATATAGTGGGTGGGACACCTCTAAATAGTTCGCATATAAATCATGCACAAACCAAGTCCTACTACAACATTTTCTTCAACAACAATACAATTTCAAAGTTTTTGAATAAGACGAACGGTCAAACACGTTTAAAAAAGTCAACGGCGTCAAATATTTAGGGACGGAGGGAGTATATCTGTAGACCAGGTCCCATATTGATATGCATATACCAACAGTGCGAATGTGGAAGACTTACTTCTTTTACCCAAGCCATCTCCACCATATAATTTGAGCAGTTCACCTGCAAATGTTAAACCCAGCCTATTAGAGATCAAATTCATAGATGATGGAAGACAGCCTAATGGCAGCTATTTGTTAATATATATCTATGCACTATGCAACGTTCCATTATATGGAATCCAGCAAACACAGTCAAAACAATGGACATGAATTCAGCATGAAGATCACACTACGACATTGCCCTTTTTACCTTTCCATCTTCCACTGCTCGAGCCATGATCATTGAATCCCCATATGAATAAGAGGTTGGAATAACATTAAGTGCATGTGCCATAGCATAGCTAGTCTGCAAAATTCAATAGTTGTAATAAAGTACTTTGTCCATTACATTGGTATGGAACGCAAAAATATGCCAAATATGTAATTATTTTGAGTCAAGAAGGATTACGTTCTCTGCAAAATGAAGGGCATTCTCTTGCTTGATCTCAGGTGGGTAAACAACAGGGAGGTACTCTACCTGTAAAAAGTATGGTTCATGTAAGGACCTTATTGTGTAAGTAGTTATTACCAAAGACATGAAGATTTTACATTCTAGGCTGAATGGAATGAGAGTGTGCACCTCCATGAAATTGTGAAACTGGGTAAACATCTTGAACATGAGCTTTCCTAATGATATATTTCCCCTGAAGCAGAAAATGAACATAAATAAAGCATTGAGGCAACAAATAAGGATTTATTTCTGTACAGATAACTTACCATGATTGATCAAAGTGCACATGTGGATAGCGCACAATAACAGGTTGAACAGGGTAGCCAGGTATGAATGCACCATGTTGGAAAGAAATCAGAAATCTTCCATTTGTTGTCGTGCCTTCCGGGAATAACAAGACACGTGGGAAGCTATTGCAAGCCGCCTTTCTCTGAAATCACATCCTAGAGAGTATGTACCATATGAACAAGATAACAAAACAGAAAATCATGCTTTGCACTATTCTAGGATGAGTTGCATGGCATTGCTTCCTGAAATCAACTGTGGTGTATTTGCATATTGTAGATGAAAGAGGAAGCTACAGAAATGGTGGCTGCAAGCACAAGTTTGTCTTTGTTCTTTTCTGCCTATTATTCTTTCTACCCCAGAAGTCCACTGTGTGCAGTAATGATAATTTGACAGCCTAACAGCTATAGGCAACAGAAAGCAACAGGATAACTTGCATATCACCAATTAAAAGATGCCTGACACCATGAGACCATCACTTTATTAAGGAAAAAGCACATGTAATTTGATGCAGTTAATTAAAAGTATGCAGAGCAACAGTGGGGTCAAGAGGAATCATTCTAACCTTTATTTCATTTACAGCAGACTTCCTTGAAGCTGGCGAGAATCTGTCAACATATATAACCTATGCATTTGTTGTAAATTTGAAACTTGAAAGTAACTTGCAAAATAGTGTCAAAGAAAGTAACTGGGAAAAAGGGCTTTTAAAACATAATGGATATACCTGCATTGCTCGGATAATTGTTCCAACAAATGGTATGGAATCATGAGAATCTGAAGAAACGATTGTCGGGAACAGCTCATAGAAGAAGTATATGGGTTCTATGTATGATACATGATTTGAGACAACTATAGGTGCAAGCTCTCTAGGCGCGGGTTTTCCTTTCCTCCTTATCCAATGGTATCTGACAGTAGAAAACAAGTGGTTAGCAAAGATCAGACAGTAAACAGTTGTATTGCAAGAAGAAAAAATGACAAACAGTAGGCACTCAGTCAGGATATCCCAGCATAGACAAGGAGCAAAAGTGAGTTGTTTCAAAATTTCCCATTAAAATCCATATGTGAGATTAAAAACCAAAACTCCAGATCATGGCCCAAAGGAAAACTTTAGTATAAAACAAAATCCACATCCAAGTGGTCTTCGTCCCCTGAAGTTTGAACAAAACGTTCATTTCTGCAACTGCTTACAGAACACGACCACCAACACTGGGCAGTTCCCTTCTCAAGTTCTCATTTTACTGCATAGAAGAACTATTGGCAGAGATGATAAGCTATGTGTGTGCTTTCTCAGCATTGACCACTCAACATTCGCTCGCAGTTTTCACCATTCTTTTCACAACAATTGAAACTTCAAACGTCTCAAAATTTGTGTGCAGAGTGTCCAATTGAGCAATTCCCAGGTGAACAGCAATCCAATTTGAACTAAGTAGCAGCCACATTTTCGATCCAACCACACAACAGCCCACCTGATTAGTGCCTCAACTTAATTAATTATCAGCGCCAAAGGCCAACAATTTTCAGAATACTTTCAGGAAGGCTTTCTTACTCTTTCTCACTATCTTCCCAAACCACCTAGTAGACAAGGCATCATCATTCATCGCTAGTCCATCTCGTTTCGATCCACAATTGTAGTGAAGCTAACCAAAGGCGCCGTGCAGAGATCAGTCTCTAACCTCTTCTGAACCACCGTGGTACCCTCCCCTCGTTGTCGGTCTCTTCCCAGCCGCAATTAGTGCAGAGAAAACGAAACAAACAACATATCTCACACACGGACCCTTCACTTCACCTTCCATACGCTACGTTGCGCCCACCTAACAAATGATTGCAGCAAAGCCACGCCCACACACACGTGCCCCAAAAATCACCAAACCCCAAAATTCCGCGAAACCAATCGCGCCACCGAATCAATCCATCCACAGATTTCGAGTGCTTCGTCTCACCACCCGAATCTAATCACCTCAATTTCATTCTATAAACTTAACAGCGGCTAATCCATCATCCGATGCAGATCGGATTAAAGTTTTTTTGTTCTAATTTCTGATCTGTCATCGATCCAGACTCGATTCTGAGTGCGCGTTTGGTGAGAGGGATGCTAATCCGAGCGACGAACAGCGGAAACTAGAACTCACCCGAAGGAGAAGAGGATGCAGCGCGCGGAGATCCGCGTGATCCACATGAGGCGGCGGCGCCACGCCGGCATGGGCCCGGCGCCCTCCTGCGCCGCCCGCTCCCGCACGTCGACCCACCCGCGGAGCGCCACCCACGTGGCGGCGTACCCCACCGCGATGGAGAGCCCGAACAGCACCAGCCTCGCCGCCGCCACCGGCGCGCACACGAGCGCCCTCACGAGCTCGTACGCCCCGCACCACCCCGGCGTCCCGTTGCGGAACGGGTCGGCCGGGGACACCCCCCGCGGCGACCACCACGCCGGCCGATCCTCCGATAGGAACGCGAACGGGTCCCCCCCTCCTCCGCCATCGCCGCCGCACACCGTTGGCGACTCCTCGTCGTCGTCGTCGTGGTTATGGTGCCCCGCGTGGCCGTTGGTGGTGGGCGTGGGCGAGATGGAGTCGGAGAGGAGCGGCGTGGAGAGGGAGGCGGGGCTAGGGTTTCGAGAAGCCATGGGTGGCGGAGGCGAGGCGAGAGGAGGCGGAGGCGGGAGGCCAGCAATGGAGGAGAGGGAGTAATGGCTTTTATGAAAGCGAAAGCTTATAGCAAGAGGAGGAAGGAGACGTTCCTTTTTTGTGGTCGTAAATCTATTTAATTTATTTCTTTAATCGTCTTCAAATAAATCCTTTATTTATTTTTGCGTTCTATCCCTCGCATTTCTGGGTTTTTTTCTTCTCGCGTTGCCTATAGTCAAGGGAGTGGTCGGTGGCTGCTAGTACTATTTTTTAAAAGAAAATTATTGGTCTCTTTTCTTAACTGATTTATAAAAGTTTTTTCTTCTCTTCACATGTGTTTATAAATAAATAATTGAGGTCCTTATTAAGTTGAATTGAGAGGTTTAAAGAATGCTTATATGTGAAGGTTGAATTAGCTTTGATTGTGTGGACGTGGATGCTCTAGTCTTCCCTCTTGTATGCTAAAGGATTAATTTAGATGAAATTAGTCTTTCAACACGTAATCCTAATAGCCTTTGAAAGCTGACATTATATGATAGAGCCTGTTGTTTTACCAATTACTGCAACGTTGCCGTTTGTAGATTTTTGTGCAGTTTATAACATGGAGTAAATCAGGAAGTTTTCGATGTGACATGCTAGATTAACTCTAAATGTGGGAATAATCAAATGTGACAAAGGGTGGAATAGTAAGAATGCTAACGTGCCTGGTAAAAAAGAGAATAATACATATGCTATACGTGCTTCTACGGTTCAAAAAATTTCAAAATTAACCACTTTATTTTTGTCACTGAGTTCCATATTCTAGAGGACAATATATTTAATCTTACGATTGTATTTCAGATTGCATTTTCCGTATTCCAAATTTTACAAGATATATACGTACACTTAAAAGAAGACTTATAAAGCACAAGCAACAGCATGCAAAAAGAATATATGTGTAAGTGTTTATTGTCATTCTAATGCGATGCTCTGATGGGTTTCTCTTTATTATTCCAAAAGATCAGTGGAGTCGGCTATGTTCTTTTCAGCTGTACTCCACCAGATTTTATCTTCTGCATTGCTTAGCTTAGATCTAAACTATTTGCCAAGTTTACTTCGCCTACATAATCCACTATGATAATCAGGTCAATAATCTTTTTCAAACTTGTAGTACTTGGAAGGAAAATAGAGCAAGGGGTGTTGGTGCTATTTACCACCGGGCCGGGCACCAAACAGCAAAATCACAAGACAACAAGCAGTCCAGTAGTCGGACACTCGGATTGCGGTACGTGGGGGCTCCTCCACCGCACCCGCGACCTGGCACCCACTCGCTGACATGCGGCCCCACAACTCCTGAGCCCACCTGGCGCCACTCCGCAAAAACGCGTGTTTCGTGGAATTTTTTTCATTTTTAATTTTTTTTAATATTTACAAAAAATATTATACCGACAAAAATATTTTGAAAAAAAAGACCCTGTTGTCCAAGTAGAGGGCAGCAAGGTGACATGGCACACGGCGCCGATGTCAAAATGCAATTTTCGCCGCATGCAAAATTCCCATGCCCGCTCAGCGACCTCTAGCGCTTGCTCACACACGTCACCCTGCCGCTCTCGAGGAGCGCGGATCTATTTCTATGAATATTTTCACCCGTATAATATTTTTGTAAATATTAAAAAAAATAAAAATGAAAAAAAATTATGTTTCGTGCGGTGGCGTGACAGACGACGTGGGCCTCCGGCCTTCGGGTGGGACGCTCGCTACGCTACGAGTGCAAGGCCCGCCGCGACGAGAGACGACGACGACGGCGACCCGCGCGCCGAAGCGATGCAAGTGCGGCCGTGTCCAATCGTCGTCTGCCACCAGCCCACCACTAGCTTCCCTTGTGCACCAGCCTGTCTGATTCTGATCTGGTCGACCACTATCTATCTCTTCTAGCTCCTCGTCCTGCACTACAGTCCACTGCACTGCATTGCGCTGGACTCATGGTCTCATGCTATGCTGACGAGGCTCGGGTAATTGGACGCCTTCCTTCTTGATTATTTATTTTTTTTAATTTTAAAAATAAATACTTTTGAAACTTATTTTCAAAACATTTTGATCATGCTAACCCACCTAGCGTGGCAAAATAATACTAACGCCGCACATCGCGGGGCATTACAGTTTTGTATTGCTATGATGGTTAGAGTGACGTGGCCGAATAACGTTGTCATGCCAACCAGATCGACGTGATAGTTTTGTCTTGCCACGTCATCCAAGGTGGTATGGCCAAATAACACTGACACCAGCCAGACCGGTGTGACCAAATAATGTTGTCATGCCAGCTAGATTGGCGTGGTAGTGTTATTTTACCATACCAATTCTACTGGCGTGATCAATGCTCATATCTTAGAAATAACATTTCAAATGGTTTATTTTTAAAATTTAAAAATAAAAAATCTACCATCTCTTCTAATTAAAATACAGATTTTATCTTAACTTCTATTAGCATATCTTTTAAACCACCAAATGTTATGTTTCCTGTACAAGTTGTTTTAAAATATCAAACAAATATAATTTTTAAATTTATAATAATTAAAACTCAACTAATCCATGTGCTAACAAATTTCTTGTTTTGCGTGCGCTCACTTCATTTCCATTTTAATGTATCACAAGCATCGCCTTAATCCTCCGATCACAACCTAATACAACACTCCTATCTCTTATGGAGATTTTGGAATTGTCATTAGCGGTTTTCTTATATAAAATTCGCCCATGGTTTTCACGTGAATTGGTAATTTGATATAAAACCCTCCCTGTCAACTCACGCCTAAATCTCCTGTTCACCAATATTTAAATTGCTAATTAAATTTTTAAGCAACGGTCAAAATGTTCTCTCCCTCCCACTTGTTCGGTTCTCTAGCTTGCGTGGTCGTATACATAGAATGTTGATTATATGGCACGCCCTTCTAATATTTTGAAAACGATTGTATATGACGCTTTTTTGACTATCAAATGGGCAGATCTTGCGTTATTTCACACTCAAACTGAATCTGATAATTATTCTTGTTTTAATTACGAGAGGCGTTGATTCTGCATGTGCCTAAAGCTAGCTACCCTCACATGAACGCCGGGGGATATTCTACTGTATTTGTGTAAGATCAGGATCTGGCTTTGCTGTGCACACGACGGTATCCTTGCTGGATCCACTGGAGTACTAGTTTGAGTGATGTTTAATCTTTTTTAAGTCGTACTGTGTAATTAAGTAACAAAATTCTCGCCGTTTCGGACAGGTAGTCCACTGAAATTGCACGTTCCCCTTGGCTCTCTTTGGACGTGGTCACGTTGGTTTGAGCTGTTGTTCTTGAGGTCTCAATTGGCAGGATCTCGATGGCGTAATCTCTTCAAAATTTTTGCCCGGTTATCTGGTTTTGAGAGCCGTGGTTGGCTGACCGGACAGATTCTCCATTCTTCTTCAGCGTATAGAAGAATTGCTAGTGTTCTTGGCGTGAACAGGTCGCGGAAAAGGAAGAGGAATTGAACCCGATGAAGGCACCGCCACCGTAATAATCCGATGAATAATCGGTCGTATTAGTATCGTACAGCGACTTTTTTTTATTAATAACCCATAACCTTTATTTCCATTTCAGAAACAGTGTACATGTTTTTATCGTACAGCGACTTGGCTAACGCTTGGCTTAGCAGTTAGCACCTGTTCATGACGTGTTTTGTTTAGCCGACCAAAACGCCGTGGGCGGGCGGCGCGACCACCAGATTTCGCGCGAGACGGCGAGCAAAACAACCGCCCACGTCCCACTCGCCGACACGATGATCGCTGTCACGCGCACCGCGTCAGGACTCAGGAGCCACGACACAAGCAACGTTGTCAACTTCTCGTAGATTCAATCAACCATGAAAGGAGGCATCAGTTCATCAGCAAGAAATAACGTTGGGAAAAGGTTAAATTGAGAAGAGATGGTAATTCTCTTTATATTCCAACACTTCTCTTTACGCGAGGCCTCTTCAAGCCTTTAGTGTGATATAGAAGTGGATTAGCCTTTAGCGTGAAATAGAAATGGACTATAATTTTTATTTAGTTGCACACCAGCCATAATTCGAACTCGAAACCTTTTACTTTACCTTTTACTTTGATATCATATTAAATTGCATGCACCGAACAGTTTAATCCAAAAATTTAAGCTGACGAGGAAAGATGGACCATTCATTTTTTATTCCAACAATAACACACAGTAATCAATCTGTGAAACAATTTGGCACCATATTTTTGACAGCAGCAGGAGAGGATCACAACACGAAAATGACACCGAATCGTTGGTCGACACGAACGAAGTTACAGAATTTTGCAAGGTAAAAATTGCCAGCCGAGATGCATGTCTGATGCTTCCTAGTGCGCGCTCTGGCGCGCGCCCTCCTCGGCGCCGGCGACATCCTCCTCGTCGTTGTCGTTGTCGTCCACCCACTTCCAGTAATGGCGCTTCACGGTGATGGCGGCGGCGGCTCCATCGACGACGACCTCGTCCTCGTGCTCCCCGCCCTCCTCCGTGTCGAACTCGCCGTCCTCGGGGACGCCCTCGACCACCTCCGCGTCCACCGCGTGGAGAACGTACCTGGCGTGGAGCCCCGGGTAGGACGCCGAGTCCCGCTCCTCCACGCGGGCCTCCTCGCCGCCCAGGATCCGGACGCGGACGCGCTCGCCGAGCTCCTCCCGGACGGCGCGGACGGCCGCGGCCTCGGGGGTCTCGCCGGGGCGCATCTTCTCCGACAGCGGGCGGAGCCCGCCGCGGGAGCGGAGCGTGCCGTCGGAGAGGAGCTGCCCGGTCTCCATCAGCAGCGCGCCGCGCCCGTTGCGGATCCGGACGCTGGCGACGTGGACGGCGCGGACGACGGGATGCTGCTGCTGCTGCTGCGATGGCGGCGCCGCGGCGGCGGCGGCGGAGATGAGGACGCACTCCCCCTGTGAGAGCTCGAGGAAGAGGTTGAGGAGGGTCTTGGTTCCCGGCGCCGTGCCCCAGGACGCCAGCGCCGACGCCGGCAGGCGCGAGCCGAGGAACGCCGCCAGCGAGTCCAGCGTCGGGAAGGCCAGCGGCCGCGGCGGCGACGGCGGCCGCATCGCGATTGGTCAGCGCCTCCGCCTCTCTCAGTGGTGGTGGTGGTGGTGGTGGGTGGAATCGCGATTCGCTACGAACGCAAATGGGGAAGAGAAGGGATCGCGTTGCGTCACGTGGAGAAATTTCCACCAGCCACCCAAGGCCGCGTCCTACGGCCCAAGTGCGAGTATGGGCCATAGGAAAGTACACCGAAGGTCCCTCAACTTGTCATCGAGTTACAAAATCGTCCTCCAAGCGCAAAAATAGGTATCTAACGTCCCTTAACTAACCAAAACCGGACACAATAAGTACTTTAGGACAAGTACTATAATATCTCATATGTTGCCCCTAAGAATGCCACATTGGATTGGGTGATGAGGTGGAGGAGAGAAGTGGAGAGAGAGAAGATGAGCCACCCCTAAATCAAGAGGCAACCTCCACACAAATTTCAAGAAGTGTGTGAGAGTATTAGAGATATTGGTATTTGTGTGTTAGAGGTGATACATTGTATGTGTTGCCTCTTAATTCATGAGTGAATAAAATAGATAAATTTGAAGATGGTAGTCACATCTACCATAGCACTTGGCCTAAGTGGTTTTGACCCCGGTTTTATGCTACGTGGCGGCTGAATTAGCATGGACCCACGTAGGCCCCACATGTCAGGCTGCCACGTTAGCCTCCTCTCTCTCTCCCTTCTCTCCCTTCCTCATCCCTCTCTCTCCCTTCTGAGTCAGCTGGCGGGAGGAGGAGGGCGTCGGTGGCCGGCGGCCGGTGACGGGCGTCGCGGCGACGGTGATGGCGGCGACGGCCGACGCGACGGCGGTGGGTGGAGCGGCGGGCGGGCGGCAGGAAGGGGCGGCGCGCGGGCGGGCGGTTGGGAGGAGCGGCGCGCGGGCTCCCCCCCCGGCCGCCGCCCACGAGGCCCACGAGGCAGCGGAACGGCGGCGACGACTCGGCATCGTCCTCGTTGGAGGTGAGCGCGGCGGCCCCACCCTCGTCGACCGCGAGTCGCGCGCAGCCGCCGGGGCGCTGAAGAGGTACCCCGCCGCGGCGTCGTAGTCGGGATTAGGAGATGCCGCTGAGAAGCATCGTGCCGATGGCGAGCGGCTTACGGCCGAAGCAGTCGAGGAGCAACGCAAGGAGCACGTAGGCGGGCATCTCGGCGAGCGAGTTCACCGACCGCCTTGCAGACGAACGGCGGCGGGCGTCGGCGGCGATGGTGGCGACGGGCGACGCGGCGGCAGTGGGGGGAGGAGCTGTCGGCGGGAGGCGGCAGGTGGTGCTCCGGAGGACGACCCGGGCATGCCGATGGCGACGCGGCACCTGAGCTGGATGGCGAGGGCGAGGGTGGACCTCATGCCCCACGTCGACGTCGACGAGCCGGCGACCGTGAGGGCGCTGCTCGAGCAGGAAGAGGAGGCACCGGCGTGGCCTTCCTCCGCCTCCCCTCGGCCTCCTCCGCCTCCTCTTGGCCACGAGCCACCGCCTCGCCGCTCCACGCTGTCCTCCTCCTCCGTGCCGCCGCCGTTCGCGTCACCGGCCGCCGCGCAACGTCTTCCTCCGGGTCGGCCTCCTGCTCCAGCTCGACGGCCAGCGACCTCGCGACCGCACGCCTACGGCCTCTACAACCACTGCGGAGGGCGCGAGCGGCGGGGGGAGGAGCTACGCGTGGACGGCGGCCGGCGGGGGAGCCCGTGTGCCGCTTCCCCCACCGCCGCCGCGTCGCCGCCATCACCGCCGACGCCCGCCGCCTAGGCGCTGCCGGCCACAGAGAAGGGAGAGAGAGATGAGGAAGAGAGAGAAGAGAGGAAAAGAGAGATGAGGGTGTTGACGTGGCCAGCTGACATGTGGGACCCACGCTGACTCAGCCGTTACGTCGGATAAAACCGGGTTCAAAACTACCGAAGGATGTCGGGTGACCGGTTTTATATAATTAAGAGAACTCGCGTATCTGGTTTTGCGGTTCGAGGATGTTTTTTACCCTGATTACAAGTTGAGGGACCTTCGGTGTACTTTTCGCTAGAATAATTAGGCTCATGCGTTGTGTCCTTATTGGGATGGGCCAATTTGGATCGTATTTACAATGGGCCTATGCTTTCTATTTTGGTGGGCCAAATGAGAAAAAAGATTTGGAACGAGAGACGTTCCTCCAAACATTTTTAAAAAGAAATTATAAGTGTGTTTGGATTGAATACGGGATCTTAGAGTTGAAACCGCACACCTCTTACCATTACCACTTTCATTTGTGCTGACCAAATTTCATCCGATGGTTGCTGGTAACTCAAAGGGATTCGGTGACATGTACAGTACTACAGTGTACACAGCCAGCAGGCATATTACTGAACAAAGTCGGACAGATGATTAAGCATGTTTTATTTGGACAGTACAGAATTAAACAACTCTGATTCAACCGAGGAACTGATCGACCGGCGAAGAACAGCAATCTACAGAAGAAAGAATTTTGCCAATACAATCCTATGTACTTCCTCATCATATAGTAGTGACCAACTAGCAAACTTGAAACTGCTCTTCTGGATCTTAATTACTACTGCGCCATGATCGTCCACCAGATGAAGCTGAAGCCTACCAAGGACGATGCACTGATCAAGCTCAGGCGATGCGTTGCGCCTCCGCTCGCCGTTGGCTTGGCCGCTGCAAGATTCAGCAAACAAAAGAGAGGCTCAGTTACAAATTACAGCTACATGTCTGTGAATCACTGGAAATTTCTAAGCAAGCTTGAAATGATCTCATACAGAGAGGTTTTAATTTGGCTGCCAGTTCATACTGTGGAAAACTGAAACATAATCTGAATTGTGATGTTCTGAGTTGACAGCGAAAATTGTTGTTCTAATTAAGCACAGGTACCTGTAGATGCAGCGTTTCCAGTGGAAGCTGAAGAAGCAGCAGTGCTACCTGCAGTGCCGGCACCTGCAGGAATTGAAGAGAGTTCAGATCAGCATCCCTCTGTAAATGATCATATCAGTTTTTTGTGATCTGATTAAAATGCCAGAGATCATGAATTGGAGGCCATGATTAAATTGTGATCCATGATTAATTTGCGATCTCTCAATTATCAGGTGCCTCGGATTCTTGTGAGACCGGAGAGACAACTGCATGCTTTAGCTGGCACTAGCTAGCTAGAGTTGGTGCATCAAACGACAAACTCTCCAGCGAGGAGAGGAGCACTGTTAGTGTTAAACTAAGCAATAATTCAGACCATTATTACTCTAGCTAGGAGAAACAAACAAACAAACAAACAAACAAAAGCAGTAGCAGTCAAACCGCATCAACCACTGTACGTATGTCCACTGCAATTAGTAGCAGCAATCTAGCCGCATGGATCACGCCGTGATCGTCGACGAGAGGAATTAATTAACGAGATCAAAACATTGAGGAAATTGATGGAATTATGTGTGTTACCGGCGGCGGCGGCGGCGGCGGTGGCGGAGGAGGAGGCGGACTTGGCGCAGGCGGAGGCGTCGGTGGTGACGCCGCAGCGTTTGGCGAGGAGGAGGCCCTGCTCTGGCGCGACGCCGAACGCCTGGAGCGCGGCCTTGTTGGTGAGGATGGCGCACAAGCACGCCGTCTCGTTGGCGGCGGCCTCCCTGAGCGGGCCGCAGCACGACGCCGGCGGCGGCGCCGCGGTGGCGTTGAGGTAGCCGCCGCAGGGGACCAGCTTCGACGCGCACGACGGCACCCCCGCGGCCGCCCCCGTGTCCACCGCCGCCTGCGCCGCCGCCGAGCTCGAGGCTGCGCCCACGAATAAGGCCGCGACGACGACCACCACCACGGCGACGAACGCCCGCGCCGCCATAGGTGATCAGAGCGATCGAGTGAGGTCGCGGTGATCGAGCGAGCGAGTGAGCGAGGTGGTGTGGGTAGAGTGTACGTAGAGGCGTTTGTGTGTGGGTTGGGTTGGCGGTTGGTGCATGATATATGGGACGTGTCAGTGTGACACTGCCAGGGAGGTTTAGTTGGCGGCTTGTACGTCGGCTAGCTGGAGTACGTTTCTTTCTTTCCACAGCTAATTAAGCTAGTTAGATACTCCCTCCGTTTCAAGTTATAAACTTTGATAAAAGTAAAACTATTTTAAGTTTGATTAAATTTATAGAGAAGAGTAGTAATATATTTTTAACCCAAGACAAATTTAGGGCATGTTCACTTTGACGTCAAAAAAAACCTTACCAAATTTTAGCAACTTGCCAAATTTTGGTAGGATTTCTTATATAGTTACCAAAATTTGGCAACAAACTAAATGTAGCCACTTTTTTGACAACTTTATCAAAATTTAGTAAGGTTGAAAATGACATCAAAGTGAACAGGCCCTTAATATAAAAATATATTCAATTATTGATTTGATTAAATTAATTTAGTATTATAAATACTATTATATTTATTTATAAACTTAGTCAAACATAAAACAGTCTAACTTTGACCAAAGTAAAAATATATTATAACCTAAAACGGAGGTAATAGAACTCATGCGACGAGTAAGTTATAGGCATTACGCTGCCAAATAAATATTTCAAACTAAATTTAAAATTTATTGATAGTTAAAGTTTTACCCATTTGATTTTAGTCATTTTTTAAAAAGTCAATAAATTATGGAAATATAATATATTATTGTACTCTCTCTAAAGTTGAAAGTATTTAACCCATCTTGTCGACCGACCTGTGTGTTTGGAAAAATCTTAAAAAAAAGGTCGATCGGAATCGGAATGGACTCCGGATTGGGCTTAGCTGGATCATCACAGAAAAAAGCCCACCTTGTTGCTCCAGGCGAACGTGGTAGAGATTGTGCAGTTTTTACGGCCGGCGAGCAGTTGAAACTTGAAAGTTGCAGGGCCTCGCTCGTACTTTCCTCTATTCTAAAATAAGCTCATTTCTCAGCTTACCTACACATATCAATAAAAAAGTAAAAAAGATAAAAATATCATTACTGTATTTAATCTTAATGTAATGATTCCTTTCTTTATCTACTTTCTCTGCATTTATTCAGTACTTATACAAATTCTAATATAATGATTACTAAAATAAAATTATTTAGGACAAACGGTATAGGCTAAAAGAACTTAGGATGGGGGAGTATACCGCGGGTAGCCACTAAAGGACCTGTTGAGGTTGTAGCTAAAATGAACCTTACTAAATTTTTGACATTGCTAAAATTTTAGCAATTTAATAATATTGCTATGTTTTGGTGGGATTTTTTATGTATTTTTCAAAGTTTAGTAAAAAAAATTAAATGGGTGTGCATATTTGACAATTTTATTAAAAGTTGATAAAGTTTATTTCGGCTTGATCAGGCCCCTAAAGCTGCATATTCGTTTGGTCGCAGGCTACTCGCGCGTGCCGGGCGGTCGTATTGCTGTCCAGTACAGTGCGACGATCTCGATCACTGATAAGATGAGCATGCATGTACAGTAGAGGATGGTTCGAGAAACACCACACGCATGCATATGATCGATCGATAGCGTCGAGGGCACGCGCGTAGGACGTACTCTGATCATGCATGCATCCCCTATCGGAAGGACAACACAGACCAGCTACGGCATCACATCGGAATCCAATGCAAAACTGGAGTGAGTACACCTCGGCGGTCTCCTCTGCAGTCCTGTATGTACTCTCTCTCTCTTCTATAATATAATGGATTTTAGAAGAATGTGATACATCCTAATCAATAACGGACACACCCATTAGACAGGGTGGGTCGGCTGGTCCAGCTATGGTCTATGTAGTCCCACATCTCCAAACCTTATTTTAGTCCTATTTCTAACACATTAGTTGCTAGTCTACTATTGAATAATCAGGTAAATCAAGTATTTTAAGTAGGAACAAAAATATTTATGAAAATTCGTGTATAAGTAGTAGGATGTGTCTATTCATTGTACTAGGATATGTCACATCTACCCAAAATTTGTTATATTATAGGACCGAACAGATGGAGTATAATATTGTTCGACGAAACATGGATATGTGAGGATCTGTAGTACCTTTTCCGTTTCATATTATACTTCTTCTGTTCTAAAATATTGTTCGATGATACATGGATATGTGAGAATCTGAAGTACTCCTTCCGATTCATATTATACTACTTCCATTTCATATTACACATCCGGTCAAAATCTCTTATATTTTAAGACAGAGGGAGTAAGTCATTTGATTTTTTCCAAACTTTATTAAGTTTGATCAAATATATAGGAAAATACAGTAATATTTTCAATAATAAATAAATATATTTGTTGAAGGCATATCATGAGAACCTTCGACCAAGGCTGCCAAAACCTGGTGGGCTCGATCGGGCGAAGCATAGGGGGTTCACTAAAGGCCAAGACACTTTTGCCACCTGAGGGCCCATAACAAAGCCCATCAAGGAGCCCAAGGCACAATAGACTCTAGTTACCCTCACAAATGCCCATATCATAAGGGTATTCATGTAAATTCTCCTTACTAATTAACTCTAGGGTACATGAACCCTGTACTCATTAACTTTAGGTTGCATGAGTTTGTACTAAAGCTATAAATAGTCCATAGGGCATGTAATGGGGGATTCAAAATTCCACAAATCAATACACATTGTTTTACTTTTCACTGTGTGAACCACGTCTTTCGACGTACACAGTTGTCAATCGACAATAATATTATCAAGATATATTCTTAGTTAAATATAATGAAACTAATTTGATATTGAAAATATTGCTAATTTTTTCTATAAACTTAGTTAAATCTAATACTTTCTCCATCTACTCCCTTAATCTTTATATTTCATCTTAGCAGACGGAGGAAACGGAGGATTTTTGTGTCAGCGAGGCCGGCAACTCGCCTGGATCGTCGCATGGCCTTGTCGCCGCATGCACGCACGCAGCTGGGATCATAGTCTCAACTGTACACACTCTCTTAATTTGCCGGCTGCAGTAGCATGAGTCCTGTTTTATGTGCTCGTTTCATGTGAACACACACATGCAGTATATGCTCTCCAGTTATGCTCCTCTAACTAGCATGAGTTCTGTTCAGATTGCAACCTGCATATCCAAAGATGCACTGTTATTAATGGGAGCCGTCTATGTCAGAGCTATAATAATTTCTTAATTAAAGTCTACCTATACTTCCATTTGGTGGTGCTTAATCTCAAGTTAATGCACGCAGCTGCTTCTGTCCTTTGGAGTCCCCACTATATATGTATACTCCTATCAAGTTAGGTTTGGTTCACATTTGCTGTAATCAACTAATCTTGCATCAAACTTACACAGTTACACATAACACATCAGTTGCTAGAGCTATCAGCTATGTGATTCAGATCAATATCCATTGCGTGCCATGGTAATGGCAGTTCAGAGCTAGCTAGAGCAGATATTGATCCATTATATTGGTTAGGCGCCCATTATTCCACTTGGTAATAATATCACAAGCCATAGATGGACAGATCGATCGATGCATACATGCATAGATAGACACACATACAGCTAGCCTTCATGCCCATTAACTTGGATCAATCCTAGTTGGAAGGTGGCCTACCATAATTCTCAAAAATACTCTACAGATGGCGCCACTAATTAACACTAATTCAATAGTACTTCAAGCAGTCTAGCACCATTACAGGAGTAGAACGTATAGCATTACTATTACAGGAGTATGTACTCCAAGCAGTCTAGCACCAACAAACATTGCATGGATGTAGACATGCTTGTTCATATAAGTCACAATTCTCTGCTCTTCGAAGCGCAACGACGATCCGCTAACCATTTCTTCACGAATCATAAGTCACTTTTTCTCTGAAAATGCAGCTGGTTTCTGCCACTGCATTGGTTTCATTGTTTCCTGCTCTACATGCACAGCACGAGCCAATCAAGCATACAACTACACAAGAACAGCGCAGTTCTTCCGAATTCAGACACTATATGCAGCCATGCAGGCAGGATACCCTTTGCATTGCAACCATGGATGGATGGGTCGTGCAGTCTGAAAACGATCGATGCTTTTCGTTCGATTAATTGCTTCATTTTTGGTACTACAAGGCTGCTAGTGGCTAGCCAAGAAACAAATGAGACATACTCAAACCATCTTATAATATAAGGTATATATTATAATTGGAACAGAGAATCAGTTTAAATTCATAGTAATAAGATTTGTCCTATCCAAGCCTAATATCTTATATTTTAGGACGGATGGATACATATATACCTTATTTAAGCTCTCCCTAGATAATTACTACTATCTCCGTGTTTCAATGTATGACGCCGTTGACTTTTTATTTAACGTTTGATCATTCATCTTATTCAAAAAATTTATGTAATTATCATTTATTTTATTGTGACTTGAATCGTTATTAAATGTTCTTTAAGCATGACATAAATATTTTCATATTTGCACAAAAATTTTGAATAAAACGAATGGTCAAACATTGATTAAAAAATCAACGGCGTCATACATTAAAATACGTTAAAATACGGAGGGATTACAGCTTGCTTGCATTGCAGGTTCTGTACATAGCCAAGAAAAACTCAAACTGCAATGAGCGAGAAGTGAGAACATAGCTTAGCTAGCTATAGGGGAATGGTCAGCTGCGCTACTTATTGCGGAGATTGAGGTATATATCAGGCTCTTGAATGAATCTTGATTCCCGGCGCCGCGAGTTCGTTCGTCAAAGCGTGATACTAATCCAGAATCCTAAGTAAAGAACCAACTGATAAACAAATCACACGGCATACCTAAGAAAAAGGTATGGCCATGTATCTTCTGTAGTAAAAGCTAGCTCAACGCATGTAAAAGTACATGCTTTAGGGCTTGTTTGATTTAGTGTCCTACCAAAGTATTGGTAGTGCCAAAACTTACGTATGTTTTGGCACTACCAATATTTTGGTAGGATAGCATTTTAGGTGAATGGATTTGGATTGATACCAATTGGAAGCCAAATTTATATTATACTCAGGAAAGTTCTAGAATTATACCAAATTAATCATGGTCATTACCATTCACTTGGCTTCAAACCAAACCATTACATTCACTATTCAAACTACGAAACAAACTGGTAGGGCACATTTTGGCATCAATCCAAAATGGCCCATAATGCTTATACAGTAATATAGTATAGTTACTTTTTTAGATCATAATATAGTTACTTTCTGAAACTTTGATGCTTTCACTTCGATCATGGCCATGTTTAGTTCACCCCCAACTACTCTAAACTTCCAACTTTCCATCATATCACATCACATTCAAAACTTTCCTACACATATAAACTTTTAACTTTTTTCCAAACTTTTAACTTTTCCCAAACTTCCAACTTTTTTCAGGAACTAAACACAGCCCATATATCATGTACTAAAGAACTGTGTTCGGATGCTACTTTTCCCAACCTCTCTCTCTCGTTTCCGCACGCACGCTTTTCAAATTGTTAAACGGTGTGTTTTTTTAAATAGTTTCTATACGAAAGTTGCTTAAAAAATCAAATTAATCTATTTTTTTAAAAAAATAACAAATACTTAATTAATCGCGTGCTAATGGATCGTCCCTTTTCCGTGCATACTGTACACCGTTTCCATCCACCGGTAGCGAACACACCCTCCTTCAAGAAAGTATAGAAGGAATCTACATGTAACATGCTGTTAGTTGGCAGATCAGCATACATACTTTGGAGGAATTCTGTACGGAACATTTTACTTGGCTAAATGCTGACACAATAACTGATATTTTAACGAACTCAGCCTAAACTGAAGGAAAGAATGTGAGTCAAAAGGAGGGTTGAAAATCACAAAAAGGTGTAGGAGACCAAACCCAGAATGGTAGTGAGTGGAGTGGACCAGATATTAGGCCCATGTCCAACTCCAACCATTGCATAATTCAAGCTTTTGCACATGCATGTGCATGTACCTACGTACCACAATTATTTGAACAGGTTTTCAAACCTCATTTAATATCTTCTTTCCCATCAAAATGAATAAGTGTACTCCTCACCCTCAAATTAACCTCATCATGTCATTGCAAAAAATATCCATTATTCAGAAAACATCACACATGATCTCATTCCGATCCAATGCTCTCTGCATAAATGTATCTTACTTATACTATGATTTGATTTGCGATAGTTCAAATTTTGAAACATAAACAAATATGTGCCAATTGGAGTTCATTAGGAAGATGAGTGTGATGTGGATGGCATCACATGAGGTGGAGGTCCACCAGAGCACGGGAGTAGGCCGGATCCCATCGCTTGCACTGCACCCGACTCGATCAGCTTCAGCTCGCTTCCCACGGAGACAACCACACGAGATTTCCTCTCTTTCTCACTAGACACTAGTCTCCTCCTGCTCATGGCCCATCACGTGATCGCACCTCTTCTTTTGTGGACATCTTCTCTCATTTTTACTCCTCCTGATTCTGGAATTTTCTGTTTAGGTCCCATTCTTGTCACAAATGTAACCCCTTGCCATGCTCTAGTTATGCTCGGCCATGTTTTGTAATAATTCTGGTTAGGTCCCATGTTTTGTAATTTTTTTAAATAAAATCATAAATATAAAGTTTTAATAGAAAATGTACCGTTTAATAGATTGAAAAATGCATATTCATGCATCATTTCTCACTCTTCCAGCTAGGATATTGATAACGTGGATAGCTATTCAACCTGCTGAATGTTATTGTACATGCTCTTAAGAGAGAATAAAAGCCTATCGGTAAAAAAGAAGTAATGGGGGTAAAGTAGTTTATCAAATTTTTTTCACACTGAGCTGATGCATGTTGTGGTCCCTTTAACAAGGTAGATTATCTTTATGCCCAATTGTCTATCTATAGCCAACATCAGCATGGAGCAATAACCGCTCTAGGTCAAATAATAGCCTTGCAAATTTTAATACTCACTAAATAACTAGACTTTTCTAGAAAAATCTCCACCATGTCATAGTACAATGTCTTTATCCATGCAAGGTCCAAACTGGAAAGGAATTTTGTAAAAAATATTAAGTATTTCCAACAGTTTTTTCCCTCTCCTTATAAAAGTTGGTGCTGGTCAGTACAAAACAATCATTCAAGTGACCAAGCAAACACACAAAGCGCCACTGTGTAGCTCACTGCTCACTCATCAACCAACTTCCTCAATAATGTCTCGCTCCAGCCTCGCCATGGCGCTCCTCCTCGCCGCCTTCGCCGCCGCGGCGACGGCGAACAGCGGCGCAGCGCCGGCGGCTAGCGACTTCATCCGCAAGTCGTGCCGCGCGACGCAGTACCCGGCGGTGTGCGTGCAGAGCCTGGCGTCGTACGGCGGGGCCGGGGCGCCGCCGCCGCGGAGCCCGCGCGAGCTGGCGCGCGCCGCGCTGTCGGTGAGCGTGGACAAGGCGCGGTCGGCGTCGACGTACGTGGGGCACATATGCGGCCCTGGCGGCGGCCGCGGCGGCGCCGGCGGCGCGGGCCCCGTGCGCGACTGCCTGGAGAACATGGCGGACAGCGTGGGGCACCTCCGCGACGCGGCGCAGGAGCTCGGCGGCAACATGGGGCGCGCCGGCTCGCCGGGGTTCAAGTGGCACCTGAGCAACGTCCAGACCTGGTGCAGCGCCGCCCTCACCGACGAGAACACCTGCCTCGACGGCCTCTCCCGCGGCGTCGACGCCGCCACCCGCTCCGCCATCCGCGGTAAGATCGTCGAGGTCGCCCAGGTCACCAGCAACGCCCTCGCCCTCGTCAACCGCGTCGCCCCCGCCAATTAAACATCTACTCCTCCTATAACTAATTAAGCTTTTGTTCTTGGAATCTTGGTCGAGTTCATCTTCGTCATGGGTTAATTAGCTCAGTTAATCTCGATGCGTCGTCGTTGCTATGGTTGTAACATATACTGTACTGCTAGTTAATTATCAAGACTTAATTAAAAGAGTCGATGTAATATTGTAATGGTTGAGTCTTTACACCGAAGATGGTGAGGAAATTAATCCGTGTTTTGCTTGCTAGGTACAATTATCGATTACTGTTTGATTGATTGTTTTGCTGAATATTATTGTCACATGAGGAGGAACAGAAACAGATGAGAGAAAATCATCATCAGCATCACCAAACAGGGAAATGAATGGATCTTGAATCGATGGGGACTTAGAACAGGTTAAGGAAGGCGACGTTTCTTTCTTCTTGCGTGGATTCATCGGAGTTTCTTGTTCCTGGTTGGATGAACTGTAGCCAAGATTGGATGGAGATGGACACCAACCTTGCTGTCCTGGCATGCTCGATCAGTAAATGAACGGAGTGCATTTGTCTGCTCTGCTCCTTACCTATACGTGATGAATTGATGATGATCATGTGGTGTGGACGTTAGGGTTTAATTGCAGAGCAGAGCCAAATTGAATGTTCGTCGGATTGAACCAAAAATCTCGTGCAAAGTTCGCAAAAACCAGTTCGCTGCTGTTCTTCTTTGGTTGTTTGGCTACAAGAAAACTGCTGGTCCCATAGACAGAAATGCGAGAAATTTGCATGATTTTTTTTTGCCTCCAGAACCAACAGCAAGATATGTATACAGATCAGAAACCATTGTGGCATTGTACATCTGTACTGTAGTGTACTGATACGTGGCATGGGCGTTGGCCGTTGGCCTGCCAATTGGCGACGCAATTATGCCAGTCGGATTGGTCGGTGATGTCCTTATCTAAATTTTAGATTAAATCTCTGAATAATCCCTCGCAGAAGAACAGTAGTATGCCCAAATAAATGGGACCTTTGTGTCAGCATTCTTCTCGGATTCCCGTTGCCATGATCGGTCTGATGCTGATTAAGCAAAGCGTGCATTGTTACTGGTAGGTGAGGGTAAAATACTTACAGGGAGACTGATGAGGGAGCATTTTTGCATTTTAGATGGATTGACAGTGGCGCCGCGCAGCTTGTACATAAGTCTCCTTTGAAACAAAGGACAAATAGATGAATTCTACAGGAAAAATTTGAATCCTATGGGAGCAATTCATATGAGGACCTCTGGAAGAAAGGATTATATCCCTAAAATTGCTTTGGAATGACATGTTTAATGGAATTCCTTTTTTTGCTTTGGATTTTTTTCTCTCTCTTCTACATACTGTGTTTTTCCTGTACTTCATCCAAACGGTTGTCTATGTAGTTTTTCTGTATCTTCAAGGTTCAATGACATTTGAATCCCGCTTTTCTTATTTCTATAGGCTTGTTCAAATTGATGCCATTTCAAACCATATTATTTTTTTATAGAGTTGCCAAATATGTGCATCCATTTAGTTTCTTACTTCATCCGTCCCAAAATGTTGCTACCTAGGATGGGTCATCCTAGGACAACGAAGCTCTGTCTAGATTCGTTGTCCTATGATAGGTCAAATCCCATCATAGGTAGCAACATTTTAGGACAAAAGAAGTACCAAACTTTAGTAAATATATAATAAATCTTACAAAAATTTGGTAAGATTTATTTTGGCTATAATCTGAATGGCCACTATGGTTTGAGAATATTGCGTTTGAAAGGAGCACAAAGATTATGTGTATGTTAGTGTTACTACTTACTACCATGTGGGACCCGACGTGGCAGGCTTAGGTGGCCACGTGCAGTTAACATCTGCCAACTCAGCTGGATGATGGCATGATGCATGTTGGCCGGCCGGCTTTCTGCAGCACACATCTGGAATTGCAGGATTCTGTCCATGGCCGACATGGGAGGGAGGCGCTCTTTCTTTTCCTTTTTCTTTTTCTTATTATTGGGCCTTTTGGACAATGAGATATTTAGCCCGGCCTTATTTTGTTGAATTCTTAAGCCCGCTCCTGCCTGTGCAGCGGGCCAGCCTTGCCGGTGCAGATGCAGGTTGGCAACTAGGCCGTCCGAAAGGCCCAAACATACTAGTCGTCTTCTTCTCCTATGGGCTGGCCCATACAGAGCAGGCCAAAATTGATTGACATGTACCTTTTGTACATGATCCACATTACATACCTTTCGTAAACACGAAAAAAAATTACATATCAATATATTAGAAGAAAACAGAATTTAAGATACACAATGCAACGTACGCCGAAAGCGGGAGGTACAACAAGAAAAAAAAACTAGCACAAAAACCCGTGAAAAGAGATTTAAAGGACTAAAGCCGGTAACACATTACATACGGGGTGTTCGGTTACCCAACTGCAGTGCTCTCCAACGCTGTTGCTGCAGCGGTTACCGTAGAGATTGTATGTTTGTTACTGTATTTGCAGGCAGCCATCTAGCCATATCGAATAGCCCCACAATAATATTATCACCTTTTTAGATAATGGTATGATAATGAGCTATTCGTGCGACATGATAGTGAGACGCCGGCCAATATGGACAAGGGGAGTTCAGAGAAAATGTCGCTTTAAGCTCCTGTTCCTTTAAACCTTTTTTTTCATTTTTGCCACGGATTATTTGTTCCGCAGTTCTTGAAAAAATTATTATATTCTATTGTTTATACTATTTATTGATTTATCACGTTAATCAAGTAAACAACGCGTAAAAAAATTGTGTAAAATTCTGTTTCAAACAGGCCTGTGAATATATATGCACTGTGGCGTGCATGGTGTAATTACCAGCACTGTGGCGTACAGGGTGAATGCACCATGCATCACGACGAATTTATTTGTTGGCCGGCCAGGATTTACGATATAATAACACTACTATTATCCTATCATTATAGCAAAGATTAATGTTTGCAGTGTTATAATTACAAATCCCCCCTATCTATGCATGGTCTGGCCGGCCTGCACATTATATTGTTTGTGGATTGACTGATCAATCAGCACTACTCAGGGTTTACCTTTTGATTTTTAATTAAAAACCTCTCCTAATCAGTTTACCGAAATCTAACCGAAAACTTGTAAAAACTGATAACTTACCATCCGGTTTCTACAAACTGACCAACAATGGTTTCAAAAAACCAGGCGGATTTCACGAAACCACTCAGTTTTGATAACCCTAGCACTGCTGATCTTTCAGGTTTTCTTCACTGAATCATCCCTTGCAAATAATGTGGAGTGGTGGACCGTTTTTGTTGTTTGTTTGTTGAGCATTACGATCATGGGCTGCATTTGTTAATAGCATATGCGGCCGGCATCGTTTATATAACAGCTAATATATGGTACCTAGGTTCTAGCTAGGCGCATCCGCGCATGTACTTATCTATTCTATTTTAAATGATACTAGTGGTGTGGTGTACGAGTCTGCCTTCAATGCCACGAGCTGATGTGTAGTATCTAATCAATTAACTATGCTATAAACTTGTAATTATAGTGCTTGTTTGGTTTAGGGCCATACCAAAACATTGGTAGTGCCAAAACCTAGGCATATTTTGGCACTACCAATATTTTGGTAGGGTAGAATACTAGGTAATGTGTTTGGATTAATACCAATTGGAAGCCAAATTTTATATTATGGTGAAGAAAGTTCTAGAATTGTACCAAATTAAGCATGGTCATTACCATTCATTTGGCTTCAAACCAAACCATCATATTTACTATTCAAACTACCAAAAAATTGGCATGACACATTTTGGCATCAATCCAAAGTGGCCCATATAGCTTTTTCTTTGGATATGGCATTATATGACTAACCAACTAACTATGCTATAAATTAAACTTGTCATTTTTGTTTTTGTTTTTTGGTTTTACAATACCCGTTGCAACACACGGGTCTTTAGCTTGGTTGTGTGTGTGTTGGCATATACAAACAGCATTCCCCTAGCTTGTCAATAGTTGAGGTTGTTGATGGCACAGGGTAGCTGTTCTCTAATTAAGTTCCCTGAGCTTAGGAGATGGCAGAAAATGAATTCTGTATGCTTGACTTTCTTTAATTTTGACATTGCAGTGAATTGAATCATGGTAATCTTGCTTTACTGATAATTTTTCAATATTTGTTTATGCGTTTGGCTCTTAATCATCTGATGACAAACAAATATTCTAGCTTTCAGCTTAACGCATGCTATCTAGAAAAAAAAAAGCACGCGCCCACACAATATGTATGATGGAGTTACCAAGCACATCAGACTTTTTGCAGGCTGTTTTTTACAGCAGCAGGCATATATAGCACCGTGGTTCCAAACAAATTAAGCAGACCATTGAGCTTTGACTACTAATTAATCTCTCAAACAAGATAGGAGGTGATGATGTACATGCTCCCAAAAAAAAAGGCAAACAAATATATGATTGGTCAAACACATCTGCCTAATTATTAATTAGTGGTTAACTTGTTAAGTACGCCTAGCTCATCAACTGTTTGACATGTGGGGCAAGTGGCCGAAAAGCTAATTTTGGCATGTTCTGGGGACAGGACCGCATCGATTTGCTAGCTAATTAGCTGTTTCTTTCGGGTATCCTGTCATGATAAAAAAGGTGATAAGCCTCATGACCAACATCGTCACATTCATCCACATGGTCCTCATCCCCGAAAGATCTGCCTTTTTTCCCTTTTGTTTATTTTTAAAGGAAAAAAATAATTTTTCAGTTTCATTTCTATCCCTTCTCTACAATGTACTCCTTTTATAAAAAACAATAATAATAATTCAAATCCTGAGGATAAATCTGAACATGATCATCATGTCTAGTTTCATCATCAGAATTTGATTAGAGTTAAGAAACCCTCTTCTTATTCCTTTTAATTTGGGACAAGAACACAGTCAAATTTCAAGTCGGATTCGCTCGAGGAAATTAAATTTGCATTGTTTGATCTTGACATGTTTGAGACTGATTTGCCCCCACACTTAATCTGGGGAAGCTTCAGGAAAATCTACGTACGAATAACCTGGATCAACATGATCGTCAAAATAGGGTTGGCTAGCGAATTGATTAAGCCCACCTCATTGGTTTGATTGAAGAACACGTCGGTATCGTCAACGCTGCTAATTAAACTCCCATAATCATGATCCTTCTTCCTTTCTCCTCCACAGGATCGTCGCTCACGTCCCGACCATCAGAATCTTCCACGACACCTACATACAACTATTTATTTGATTGTGGAAAACTGTTTAATCTGAATCTATCAATGGATTATTTCTCTATACTTAAAAAATATATGTTTTTTTTTGTAAAAAAAATGCTCTTATGATGTTTTGCTTAGACCACTTGTTAAATTCATTTTTTACTAGATTAAATGGATAGTACTTTGCAACAATAGTTCTCTCAATAATGTAAATCAAATAGGACATCCAATTGGCTGTTAAAGTTTTTATCGCTCAACATAAACCAAAAACCCAAAATAAAATTGTGCTAGTGCCGTACAACAAATGGTTACCTAGAAAAGCAAATGCTTCCATTCCATAATTCATATCATGCCCCTAGTGGTTTTGATTATTTATAGCACGTGAGACTTGGTGGCGACGTTTCAGCTGCAACAACTCTGCAAGCTGTCTTGGATCCATATACAGTGTACCATACTCTGTACTTCCTCCGTTTCTAAAAAAAAAAAACTAATCTGAAATTGGATGAAACATTTTTTTTGAACCTGTCCAAATTCGTTGCACCAGAAAACGTACTATCTAATACTAGATAGTTTTTTATCGGAGGGAGGGAATATGTTTTTACTACTCCTTCTGTTTTGATTTTTTTCCTAGTGAATCAACTTTATAAAAAATATCAACACTTTTGATACAAAATAAACATATTATCAAAATGTATCAATCTTACATTTAATAAATCTAATTTGATAATATTACTATTTTTTTTACAAATTTAATTCCACTTAAATAAATTTTATTAAAAAGATAAAAACGAAGAGATGCGATCGTACGATACGAAGGAAGCAGGATCGAACAGCAGGAGGCAGCAGCCATGTGCCAACGAATCCGGGCGAAAAGGCGTTCCATGGACTGTTGCACATCGACTAAATTAAACAAACAAGATTAATGGAGTATTAATTAAGCATGCATGGGTGTGTGTGTGTGAATGTGTTTGTTAGGCCAGTCACAATGGCTAGTGTCATTGCACGGCTACCCAAAATATTATACCATCTTCTCTCAAATGAAATCTTTTATGAAACAATCCCCACAGTGGAGGGGTTTCACTTTGACGTTTCCAAGACTAAGCAAAGCATTTAATTGATACAAGTTGCTGGGATCATTTGTACCCAAAATCCGGCGCGGCGCGGGAGAATGCAGAGGTCGCACGGCGGAGGCGGACGCAAGAGATCCGGTGAATGAAACGAATCGGCCTCAACGGGGGTTTCACTCTGTTACCGAGGACTTGGAAACGACGCTGACGAGTTTCACCAGGATGAAACTCTTTCCTTCTCTCTCATCCCCATTTCATGCAAATAATCATTTTTTATTCAGTCTTACCCCTATTAAATGTGCATGACACACCAGTGAAACCCCCATTGTGACTGGCCTTAGGCTAATATAAATAACACAAAACCAATCGCAATCAGATGAGTGGTGGCGTGATGGCCCCTGGGCGTGCATAAAGGCCAAAAGCTACCTTTTGGACGCACAGCAACCTCTTAAATACCACTGAATTATTTAAACCCAAAAAAAAAGGGGAAAAAAATCACAATCACACCGACTGTTTTCTGTTTTCTTTTCTTTGGATCGCTCTCGAGCGCGTGGGCAGCTGTACCATACCAGTAGGATCCATCGGACCAACAACCAACTTGACAACATGTTGGTGTTGGTGTTGCTCCCCCAATGGCCATGCAGCTCTTCTCCTCCATACAAGTTCTCCCCCTACCTTCACTACTAAAACCACACAAAACTACCCAACTAGGAGTAGTAGTAGATCTTTTACTGGATTTAATTGTGATCATTCTGCCCCCAGGAATACTCCTATTTGTGTAGTATTGTAAGTAGCAATTAGGAGGGTATGTTGGTTATGAAATTTTTCAGGTTTGTGTGGACAAATATGTCATAAAAGTTGGGTTAAAATTGAAACCAAAAAAACATATATTGAAGTTTTTGTGCCCCGCCGCGCCACTAGTGCTGGCAAGGCAACCCAGTCGTCATTCTCTCCATCCCGCCCTATCCTCCTTCGCAAGCCAGGCATCGACAAAGTGCCCCCCATCTTATCATACATCTTCTCTTGCACCCATGCTGCTTATCCACTTCATATTTAGCATCCACGTCGCGTCTTCTTCCAACCTCGTGGATCCGGTGATGCCCACGCGACCTTTGTGCCCTACATGTGGCCGCTGTCCACCGCTGACCACGGCCATCAATCTAAGCCTGCTGAAACCACTCTCCTCCTTTACCAACACCCCATTCATCCTAACCCCAACTCTAAACCCTTATTCATATGTTCTCCAATAGAGTTGGCGTGTCATCAGCGCGCTAGAAAAGAGAAGGAGCTCACTGTTGCTAGGGAAAAAAAAGAGATTCGAGGGGAGAGACATCCCCCGAATATATTTTTAGAAGGGAGGAATCGAATTTAGGGTAGTTGGTTACCGACAATGCTGCTAGCCACTAGGTCTCACTAGTTTCCCTCTCGTCGCCATAGAAGAAGACTGTTGTCACCACCGCTGGTAAGTCCCAGCCTCCCCTTGTCCCTCTCCCTCCAGTCCGCTCCCAAAGAGAATTAGTAGGCTAAAGATGACTAAAATTTGAGGGTTCGAGAGAGCTCTCGCGAAACCAGGCAACTGCAGATAAACAAAATCCTCTCCTCTCCCTCTTCCACCTCCAATTTGGTGGTTCGCTGCCAATGAAGAGAGGGGGAGGGATCAACATTTCTTCTCTACTAGGTAGTCCTAGGTTTAGTCAGGCTTTTCCCTTTTTCGAGTACATCATGTTTCTACTCTTGTGCAATGCAAGGAGGTCATCGGCATCCGATCTCCCTTGTCTCAACAACTCTGGCCATGGAGGTACTTGCTAGGCTTCTTTCCAGTGAGGTCGTCTTGTCTGTGATTTGTTGGGTCCCTCCAAGATGTCAGCAACTAAATGAGCAGTTGATTTGTTTGGGTGGGTGGCTTCATCCTCAATCCCAACATCTAACAGGTAGCGCCGAACGTCCTCTCTTTCTTCGGCGATCTTCCTGTTGTCTTCGGTCCTCTTCTTTGTCTCCCGCGACAGGTCTTGAAGCAGCAACTGAAGCGCTCTTATATGGTGCTAAGGCAACTGTAATCTCCATCTCCAAGATGCCCCACCTGGGTTTTCTATTTGGCAATACATTCTGCAGTTTGCCATGGTTCTTGCAAACTTGTTGTCGTTGTTGTCATCGATCGAGGAACCGATGCAGAGGAAGAAGCAAGACTAAGACCCTGATTGCTTTTTTCTTATCTTTTGTAGTCCTTATCTGCTTATTTTGTTCTCAAGTTATAACGTACCCATTTTTTAGGGGCTTATGTGCAAATCTAGCTATCCTTTCAGCTAGCTTTATGTTAAATAAGATAAATAAATAAAATAAATATGACTAGAATTTCTAGCAATTTTAATCATTCGAAATTTAGCAATCTTCTTAAAAGCGTTCAGCGTGTCCTTCGCCCATGGCCCCCAATGATTAAAGAAAACCAAGACAAAAAATAAGAAAACCCGGAAATAACTGAGGTGAATGTAGTCGGCAAATACTCCTAGCTAACTCTGATGTACGTATATGTAGTTTGAAAAATGCGGACGAACGGTGCCTTTTCCGCGGTGACGCAATGTACGCATGTGACCGTCTGCTAGTGGCCTGCCCACTACGTACGTCTACACGCACCATTCAAATATTCAATTCAATAACCAACAACACGCAAAAAAAAAAAAAATTTGGAGCAATTGAGCAAATGGCCAAAACAACTTGTCGTCCTCTTCCATCTCTTTCTCTCTCTATCCCATAATGCCTCACGTATGCCATTCTCTCTTTTTTTTCCCAATGTTTTTCATGCCATTTCCAGCTGTGCTTTCTGTACCGTACGTCATGGCCCTCCTATCCTGAGGAATGAGGATCCCCTAACTTTGTGCAGTTTGCAGTTATGCCCTCACATGTCAGTGGCACAACTGCAAACTGCACAAAGTCAGGGGATCTGTTTCCTATCCTGAGATATCTGGTTGCTATTCATTTCTTCAAAAGAGCTGTTTACCTAAATGATACAGTACATAGAAAGTTGATATTTATTCAACCAAAAATAAACTGAATTGTTTCGAGTGAATTTTTTTAGCTTAGGGGATGTTTAGATCCAGTGGTGTAAAGTTTTGGCGTGTCACATCGGATATTATATAGGGTGTCGTATGGGATGTTCGGGCACTAATAAAAAAACTAATTACAGAATCCGTCAGTAAACCGCGAGACGAATTTATTAAGCTTAATTAATCTATCATTAGCAAATGTTTACTGTAGCATCACATTATCAAATCATGGAGCAATTAGGCTTAAAATATTCGTCTCACAAATTAGTCACAATCTATGCAATTAGTTATTTTTTAAGCCTATATTTAATACTTAATGCAGGTGTTTGAACGTTCGATGTGACAGGGTGAAAAATTTTAGGGTGGGATCTAAACATGGCCTTAAAATATAGCCTATAATATGTTTGAGCATAATTTCGCTCCGATCAACTTGATAAGGGCAAAGCAAAGAGAAAATTGGACTGGTACAACCATTCCGAAAGATACCACTGAAACATCTCTTTGCTCATACACCACTGATAAAGTTTCAACTTTTACAACTTCCATCCAAAAAAAATTTCAGTGGCATCATGATTCCATAAGTTTGAACCATGCCGACCTAGTATTATCTACAGATTTAAATCAAAAGGAGTAGCACTATATTTGAGGATGTTTAGTGCCTGTGCCACAACCCATAATCAAACAAAAGCTTTTTTGCAAATTGCAGGCAAAGCAACAGTGCAAAAGTCCAAATACTTGAAAAGGCAAGTGTACTCCTCTTCCATAAATGGAGGTATTGGGTTTTTTGCTGGTAGGTTTGCTACAGTAGCATCCAAAAAGGAGCAGGCAATAATCAATCTGATCTGATCTGATCTGATTTGCAAGTGTATGCATATCCCTGCCTTTACACATTGACTCCTCCCCCATTGGTTCGTCGGTTGGCTGGTTGCTCCCTACTTTTTCGCACATACATCATCCATCAATTCTCATCGTCCCTCCGTCGGCCGGCGGAAAAGTCTATGTGTGATTAACTAAAAAGTCTATGTGTAATCGCTAAACACACCCGACCATTTCACATACCTGAGCTTGATTCGTTGTATTAAACTGAGGGAGGAGTAGATAGTATACTCTCCCAGTCTAAAAGGTTACCGTTTTAAATTGGTTATCATAGATTAAAGTTTCATGAGAAATAATATAAAACATTTTATTAAATGACATGTGGTAAGGATGGGGTTAGGAGAAATATGAATGAGAGATAATTGATGAGACAAGTACTTTAGAGTGCCAATTTTTGTAGCACAAATTTTATTTTATTTTTTAAAAAATAAAGGGATGGAGGGAGCCGTATATATCAAACGAGAAGGGAAAAACAAAAGGAGGAAAGAATGTGAATGTCCAAATTCAGAGAGCAGAAAGTTGCTTTGAATGGGATCTGCTCCACCATCGAATATCCCAACTCAGATATGTCGAATCAGATTGTGTTCCTATGCTTTACCGTGAATTCTTTTCCAAATTCCAAAGGGTGGCCTGCCAATTATTTTTGGCCTAAAATGATCCCAAGATTGTTATGATTATATGCCAGTCAGCGGCCTGTTCTACTATAATTCATTCATTCCTTTTAGATTATAAGATTATTATAGCTGATAGATTATATGCAAATTATTCATGCCCGTTTTCTCAAGGTATGATTTCTCCAAAAATCTTTCTGCACCTGCATTGCAATCTCGAGTCGTAGGTAAGTGTGTAATTTGTCAAAGAAATCAGACTCATAGAATTCTAATAGTACTTTCCCAGCGTTGAAAATTTGCTGTATGATGATAGCACAACGAGAGGTCCAAAGTGCAAGAGCAGAAGAGAAGATACAGGGGAGATCCCGATCGTGCAGCTTTTGAGTCACAGAATGAAAAAGCATCAGCAGCAGCCAAATGAGATTGTATATGTGTACCAGCTGCTAGCTAGAGTTCGTCAACTCGATCGTTTTACAGCATTTTTTTTCTTCCTTTCTGGTGGATGGTGACCACGCAAGTTAACTGACGTGTAGTTCGTTTTATGTTGTCATAAAGTGGATCCATCATTGCACAGTTGTGCACTAGCTTTGTTATCCTTAATTTGTTAATCACAGCTGACGTACGGGTTAATTTTGTTGCAGTCTGCACTAATGACGCACTTCCTCTATCCATCAATCAATATAAGGTTCCTCTGCACTAAGGTTAAAAGTGAAATCACTTTGATGCTCATAGAAGTTTGCCTGCCTAGAAGTGATCATGCTCAGGGACACATCAATAAATACATGGAATTATTGGGAGATGTTGGACTGGGAAAATAGTAATAGAGAAATATTTGAATTTATAAATAAATTTTGGATGCTAGAAAATACTTATATTTATAGATATAGATGACTTAATCACAGCTGAATGTCTCGATCTCGCATTGTAGACGTAAATAGTGAAAACTAAAACTAACAAGTACTACCCCCTCCATCCCAGAATATAATTATATCTAACTATAAATCTAAACAACTATATGTATCTTAGATTTATAATATAAAAAAATATATTTTGGAAGAAAGGTAATACTAAATGTTCTTCCTCTAGGCTCTTCGACTCTGCGCTCTCTTCGGTCTCAGTGGTTGTAGAGTCCATTCTCTCGAAGGGTCATCTGTGGTCGTTAGTTGGCGTTGCTTCTTTTAGAAATTTCTTGGGAGTATAGTGTGACTCTGTCTCTCTCCCAACTGATTAGAGTTGCGTTTAGCTGTCATAGTATTCTCTTCCCTTTTTCTTGGTTGTGTTTTTTTCTCTTCCCTTGGCAAAAGCCAATCTGGCTGATTGCGTCGTGCAACAGATTTTTTTTATAATATATTAACATGTAATTCTTTTAAGCGTTCACGGAAAAAAAATCCTCGTTTTCTTTTGCTTTTTGCAACGACGACCAACGCTATAATAATTTCCAGCTAGTTCGATGAGTGATCCTGAGTCCCCTGATGCATGTGTACACGTACGTGCCTAAAAGCTAGCCGCATGGGCCTGTGCAGCTGTGCTCTGTACATTGTGTGGAGGCAACGGCGACCCAACGTCGCGGCTACCCGCGTTGCAGCCTGGCTGTACATACATGTTGCTGCTGTGTTAGCTTCGCTTAGCACCACACAAACACAAGCTGACCAGTGACCTCTCCTCTCATGTTCCCATATCTATGGCCGTATGGGGGAGGTGGTCAAGCCTTCCCCCTCCCCTGCACTGCACCCCCCAACCTTTCCGGATTAATTGTACCACCTCGCCTACGCACATGCGTCCGCCCCCAATATAATACTGCTCCTGCTACCGCCGTGCTCGCTGAAGCAACTCGGGTTCCTCCTCTGATATAGTAGTATTGCGACCATGATGGCCGCGGCTAAGCGCCCCTACTGCAAGCCGCCGCCGCCGACGACGACCACGACGGCGATCACTTCCTCCTCCGGCCAGAATCACAAGCGGCTCCGCCCTTCGCTACCAGCTGCTGCTGCCATGGACGGCGGCATGGAAGAGGAGGCGGTGGCGCCGCCGCCGCCGACGACGATGACGACCACCACGCCGCCGCAGCCGCTGCTCCCCGGGTTGCCGGACCACCTGGCGCAGCTCTGCCTCTCGCCGCTCCCGCCGCGACTCCTGCACGCCGTTTGCCGGCCGTGGAGACGGCTCATGTACGCGCCGTCGTTCCCGCCGTTTTTGTCTCTGTACGCGCTCCTCGACGACGCGGATGCCGACGCCGGCGTCTCGTTTGCCGCCTACGACCCCTTGGCTGGACGCTGGGACGCGCTTCCCTCGCCGCCAATGCCGTCGCCGCCGCCCATGCTCTGGCACCCCTCCTTCCTCGCTCGCCGCCTCCCGCTGCAGTCCGTCGCCGCCGCCGGCCGCCTCGTCCTCGTCTCGGGCTCCACGCAGTCCCTGCACCCTGCGCTCTCCCGCCCGCTCGTGTTCGACCCGGCCGCGCCCACGCCGCGGTGGCAGCTCGGCCCGCGGATCCCGCTATCCCCGCGCCGCTGGTGCGCGGCCGGCGCGGCGCGCGGCCGCGTGTTCGTCGCCGGGGGCGTCGGCGCCGGCTACGACCCGGCCGTCGCCCGCTCCGGCGCGACGTGGGACCCCGCGGCCTCGCCGCCCCCCGCCGCCGCGTGGGAGCCGATCCCGCCGCTGCGCGACGGGCGGTTCAGCCGCGACGCCGCGGAGGCCGTCTGCTCCGGCGGGAAGGTCTGCATGGTCAACCTCCGCACCCCCGGCGCCAAGGAGGGCGCCGTGTTCGACCTCCGCGCCGGCCGCTGGGAGGACATGCCGCCCGGCATGCTCGCCGGCTGGAAGGGCCCCGCGGCGGCGTCGCCCCCGGACGACGGCGAGACCATCTACGTCGTTGACGAGGAGCGCGGCGCGCTCACCGCCTACGACTGGGGCGCCGACCGCTGGAGGACGGTAGCCGAGTCCGACCGCCTCAAGGGGGCGGCGGAGATGACCGTCGCCGGCGGGAAGGCCTGCGTGGTGGCCCCCGGCGGTGGGAAGGTGTTGATCGTGGACGTCACGCCACCGCCGCCGCCGCCACCAGCAGCGAGGAGGGAATCGTGGGCGGCGCCGCCGCCGCCGCCGCGCATGTGGGAGGTGGCGGCGCCGGGCGGGAAGCGGGTGGTGTCGCTGCACGTGCTGCCCAGGATGACACGCCCCGAGTAGGCGAAGCTCGTCTCCGCATGGATATGCGATTCGGTACACGTAACACAGCACAGCACTGTACAAAAACGAGAGCTCTTTTGATTTTGCCGCAGATTGAAGCTCGATTATTTTTTTATATTGATTTTTGGAGTAAATTCCCCCCAAAAGCTTTGAATCATGCATGCTTCTGTTCATTTCAATCAACAAAAGAAGAAGAAGAGATGGATCGATGGAGCGAAGAATTTGTTTTTGTCGATCCACACACACACACACACAAAAAATCTGAATGTGAATGTTCGTAGCGTTTTTGGATACCGTGGTCCATTTTATGTTGTTACTGCTTTAGCTCCAAAATTAGGTTCTATTCTATTCGTCCCAAAAGCCATGACCAAAGTGGTAGGGATCCCCGTGGGCGATGGCAACGGCGGCGGCGAATGACCGATTTGCTGCTTTCGCCGTCGATCTCCGGCCATGCGCGCGCGCGCGCGAAGGAACCTCGCATCTTTTCATCTCCCTTTTTGTGTGGATGCTGTCTGTGATCATCATATCGATCCGCTCGTGGGCCATGCGTCGATCGATCGATCGATCCGGCGAACTTTTTTTGGTTGGTCGCCACCGGCGGTGGCAGGTATGGGCGAATCTACAGTATTAACATCGGTGTCAAACGATACCGACGACTTTCGATAAAAGTTATGGTTAAACTGCTTGTTCATATATTACAATACTATAATTATAATATCGATAGACACGTTATGATACCAATGAATTATTTTTCTAGATCGGCCACTGCAGATAGGGTGTGGTTGCCGTGGTTCCAACGGAGGAGGACCCGGCTGTCCACACGGACCGAGTCCTATTCGCCGTCATGGTGACGGCGACATTGGCTGGCTCTGGTGTCCTCTTTGTCTTGTTGTCGGTTATAAATAACGCCGCAACGATAGCTCGAAAAGTAGGCACCTGTCGTCCATGCCAACTTGCTCTCGCTTGCATGGTCACACACAACACAAGAGAGAGAAAGAAGAGGAGGGGGCAAAAAAAATAAAAATCTGGGTGTGAGAAAGTTTATAGCTCATTCATTGACGAAAGGCGGGAGAGCGACGCGCGCGCGGTGGCCAACGAGCTATTTGCGTGTTTATAGCTCTTCCCCGCCGTCGGTCAGGATGGAACAAAGCTAGCGGACGGTGGAAACGAGCCAAAAACGGGCGACCCTTAATTGCGGCGAGATGCGATGATTCCTTGTGTGTTACTGGTAACTAATTGCGATGGCCACTCGTCCGGCAAGTTTCGCTCACGCCTGATGTCATTTCTTCTTTCTGGTTATCTTTACATCGGGAAAGTGATTTTATCCCTCCATGGGATATCTGCTCGTTTCGTGCATGCCACCTAAATAGTCAATAAAAAATATGAAAAAATTGGCAACATAGATTAATATGAAATATATAACTTCTATAAGTTGTAACAAAAATAACAATATAATTGCGAATGTGCGATAACTATTTTCAGTTAATTTGTTATTTTTGTTACAACTTGTATAAGTTGAATTTGGTCTTGCATGTTTGTGGAGTGATATATTTCGTATTAATCTATGTTGTTAATTGTTTTTAAAATTTTTTGATAACTATTTAAATTTAAATGACATGTAAATAATGAGGGGATATCCCCTCGAGGGATGAAAATCCACATCCCTCTACATCCTTCTTCACTTGCCAAATTCTTCAAGTCCCAGATGCTCTGAAAGTGATGGCTTCAGGACGGCCTGATTCTCACACACTTTCAGACAAGACTTCTTTTTTTTTTCCCTTTCATTTCCTTCCAAAAAGGAGAAAGCTTTTCAGACAATTGTGTGACAGAAACTAAGCAATGGTACTACTCCAACTATCATGACCGGTTTCTTGGCCAGTTAAGTGCCAACTTGATTTCAATCAGATTTCAGGCGTTTCTCAGAGAACAACTTGAGCTGCTTGCTGTGTAGGAGTATGTTGGTAGCTTGCAGAGAGTACAGTGCTTGCTTAGACCATGTGCCATCAAGTAAAATAAACCTAGAAAGTGAAATCTTCATTTTGTTAGCTATCACCTAGAAAAAGGTGAACGCAAGAACTGTAACAAGAGAGTGATATTTCTAACAGGACACTCAAAAAAAGACTAAACTGTTATAGTAGTGAAGAGTAAGCAAGACACTAAAGCCTGAAAATGAAATCCTCACCTGGCTCAAGTCTCAACTGTGACTGAACAGCCAACCAATATATGCTAAGGCAAATCATTTCCCAACACTGCCGCACGATGCTGCTACCTCAACCGGCCTAATTAGCGTTCCTGAATTACCATCATCCAAATCAAAATTAAGGTTAGGAACAGTCACTTTCTTACACGGTTACACCCACTGGCTTGCTTGACCGATAGCAGTATACTACCAACATATACTCCATATAGCAATGGCAACAGACAAACCGATAATTTCTCTTGCTCAGCAACTTGTTCGTGACCTTGTCTAGATCAACCTTAATTGTAGCAATTAGCTACAATTAAGGCATCTTCTAGACTGTCTGGACAAGTTTGTAGTCTCGTCCATCCCTAGACAGACCGGCGTTATAATTGGGATTCGGACGTGCGGCTTATTGCAAGACATTTGGGGCACCAGCACACCACTACAGTTAATGATTATGCTCATTTGGATACATTGCAAAATCACTATAGTTAATGATTCCGCTCATTTTGGATACACAACTTCTCGAATATGCTATATTCTCACGACATTACATCCGAGTTGGCTTTCTTACAGTTACAGTTTCCAAGCAAATTGTTGATAGGTTACAACTTACAAGCAAAAGACAGCTGGGGAAACAGACAACATGTCCACTCTCTACCAGCAGAGTGTGCAGAGTTTCTAATCTGGCAAGGCAGTCCCCCTTTCAAGATTGTTCTTGATCTCAAGAGTATACTTGCCAAATGCCCTCTCAACCTTCTTGTTGAAGTGTTCGTTCCGGTCATTGATCGAGTCAATGTCCTTGTCTTCATGGAACTTGCGCCTCCTGCTGAATGCTTTCCGTTTCTCATCCCGTTCCTTAAGCTCATTAACCATCCTGTCTATGTTTTCTTCCGGGACCTTAGACACCTGTTCAACGCACAAGCCATCGATAAGGACTCCATGACAGAAGGGCCTTAAATTCAATTAGTACAAAGTTTGGTACGATGGCAAGTACCTTCCCATATTGGAGACTTGAAGCGTCCCGATAAAATTCAGGATCGGCTTCCTTTGCTTTGTTGTATGCCTCCATGTCAACCTCAATGTTCTTGGTCCTCTTTTTGTATGCATCATATAAGGTCTTCTGGTTGAAAACTGCAAGTGAGAACACCCCCATTTATATAGAGGTACGAGGTTTAAATTAAAAAGATCAAAGGGAGTTCATGGCCAAACTCAAATTGTTTCAAACAACAAGCTATAACCATGGGCCTATGGCGGCTACCTTGATGCTTTCTGATTTCTGACTATAACATAAGCATCAGGGATTTCCAGATATAAAGAATCATGTAAGTAGACATCTCATGGTGCCAGACATTCAATGCACTATGTAACAAGAAATGCTAACCAGATGTTGCATTGCTGAAGGCTAGACGCAAAAATTATAGGGAGCATTTGTCAAGAGCATATATAACATATAATCTTGTTTAAGAACATCAGTAATTTACACTTGCAGGTTTAATATTTAAATGCAGGAAAAACAGAAACATATGTTGGTAAAGTTTGCAAAGCACAGGTTAAACTTATAAAACAAAGAAACTGATATGACAACCTAGACCCTGATGGGAAAGGAACAACATGCCATATACTACTAGGTAACAAACTGACAAACAATTATTCAAGTAACTTCAGAAAATTCATTTGGAATTAGCTTAAAACACGTATAATAAACACCACAACGACAACCGGCCATGAGAGACAGCAATATGAATACGGATGTGTCGAAATTCACCAAAGCTACAGAATATGCCTCTGAATATAAATTGAATGAAGAAATTCGAGAGATGGAACTCACCATCCCAACCATATGGTGCAGGTTCCTTTTCCCACTTCTTGTATTTTGCTTCGGCCGACTCCTGTGTATCGAGCATGTAAGACTTTGTCATGTCCAGGCCATTTGAGTCAAGAAGCTTTCCGATCTTCTTTTTTCTGTCTTCCAGCCACTTTTGTTTAGAAACACCTCTACTCTCAGCGCGAGGCTCCATCCTCTTCTTCTCTGCCACCATCGCTTGCTGATTTGCCTTCCTAGCTTCATTCTGCAGCACGAGAAACAGCAAAGAGATGAATACCCAAGACTGCACAGACAACAGCTATGACAAAACAATGGAATTGCCGATGACCGCACCATCTTCAGCCGCAACTCAAATAGCTTCTTCTGCTTCTCTGTCATCTGCGGGTAACCGTCGTCTGAGCCGGCGTCCTCCTGCTCCGCATCATCATCACCACCACCACCCTCAGCTTGGGCAGCGTCGGATTTGCCAGCGTCTGCAGAAGGCGGTTCTTGCTCCGCACGCTCCAACCCTAAATCGAAGCCAATGAATCACTCCATAAGCACCCAATACAGGCTCAGGACGAATCGAATTACTCCTAGCCTCGAATTAGAATTACCACTATAGTATGGATTCATGGACATCACCCATGGCGCAAATTGCTCCGATCAGAAAATACGTACAGAAGCGAGAGGAGGAGGCGGGGCTAGCACCTGATTTGGCGTCGGCGATCCTCTTGAAGCAGTACTCGGAGCAGACGTGGTAGGGGTTGGAGGCGTTGATGCAGTCGGGGTGGACGGTGCGGTCCACCGGCGGCCGCTGCTCGTCCTCGATGCGCTCCTTGGCCTCGGCGATCTTGCGGAGGCAGTAGTCGGAGCACTCGTGGAACGGGTTCGACGAGTTGATGCACTCCGGCCGCGACTTCCCCGACGCCGCCGACGACGACGACGCCATCGGCCTCCGAGCTCGGGATTCGTCGGAACCCTAGAAGAGGATTAGCTCCGCGTGCGAATTGGGGATTGAGAAGGCGATGGCGGCGGCGGCGAGGTGAGGTGGTGTGGTGGGCTTCAAACCGGGCCGAAGAGACATTGGCCCACCCATTTCCCAAGGCCCATGCATTCCGCATCGCAGCCAGCCCATGAGACCCAGGAGTTAGTTCAAAGGCCTAAGATACTTTCACTTTGGTCCAACGATCAACTCCTACAGAAGGAAAAAAGTTTATTTCGGATCCCTCAACCATTGGCTGAGTTTGATTTTCGTCTCTAATTGGCAAAATCGAGCACAGCGAATCAATTTACCTCCCCACACCGTTTTGAGAGAGATTTTGGGACTGCCTATACATTTGTCGATAAATTTTTCCTCAAAAATTTGACAAATGTAATTATAGCACAATCGTAGTGTAATTACATTGTAACTTGCGTGTAACTACAGCGTAACTTATATGTAAGTTTCACATAATTTTGAATCGTTAGATCTATTACAAGATTTGTTTTGGTGAGGAAGAAAACAAATCATAGCACATACATATATGAAAGAATTTGTTCCCACGACCTCCATTTTACCGAAATAACATGTTACGGAGAGATTTTTAAAAATTACATACAAGTTACACTATAGTTACAGTGTAATTACATGCAAGTTACAGTGTAATTACACTACGATTGTACTGTAATTATATCTGTCAAATTTTAGGGGAAAAATTTGTCGACAAATATATAGCAAAATCGACGTGGTGTCTACGCGACAAAACAAACAGTAGAGCCCACGTGTCACCATCTCCCCCCCCCCCGGATTGCGGAGTAGTCGGATGGCGTTCAGCTCAAAGTCTAGCAAGAGGAGACTCTATGGTTGGTGTAAAAAAACAGTAGACTATATGGTTCTGTTCTTTTCTCTAGCAAAAGTTGTTCTTTTCTCTAACAAAAGTTGAATGAAAATTAAAATTTCTGTGGCACGTTTTTCAAACTGCTAAACAGCGTTTCGTGCGAAAACTTTCTATATGAAAGTTGCTCTAAAATATCATATTAATCTAATTTTCAAGTTTGTAATAATTAAAACTTAATCAATCATACGTTAATACCACCTCGTTTTGTGTAAAAAACTTAGTCTTCATCTTCGGAAGAAAAGAACACCACCTATATATGCGAAAATAAAGGATCCAGGTCCAAAACTCCCAAAGAACTTGAGCAAAAGTTCAATTCCTCTCCGAAATCTTGAAAATTGCAAATTCTATGCCAATTCTTCGACGAACTGAATGTAGAAGTACCGTCACTACCCTATGCCTAAGAATTTAAGATCCTGTTGCGAAACATAAATAAGAAAACATGGATAATGATTCCGTTCGGGCCACCGGGCGGGGGAGGAAAATTCGGGCGCTCCCCCCCCCCCCCCGCGCGTGCGCGCATGCCTGCGCTCCACCTAGCCCACCACGTGTCCACACACAAACAGCTCTATTGCAAAAAAAAAACCCACATATTTTGGAAATCCTCTATTAAGGAAATTTGGTTTTTTTTCAAAAAAAAATGTTTCATCTAGTGCATTCACAATGTTTCACTATGTATAGATCTAATGTTGCAGTGAACTGAAATACTCCATCACGGTCGTCCGAATTACCCCCCTGAACCACAAAAAAAGTACGAATTACCCCCGGAACTATCACGGTCGTCCGAATTACCCCCCTGAACCATAAAACCGGGCATTCTTCACCCTCAACTATGCAAACCGGACGAATTACCCCCCTCGACCCAATCCGCGGTGGTTTTGGTCTACGTGGCGTACACGTGGCAGTCCAGTCAGCATTTTATTTATTAAAAAAATGTGGGACCCACCTGTCATAGTCTCTCATCTCTCTCTCCTCTCTCTCTCACTCATCCTCTCTCTCGCTGGTGGCGGAGGCAAGCGGCAGCGGCGGTGCAGACGGCAGGTGGTCGGCAGGGGCGCGCGGGTCAAGCGGCAGCGGCGGCGCGGGACGGGCGGTGGGCAGGGGTGGGCATGCGAGCGGTCGACGCAAACGGCGCGGATGGGCGCTCATGGCGGCGCGGGGACGGGCAGACGGGCGGTCGGCGCTCATGGCTCTTCCGCCCCACATGGACGCCGCGATGCACGCGCACGCGCACGAGGTGTTCGTCTCCCGCGCCCGAGGCGAGCTCCTCCTCGTCGGAACATGTGTTCGCGGTGAAGGAGCTTGACGCGGATGACGAGGAGACCGGGGAGTGCACCGGGGAGCGGGAGGCCGCCATGGCCAGCATCCTCGAGCTCTACCGCTGCAACCTCATCGAGCACCGTCGGCATTGGCTCCTCGCCCGCTCGACGCCCGCCCGCAGCCCGCAGCCATCCCCGCAGCCGGCCGCCCATCGGTGTCGGCTCCTCGCTAGCCCGCCGCCCGCAGCCATCTCCGCCGTCGTCGTCGGCAGTCGCGCCGCTCGCTCTGCCTCCACTGCCGGCCGTCCGCTCCGCCTCTGCCTCAGTCGCCCGCCTCGCCGCATGCGCCGCCCCACCCCCTCCCCGCCTCGCCGCCGCTTCTGGCCACCATCCCGTCCATGTCTCCGCCGCGTCGTGCGTGCCGCCATGAGCACCGCCGTGTGCGCCGACGGTCCGTCCACCCGCCCCCGCCCGTCCCCGCGCCGCCGCTTGACCCGCGCGCCCCTGCCGACTGCCCGTCCCGCGTCATCCCGCGCCGCCGCCTGCTGTCTGCACCGCCGTTGCCGCTTACCTCCGCCACTAGCGAGAGAGAGGATGAGTGAGAGAGAGAGAGAGGAGAGAGAGATGAGAGACTATGATAGGTGGGTCCCACATTTTTTTAATAAATAAAATGCTGACTGGACTGTCACGATCAAAACCACCGCGGATTGGATCGAGGGGGTAATTCGTCCGGTTTGCATAGTTGGGGGTGAAGAATGTTCGGTTTTGTGGTTAAGGGGGGTAATTCGGACGACCGCGATAGTTCGGGGGGGGGGTAATTTGTACTTTTTCCTTTTGGAAATCCCCTATTAAGGAAATTTGGTTTATTTTTTGTTCCATCGAAAAATGTTTCACCTAGTGTATTCACAATGTTTCACTATATATAGATTTAATGTTGCAGTGAACTGAAACATTCTTTCGCTATTTGCTGAAACATTGTTTTTATATAAGGTGAAACAACGTCCGATTTAAACGAGTGAAACATTTTCGATCTATTTAGTGAAACAATTCCGATATACTTGGTGGAACATCGTGCAACATTTAAAAAAATTCAATAATAAGCTAAAAATTTTTTCGTCGGAATATATCCATGTGTGGTCATGTTTTGAAGATTTAATTGCAACGAATTTAATGGTGCAATCGGATCATGATTTGGATAAGTAATTTAAGAGAAAAATCAGTAGTTTTGCACATAAATCGGACGCTGACGTCAGCACCCGATTTCACCCGCTCCCTGTCCGGCGAGCGACGCGTAGTCGCGTCCAGAAAACATTGTCGTGACCCAAGGTCACAGACAAGATTGGGGATAGACGGGAAAACCCCCTTTTCCCGCCTATCCTGAGAAATGAGCGCGAATACCAAATGAACACACACACTAAGTGACAAGACTTTTAGTATTCCAAGATATCCTGCCTGCTACAGGCTTTTTGTCTGCTTTATATAGTTCACAGCTTTACATGTGAGATTACAGTTGCGCCCTTTGTTGGGCCCACATGAAATTACAATTATGCCCTTGCTATATCAGCTAAACCTAAGGGCATTTTGGTACATTATGGAGGTCATTATAGTCTTTTGGTGCCAGCTAGATGAAGTGGTTGAGTGGTCCTCAGGAATATTCTCTTGGCATCTTTGTTGTCTAAGTCGCCTTCTTCATGATCAAGAGTCTTTTCCACCACCATGGGTCTTCTCCTCGACCGAGGGTCTTTTCCACCACCATGGGTCTTTTCCATGGCAAATAGTCTTTTCCAGTTCGACCACCCTTTTCGACTTATCCGGTAGCTGACCTGTTACTGACTTAGGAAACATTCAAAATGGATAATAAGACTTAGTGACAAGAATTTACTCGAACGGTATTTTCTGACTCGAATAGTGTTTTACCGTTTCCCTGTTCGAATGGCCATTTCCACTCGGATACTTAGAATAATGACTCAATCTCTCTCTACAGTGTTTTGGGCCGAATATGGAGGGACGGTGGTCACCCCCTGCTACAAAAAGCCCCTCACGGGTAAGGGCGATGTGTGTTTTCGACCGAAACCGTGTTCGAATCAAAAGCTAGGGGAGAACCGCCGTCCTCCTATTCGGTTGAAAAAACACTAGGATATAAAATTTTGAAGTTCGAAGCTGGTTATTCTTGATAATCATTATGCGTTTATTTGAACCGAAAAGTTGTGGTTCGCCGTAGCAAGTATCATTCAACTCGAAACATGAAGCACATTGCATTTTGAACACATGAGAAGTTGCTCTTTTCTCAAGCAACTAATTGTGATGATGAAGAGAAGGAAATACATTACGATGACACTTGTATTTTTTTCTTTTAATTTTTTTTAAATGGCAAAGAGAACATCGAGATGGCAGTTTGCGTGACTTCGTCGTCGAGTTTAGAAAACGACGTTCGAATAATGCTTCGAGCAGCATTAATTTTTGGCAAACCTTTAGACCATCTGAGCGTCAACTTATAATATGGAAAATGCGCTACTCAATTGTCTCTTACACGGGAATGCCTTCTCCTCTCAATGTCATTTTTCCTTCTTCTTTTCCTTTTTTAACAAGCAATCAGATGTAAATTTGTCGTGTGGTCTTTAATAAAACAGTTTCCGAATACTTTTCTGATACAAAATAGCTAAGGTAAAAATTTATTCGAAAAATGTCATCAAGTTGGCTTTTCTTCTCCGAAGCGTGCGGAGGGTTTTCTCGATTTGGTATCGAGTTGGATTTTCCTCTCCTCTCCGAAGCGTGCGGAGGATTTTCTCGATTTGCTATCGAGTTGGATTTTCCTCTCCGAAGCGTGCGGAGGATTTTCTCGATTTGCTATCGAGTTGGATTTTCCTCTCCGAAGCGTGCGGAGGATTTTCTCGATTTGCTATCGAGTTGGATTTTCCTCTCCGAAGCGTGCGGAGGATTTTCTCGATTTGCTATCGAGTTGGATTTTCCTCTCCGAAGCGTGCGGAGGATTTTCTCGATTTGCTATCGAGTTGGATTTTCCTCTCCGAAGCGTGCGGAGGATTTTCTCGATTTGCTATCGACTTTGATTTTCCTCTCCGAAGTGTGTAGAGGATTTTTCTCGATTTGCTATCGAGTTTGATTTTCCTCTCCGAAGCGCGCGGAGGATTTTCTCGATTTGCTATCGAGTTTGATTTTTCTCTCTCCGAAGCATGCGGAGGATTTTCTCGATTTGCTATTGAGTTTGATTTTCCTCTCCGAAGCGTGCGGAGGATTTTCCCGATTCACAATCACACAAGACAACTTTTTATACAGGTTCGGGCCTTCATTATGGATAACAACCCTACGTCCTGTTTATATGTGTTAACATCGAGAAGAAAAGAGAATCTTACAAAGGTGGTCGGTATTGTACACTTCAAGCAGCATGTTTCCTTTTATTTTCTTTTATTTTCTTTTTTTCTTTCTTTCTCTTTTTTTTCTTTTTTTTACACATAGAATTTCTTCAAGGAAATAGCATTCCAAGTGTGCTTTAACTCTTCTCCATCGAGGTGTGCCAGCTTGTATGCTCCTGTTTCTAACTTCCTTTTTACTATGAATGGTCCTTCCCATTTCGATTCCAACTTTCCAATAGCCACTTCATTGAGTGTTTTCTTGAGGACCAAATCACCTTCTTCTATTTGCCTGATTTTCACTCTTTTTTCATAATAGCTTTTGGTTCCTTTTGTGCTTTGTGCCATTTTGTCTAATGCTTCCACTCTTATCTCGTCTAACATTTCCAAGGTGATTTCTCTTCCTTCTTCTCTTGTTACACATTTTAGCAAAGGGGCAGTGACTCCACTCTTGTACAACTACCCTTCTATCACTTTGTATTTCCTTGACATTAACCGTATTCTTCTTGTTTCTTCTTCCTTTTCTGGAAGTTGTTCACGAACCAAATACTTCAGAATTGGCTCTCTCCAATCTATCTCGCCTTGTATGTTTTCCACTTCTCTTTTCTCATAACTTGGTTGAATTAACATATCAAAGAATGAATTCTCCAATGGTTGGCCTGTGGCGGCTGCTTTTGCAAGCTCATCAGCTTCCCCATTTTCTTCTCTTGTTATAGCTTTTACTGTTATCCCTCAAGGAAGTGTTTTTCATTCAGCCTTGCTTCTTCCAAGTACTTTGCCATTGTCTCTTATTTTGCTTCAAATGTTTTTGGAAAAGTGACCTGCCACCAGCTTTGAATGAGTTTTGATTATCAATCGTCGAGCCCCTAGTGCTCTTGCCTTTCTCATGGCTAATAAAACTCCTTCGTATTCTGCTGTGTTGTTTGTTGATGGGAAAACTAGCTTTGCGGAATATTTGAGTGTTTGCTTCATCGGTGTTTTTACAACCGCTGCTACCCCTGCACCAGTGGCATTGCATGCTCCATCAGAGTATACTATCCATGGTTTTCCATCTTCTTCCTTTTTGTCCACCTCATTGGGAGTCCATTCTGCCAAAAAATCCGCCAGAACTTGTGACTTTATAGCTGTTCTCGAGTTATACTTCAAATCAAATGGTAGAAGTTCCATTGCCCATTTTGCAATCATTCCTGCTACCTCCTTATTTTTGAATACCTCTCCTATCGGGTATGCTGACGGTATCGTTATGTCATGTGATAAGAAGTAATGTCTCAACTTTCTTGAAGCCATCACAATGGCATAAATCAACTTTTCCACTTCTGTGTACCTTGTCTTTGGCCCTTGTAAAGCTTCTGATACGAAGTAAACTGGCATTTGCTTGTTTTCTTTCTCTTGCACTAAGACTGCGCTTACTGTCACTGGTGTTGCCGCTACATACACTAGCAAAGGTTGACCTTTCGTGGACTTGCTAAAGTTGGCATATTCTGTAAGTATGTCTTCAAATCATCAAAAGCTTTCTGGCACTCGGCTGTCCCCTCAAATGAGTTTGCCCCTCTTAGGGTTTTGAAAAACGACAAGCCTTTCTCTGCAGATTTAGAAAGAAATCTGCTCAAAGAAGCCATTCTCCCTGTTAGCCTTTGCATTTCCCTTATGTTTTTTGGTGGCTCCATTTGGTGAATCGCTGCGATCTTGTCAGGATTTGCTTCTATGCCTCTCTTGGACACTAAGAAACCAAGCAACTTTCCTACTCTTACCCCGAAAACACACTTTTCCGGGTTAAGCTTAACTGAATATTTTCTTAAATTCTCGAATGTTTCCTGCAGGTCTTTGCCATGAGTGAGCGCCTGTTTGCTTTTCACCACAATGTCATCCACATAAGCTTCTACATTGCGGCCTAACTGCTTTGCCAATACCTTGCCTATTAACCTTGCAAAAGTTGCTCCTGCACTCTTTAAACCAAATGGCATTCAAATGAAACAGTAAGTTCCAAACGAAGTGATGAACGATGTTTTCTCTTCATCTTCCTTCATCATAAAGACTTGATGATAACCGGAGTATGCATCTAAGAAACTCATCAACTCGCAACCAGCTGTAGCATCTACTAACTGGTCTATTCTTGGCAATGGGAAGTCATCTTTTGGGCATGCTTTGTTGAGATTTGTAAAGTCAATGCACATTCTCCACTTTCCATTTGCCTTTTTCACCAAGACTGGATTAGCCAACCATTCAGGATGCATCACTTCTCTTATCACTTTTGCTTTGAGCAATTTCTCGAGCTCCACTTTTGCTGCTTGCTGCCTGTCTGTTGACATTCTTCTTAACTTTTGATTTTTTGGCTTGTACTCTTGCTTGATTGCCAAGTTATGTTCAATCAGGCTTCTATCTACCCCTTTCAGTTCTTCTGGTGACCAAGCAAAGACATCCATGTTGCTTTTCACTACTTTCAAGATTTCCTCCTTAACATGCTTTTCCAGATTTTCTCCTAACAAAATGTATTTTCCAGGATCATCATCATCTAACTGTACTTTCCTAGTTTTGCCTTCAGGAACTGGTTTCTGCAACTTAGAGTATTCTCCATGCTTTTGATCAACGACATGGACTCCTTTGACATTTGGCATTCCCTAAAGCTCAAACTTTCTTGCCGCCAACTGGCCACCTCGGACTGTTATCACTCCTCTTGGTCCAGGAAGTTTCATGCATATATAATTGTGATGTATTATTGCCTCGAAGATATTGATTGCTGATCTTCCGAGTATCGCATTATATTGATACGGCATGTCTACCACATCAAACACTATTTCCTCCTTCCTTGCATTGTTGCCTTTCCCAAAAACTATTTGCAAACGTATTTTCCCAATTGCATGTACTTGTTGTCCACCAAAACCTTGCAGAGGCACTCCTGCACTTGTCAATCTGTCTTCGGGTATTTGCATCTTTTTGAAAGCATCATAGAATAACACATCCGCTGAGCTTCCTCCATCAACCAAAACTCTTTGAACTTCGCATTGTGCTATTTCCACTGAGATCACCAAAGGGTCTTGGTGGGGGAAAAGTATTCCTTCCGCATCTTCAGGCCCAAAGGAAATTACTGTCTTCGAATGAACTGGTGGATTTGACTGATAGCTTGTCCCTACATGATTTACTTGTCTCACATATGCTTTTCTTTGTCTTTTTGACTCAATTCCCAAAGAAGAGCCTCCTGTTATGGCATTTATCACCCTTTTTGGAGCTTCTTCGATTGCTTCTAGATTTTTATGACTTGTGGTGCTTCTATAGCATTTTGCCCTCGCTGATCTCGGGCCCCCTCATACTTGTTCTCATATCGACTGACATGCTTTTCCACTAAGTAGGCCATGTGCCTACATTCCTGAGTGGAATGGCCTCCTGGACCATGAATTTGGCAAAACTTGCTATAGCATTCTTCCGTAGAATGACCACCTGGACCATGTGCTTTACAAAACTTGCTATGATCAAGCTGATATTCTTTTCCTCCGCTTCTGTCATTATTCCACTATCGTCCTCTACCTCTGCTAGAATTCCACCATTGTCCTCGGCCTCTTGCAGATTGCCCCCAATTGTCTCTTCCCTTTTCCTTCTCCATTATTTGAGTCATCTCCAATGAAGTTTACTTGTTTTTTCTGATCTTGCTTGTAATCGTTCTTGAATTTTTTCCATGGTTTTGCAGTGTTTTCTGCTTTTTGTTTTTCTCCTAAAGAAACTTGCTTGTTCTTCGTCTGCTTCTTTCCCAATAATGCAGCCTCTTCTGCTTGCACCCTTAGCTTATCTTCTTCTTCTCTTGCAAAACTTTCCATTCTTTCAAACAGGTCCTTTGCTGTCTTTGGCCTATTCCTTGCAAGATCGAAACGGAGAGGGCCAGGCAACAAAGCTCTTTTTGCTGATGCTATGAGCATCTCATCATCTACCTGCCTGATCTGACACCTTATTCTTGAAAATTTTACCATAAAACTTCTCAAGGTTTCTCCCGGCATCTGCTTCAGTGCGTATAGGTCATCTGCTTTTTTTGGCTCTTCATATACACCAATGAAACCTGCTCGAAAAGTATCTCTCATATGCTCCCACGAGTAGATTGACATAGGTGGAATGGTGGTATACCACGACAATGCCACTCCTTCTAGCATGGTTGGAAGTATCTTTGCTTTCGTTGTGTCATCTCCTCCGGCCGCTTCTACCGCCGTCTCATACACCCTCAAATACTCATTTGGATCTGTATCACCTTTGTACTTTGTGATGTTTGATAACTTGAGATGTATTGGCCAAGGTGCCATTTGCAGATTTTGGCTCAGGGGGCTCTAGGTATCGATTGCTCTCGCCGGTTGAAAATAGGATTGTGCTGATGCGAACTGGCCTATGCGGTTGGGGAATTGTGTGGCAAACTGGGTTATGTTTGGATTGGGCATTTGTGGAATGCAGTATTGCTCTTGTGTTGTTTCTGGTTGTTGTGAGTGAAAAGAGGGAAAGGCTTGATACTGTTGGTTAGGGTTTTGCATTGTCTGATCATGTGATGCTTGTATGTAAGGTATATTGGCTTGGCGTGTTTGTACTTGAGGGATTTGAATATGTGGAATTTGCATTTGTGGAATGTTGGCTTGGGTTTGGGGGATTTGGTTTTGAGGAAAATGGGTCTGGTTGTAGAACTGTGGTTGTGTGAGCTGTTGGGTTTGAATGGAAGGTAGATTTTGAGTAGTTTGCAAGGTTTGAGTGGATTGTGGATTTTGGGTGGAAAGTCGGTTTTGCACAGATTGTGGGATCTGAGTGGGAAGTTGGTTTTGAACAGACTGTGGGATCTGAGCGGGAAGTTGGTTTTGAACGGATTGTGGGATTTGAGTGGGAAGTTGGTTTTGAACGGATTGTGGGATTTGAGTGGGAAGTTGGTTTTGAGGAACTTCTTGCGTTGGCTTGTCAACTGGAGCATTCCCTACTTGGGGATTCTCTTTTTCCACATTTCCAACATTTCTTTGGATCTCTTTCCCGACTTGATTCGGTTGACCTTTGTCAGTGTTTAATGTCTCTGCCTCTCTGCCAGATCCTCCTGCTCCCATGGTTTGATCATGCAAAGCTTGAAGCCTTTGTGGTTCTTTTTGCAGTTCTTCATATTGTTCTTTGTTCACCATAATAGCCCCTTGTGCTTGCACCATCTCGGCGAGCTCTACTTCACTAGGCGGGTTTTCTCTTGTTTCTTCTCTTGTTGGACCGGCAGTCTTTCTGCCTGGCATTGCTTTCTCCACTCCGGTTTGTGCTGATTGTCCAGTCATCTCTTCCCACTCTCTTTCAAGTGCTGCTGCTGCGCTTGCAAAAGTGTCGGTGTAGCGGATTGGCACTGACTTTTGCCTTTGGGAACGTTTCATTTACTATTCAAGCCCACTCCAAGGATACTACACGTCCCCACGGACGGCGCCACTGTCGTGACCTTGACCCAAGGTCACGGACAAGATTAGGGATAGACGGGAAAACCCCCTTTTCCCGCCTATCCTAAGAAATGAGCCCAAATACCAAATAAACACATACTAAGTGACAAGACTTTTAGTATTCCAAGATATCCTGCCTGCTACAGGCTTTTTGTCTGCTTTATATAGTTCACAGCTTTACATGTGAGATTACACTTGCACCCTTTGTTGGGCCCACATGAAATTACAATTATGCCCTTGCTATATCAGCTAACCCTAAGGGCATTTTGGTATATTATGGAGGTCATTATAGTCTTTTGGTGCCAGCTAGATGAAGTGGTTGAGTGGTCCTCGGGAATATTCTCTTGGCATCTTTGTTGTCTAAGTCGCCTTCTTCATGATCAAGAGTCTTTTCCACCACCATGGGTCTTCTCCTCGACCGATGGTCTTTTCCACCACCATGGGTCTTTTCCATGGCAAATAGTCTTTTCCAGTTCGACTACCCTTTTCGACTTATCCGGTAGCTGACCTGTTACTGACTTAGGAAACATTCAAAACGGATAATAAGACTTAGTGACAAGAATTTACTCGAACGGTATTTTCCGACTCGAATAGTGTTTTATCGTTTCCTTGTTCGAATGGTCATTTCCACTCGGATACTTACAATAATGACTCAATCTCACCCAATCTCTCTCTACAGTGTTTTGGGCCGAATATGGAGGGACGGTGGTCACCCCCTGCTACAACAAACATATCTTTAAGAAATGCTGATAAGAAAAGTAAATTTCATCCTATACCATACGTATCAAATTATAGTATCAAAATTGTACAATAGACCTTGATTCCTATTTTCCCTCAATTATATATGCTTCTCTTTGTCTAATCAAATGAGGGCGTGAGCAACGACAACTAGAGATACGCCGAGGAGATGAATAACCAGGAGTGCACACACAGCAGCTACCACAAACCGCAGAATCGTCGATGGCCGCACCCGAAGCTCAAATACTAGCTTCTGATTCTCTGTCACTGTCATCTTCAGGTAACCATCGTCGTCGTCTGCGGCAGCGTCCTCCTCGTCGTCGTCGTCAGTTTGGGCATCATCATCGTCGTCAGCTTGGGCAGGAACAGCTTCGGACGCAGGCGGCTCTTGCACCGGACGCTCCAACCCTAAAACGAATAACACCCAGTGAGAAACTACACAAGCACACGATGGATCGATCGATACAGGCTAGCTCAGGACGACGATCCGTGGCGCAAAATTGCTCAGATCAGAAACAGGATCAGAAGCAGAAGTAATTGATCAGAAGCAGACGATAGATGATAGATCGATACAGGGTCAGGATTACTACCTGAAGGTGAGGGTTTGGCGTGGATGATCCTCCTGAAGCAGAAGTTGGAGCAGGCGTGGTAGGGGTTGGAGGCGTTGATGCAGTGGGGATGGACGCGCGACCACCGATGATTATCTTCCCTGGACTTCACGATCTGCCGGAGGCAGTAGTCGGAGCACTCGTGGTACGGGTTCGACGAGTTGACGCAATCCGGCCGCGACTTCCCCGGCGGCGGCGGCGACGGCTTCTCCATCGGACCCACGATTAGCTCCGCCTTGCCCTAGATGACGATTAGCTCCGCCTCGCCCTCGTCGGAGACCGCAACGCGTGTGAATTGGGGTTTGGATTGAGCGAGGTGGTGGGTTTCTCTATTTGACTTCATTATTAGTATTATTCTCCTCCTCGTTTGCGAGTAAGATTCTAACTGGGCCGAGCAGGTGATGGGCTTGCGGGCGAGGCCCATTTATTTTTCTCGAGCCGTTGGGCCAAGGCCCACTCATCGCCGCGACCGCGATATGTGCGTCGTCTTCGCGGCCGGCGAGACTGCGCGAGGAGGAGACGGCGGCGGCGGCGGCGTACGTACGATGCCGGAGTTGAAGACGGCGAGATGCGGAGCCACAGGTAGTCGTACAATGCTCCTCGACGGAGAGTCGAAGAGCTCCTCCTCGTCTCGTCAGCGTGGCCCGGATTGATCTCCAGTTCTCCACCGCCGATGAGATCGACAAGCACAAGAGATTCTCCCTTCGCCGCCGCCGGCGAACGCAACGACAGCGGCGGTGATTGGCCGGAGGTGCGATTCTGAAGTGCGCCCTGCACAATACGGGATTACGGGTCCTTTCTGCGTCGACGACGCGCGGTCGTCGACGACATCGACGGTCACCTATCTGATTGGAAAATGGAAATGGTGGTTCTAGAGAAGTTCTTGTCTGCTTCCAGTCAGCACTCAGCACTCAGCAGTTCGGAGATGCTTGTGCTTCAATTGGTCTATTGAAATATACTCCTATGTAATAACCAAATTAACCCGAAAGCTTAAGTTGATGAGTAGAGACGGGTAATTCACTAATGTTGCAACACTCATTCTCTCACGCGAAACGCTCTAAATCTTAAGCGTGGAATAGGATTAGGCTGCAAACTTTTATTTGATAATTGCGTGTTAGTCAGGATTTGAACTCAAGATGCTTAAACTCATGAAAAAAGGAGGACGGCTTACTTCTATTTTAAAGCGTTCAACAATTCAACTCAAAAAGTTTCAAACAAGACAACTCATCAACCAACCTCCTGAAGAATTCTACCAAGTTGGCAAGTTCCGCTCCACAATCTTGCATATTTACGTCAAATTCTGTATGAGTAGAATTTCATCACCTGTCTCCCGGATCCCAATTCTCTTGGAACAGACACATGAACTTGCAATTGTTCTGTTTTTGTTTCCCAGGTTCTTTGATTGGTCGTATGGTTCGGTGCAGTTTTTCACTTCTGACGCCTACTTTCTTCACGAAGGTTTTGAGTAGCGACCTCATTTTCGTCCTTTTGTCGCCTACGTGTGAACCATAAATATAATCAGAACGTGCAACCACCCGTTTTGTTGAATGTCGATCACATCATCACGCACATCAGCTATGCTGCAAACACTGGAAAATTCTCCTTTTTTTTCAGGTCAAAAGACATTTTCAGGCACGAATTGGACGTCTCAAACCAAACAACTGACGAGTCTGAAAATTCCAAGCCCCCCAGGCATTCCTCATCTATAAGTAACATGACGTGTACAGTAGTACTGAATACTGATGATGCTGTATTATTCTGACCAAATGGCTCCATCTCCATTCTAGAAGATTCACAACCAGACCCTGCCAACCAGAAAGAGCAGCCATACTTGTCAAAGAGTTGATATCAATGATGGGTTTCCCTTGTTCATTGATGATAAAACAAAAGGGAAATTAATGGCCACATATCTTGGTTCAGAAGAACCTCCCTGCTATAACAAACATCGATCCGCCTATATCTTTTTATATAACAAATATGGACAGTGATGGAAAGAAAATGAATGAAAAAACTGGTTTGTGGACCACTTGGTTGGTGACAAAATTATAACTTATATAAGCAGGCAATTATCTTACAAAAAGAAGGGGGAAAAAAAGAAACAACACGCTTCTATTTTTACAATCTTCACGGAATAAATTATACTACTAGATCTAGAATATGGGACTCTTTTATAGGAGTGAATGGCGGTAAGAAAGTGTGTAGAAAGTACATGATAATACAGCAAAGATTGTGATGCTGCAGCCACAATAAAAAGCGGAGCCGATGGAAACACAGCTTCTATTGAAACCTACAGGACTATTGTCGGGATATACTTTTTTTTTCACCATCATCATCTGGAGAGGAAACCTTGTATCGCCAGCCTAGGACCACAAAAGGAGATACTGTCAACTAAAATAATAAAAAAAGAAATCACTTGTATGATTAAAGAAAATCTGCTGCTTATGTTCATCAAGTTAATTTTTTTGTATCCAACTAATATCTTTTTTTCCCCTCAAAATCATTGCAGATCTACAACACACTGGATTAGCTGGCTAGGGGAAAGAAAAACATATGTTGACCAGATGCTTACAGCTCATAAGATTTTTCAAAGCTTGACCAAAGAAAACTAATACGAAAAACTTTTTTTCCGTCATATGTCTTGCCTTACATGTTTGTAATCAGCACCTAAAAAATACATATAAGTAGTTACAGAGCTTCAATGGTTTTCTTGGGATCATGTAAGTTGATGTGCCCATAGCTAGGTCATGACAGCTGAGTTACTAGTTGTGCACAATGAAATCTAGAAACTTGTTGAAAGATGACAGATTTTTACTAGATGATGCATGTGACTCAAGAAAAACGAATCTGACTAGTTGACAATATATAACTACTAAATGACAATGTTATTGAACTAGTATCTTTCATGAAGGGTTACTTGGTCCAAAAAGTTTAGCTAGATGAACTTTACAAGTACCAAATCATGGCTTGATAACATGCCACCCATGTTAAGTGAAATATGTTCAGTTAATATACACATCAAACCAATGAAGTACAGATAACTTCAATGCGCAAGGATAACCGAACATAAAAGAGAATTTTCATTACCTTATCTACCTGTCACCCTTTCTCTTACAATGTTCCCCACACTTGTGGTAGGGATTGGACGCATTCACACAATCAGGATTGATTTCTCCTGTTTGCTCTGCTTTCACAACAGCTTTGCCCTTCCTTGAGTCTGTAAACAGAGAGATAGTAGGCATTAAAATGTCTGCCAAAGCTCTCGTATATATACACATGCCATGATAACTCATTGGGTTAACTAGATGTACCTGGTTTGCTTGTATCTTTCTGACCCGTTTCATTCAAATGATCAAAGCAGTATTGGGCGCATATATGGAATGGGTTGGACGCATTTGGGCACCTCGGATCCACCTTCCAGTTCTGCACAACAGAGATCTCCTTTCCCCCTGTAGGCGTAAACAAAACCAATTAAGAATGGCAGTTGAAGGTACAAAATATAATCTGAATTGAGCATATTCAGGATAAGCAAGTTGGTAGCATCATTATCATAATGCCACCATTCCATTCGAAATTCACAAGATTAAGACATGGGCCCTTTTATGGTACCAACAATTGTTTGTAGGTGATCCAATTCTTTCAAAGTAGTGGAACAAATCATTTAAGATTTTCTTATAATTTTGCATTTAATATAGGGAGGAACATAATAATTATTACAATAATGTAATAAAGCAAAAGGGTGTTGCTGCTTCTTTCCCACCAACAAGCACTACATGAACTGCGAAACATTATGGTGAACAGATCTTCCCATGATCATGGTTGGTCCCTTCAATTTTCCTTTCCCGTAAACCAGCAAAACTCAGTCACATTTCTTTTTTCCAATTTGCTTCCATGATACCAATCACTACATTTACAGTGCATATCAATTTGTTTGTACCATTAGAGGCATTTAAGGGATATGTTTAGTTAGGTTTAGGGTTAAAACAACTAACCATTTATCCCCTAATCTACACTAACATCAAAATTGGGGAAGCTAAGAAACCATAAACAATCAGCAGTGGAAGGCCACTAGTATATGCTACCTTTCTTGCGTGAGGACGACTTCTTAACAGTCTTATTCTGCTGACCCACCTCCTTCATCTTGGCAGCACAATGCTCAGTGCATTCATGGAATGGATTGCCAGCATTTGGGCACTTAGGATCCACCTTCTTGCTGCTCCCCGATCTCACGCTGCCATCTGCGCAACCATCCAACAATTGTTATGACAGATAATACAAAGAACAACAAATCCCAAATATGATGTTACCAATCAGTAGCAAGTAACGAATCGAGCAAAGAAAGACAGAAACCTTCAGAGGAGGAGGAGCGGCGCGAGTGGCGGGAGAAGAGGGACATGGGGGACTTCCCGCCCTCCGACGAGCGGCTGACCTCGGCCATCTTGGCGGCGCAGTGCTCGGTGCAGACGTGGAACGGGTTGGGCGCGTTGGGGCATCGCGGGTCCACCTTCTTGCCGTCGCCGTCGGCTCCCTCGCGCACTACAGCACCAAAACCCAAATCGAATCGAATTCTCATACTTTCTTCTGAAAGTTGCTGCGAAGAGATGGGGGGCAAAGGAAGGGAGGTGCTCACGGAAGACGTAGAAGGGGAGGCCCCCGGATCCGCCGGCCCTGTCGCGGCGGCGCGGCTTCGCCTGCAGCTCGCCGTCGCTGTGCGTGCTCCCGTTCTGCTCCGCGATTCCGTTCTGCGCCGCGGCCGTCCCGTTCTGCGGCGCCGCGGTCCCGTTCTGCGCCGGTCGGGAAGACGGCGGCGGTGGGGGCGGCTTGGCGGTGGCGGCGGCGGGAGCAGGGACGGGGCAGTAGTCGGCGCAGCGGTGGAAGGGGTTGGCGGCGTTGGGGCAGGCCGGGTTGACCGCCTGCCGTTCCTCCATCACCGGCGGCTCTGCTGCTGCTGCTACCCCCACCAACCCAACCCCTCCTCCTCCTCCTCTTCCAAGATCAAAATCAACCGCAGCAGCAGCAGCAGCAAGGCAAGAAAACCAGAATAAATAAGGATGGTTTGACTTGCGAGATGCTGGTGCTGCAGCGCAGAGAATTCCGAGGACGAAGGGTGTGATTTGAAAGGAGGAGGAGGAGAAGCTGGGGTTGGGTCGTTGGCTGGGGTGGGAACTCGATCGGGAGGTTGACGACGACGAGGAGGAGGAATTAACAAGGGAGGGAGGAGGGCGTTGGAAATGGAGGAGGAAGGGAAGAGGTCAAGTCGCAACAACTGCTGTGGATGGTGGTACTGGTACAGCCGCGGCGCCAAACGGTCAGGCCGGTCCAATCTGCTCGCCTCGTGTAGTCGTCTTCATTCTGTTTTTTTTTTACTATATAAATTTCATGCGTAATCATTTTTTTTTCCTAAAAGTATATAGGAAAAATATTATTGGTACCTAATTCAGATTTCAGTTGGGATGATGGACTTCAAAGTTTCTGCCGAGCCATATATATAGTTTTCTTATGGCTCGGCAGAAACTTTGAAGCAATTAGAAGTCCGACTCTCATCTGAAATGAGCATGAGTTTTTTTAAATGATTTTTTATACTATGCCTTATATTTTTAAAAGCGAATGAAATTATAAACCGACTGAAATTACTAAAATATTAGTAAAAACATATTTAATTTTTATAATTGCAGGGGAAGAGATTTGGTGCATTCATGTTTATACTCGTCAAGACGTATCAATACGAAATCAGGTTTAAGAGAACCGTAAAGACGCACACCTTCCACCTGTTCTTAATTGTATATTTATGAGGATCATTAACAGCATGACAGCTCTGCGCAGTAGAGCTGGTTGCGGCTATATTACGTACCAGTACTACTTACCAACGATTTAGCAGTGTTGCGGCTGTGCAGTCGTAACTCGTAATACCATTGATTTTCCTTGATTTTATCAGCAAATTATACAAGAAACGTAGTATGATGATATTTTTTAAATGCGAATTTAACGATACAACATACACAACATCAAACAAACATAATACTCCCCCGTCCCACAATATAAGGGATTTTGAGTTTTTATTTGTAAAGTTTGATCACTCGTTTTATTCAAATTTTTTTTGTAAATATAAAAAACGAAAAGTTGTGCTTAAAGTACTATGAATAATAAAGTAAGTCACAAATAAAATAAATAATAATTTCAAAAAAATTTAAATAAGACGAGTGATCAAACTTTACAAGCAAAAACTCAAAATCCCTTATATTATGGAACGGAGGGAGTATATATTCTAGTTTAATAGTTAATGAAAAGTGAATTACTAATTTTTTAAAAAAATTTAATGTTGTTTTATATTTGCACACGTGAAGGCCAAAATAAAGTTATTGGTCTGATATGTGAACAGTATTTTGGTCAATCACTGATCTAAACCAACAAAGTACAGCCATGTACTCTACGAAACCCGGAACAACTGTTTTTTTGTTTAAAGACGACTAGAGCAACGAGTACGTGTGCGCGTGCGTGCGGCTAGTAAGGAACTTTTGTTTTTTTCTACTTTCAATGTCTGCAAGACTGGAAGCTTCCAGGAGAAAAGGAAGGAGGAGTTGAGGAAGGAACCAAATAGCGGAGGAGCACCACTGTTTTGGACCGCTCTTCTACTCGATCCATCCGTGGCTGCTTCGTTTCCACTGAATTTCCAAGCTCTCCCCAGTGTCAACTGATCGTTTTCTCCTCCAAAAACCATCGAGATACAGAAAAGTAGTCCCTCAGGTTAATAATTCGTAGCCCTAAAATTTAAATTTTTAAACTTGATTTTAAAGTTGATTTTAAGATACTTCAACATAATTTATTTTCAACATTGGCTTTAAATCACTACGAACAAATGTATAAAAAAAATTGTCTATAAATTGTTTTTATTCCCTAACAAGCCGTATTGAACAAAAGCTCACGTTTTGAACAAAAGCTAACATCAAATTTTATTTTTTTAACTATAATTAAATTCTAAAATATTAACCATACATATTTTAGTATTAAAAAAGTACTTTAATAAAATAATATATTTGATGATATTTCTATATGTATTATAATAAAAATGATAGTACAAACAATAAGTATTATCAATGACAGGAACTTTTTTTTTCTCTACCTAACGCGTTGTTGTTGTACTATAGTACTATATGGTACCTGTAAAAAAAATGTGAATGAAGCAACACAACTGTCACGTTTTCCGTTTGCACTTTGCAGCCAGCACAGCCGACGGCGATCTCTTGTGTTTCCAGCGTGACGAAACGGATGGATGGCTACGGATAGAGTGGTGCTTTGGTGTGCTTTTGTTTTAATTGTTGTCTCTTCTCTTCTCTCGTGCAAGGCCGGCAGTGTACCGTGTGCTGATAAGAGTTCAACCACTAAAGTTCCGAGTAATAAAAGACCCAGACAGTACAGAGGAGCCACTTTGCATGCATAAAACTCCTACTCTACTGTACTCACAGTTGCACGGCTCAGAATTTATAGCATACTGGAGTATGTGGTTGTTTATGCAGGACCAGATGATCAAAAGTTGGTACTAGTACAAAAATTGAGTGATTCTTTCACAACTCATCATTATTGAGTAGTGGGGTTGTGTATACTTGGCTAGTGTTTGTCTCATCATTATTGCCTTCCCAACTGATCGTAAGCCCGTATAGGAAGTTCCGGCCCAGAAGGCCATAGTTGCATTTCCATCTGGACCCGAACAAATAATCGGGCCAGAAGCTGAACAGGCCATATTGGACTATTCTTTTGACGAAGTGACGGAGTTTTTATAGCATGTGTAGGCAGAAGGATTAAGTTCACCTGCCGTCCCTCAACTTTACACCGAATTTGTTTGACATCACTTATCCTCAGTATTAAAAATCTTCACCCCTAAAATATATAAAACCGTGCAATTTAGGTTCCATAGATATCTGGTTTCGTTGACGTGGCATCATAGTCAGCAAAATAAAATTAAAAAAAATGAGTCCTACATGTAAGTGAAATGAGGAGAAAAAATGTGAGACCCACTTATCAGCCCCATCATCTTATATAGAGGGGGAGGCCAGCCGGAGAGGGGGGAGAGGATGCCGACAAGGGGAGGGGGGGTGCCAGCAGGATAGTGGGGAGAGGATGCCGGCCGCGTCGGTGGGAGAGGGGGAGAGAGGCGACCGGCGTGACATCGTTGGCGGTGAGAAAGCGCAGGGAATGAGCCATAAGGAGGTGGCAACAGCGGCGGTGGCTGGAGGGGGCAAGGCAGCGGGTGCGGAGGGATCTTCATCTGCAGGCGACAGCGGCGGAGCTCCGCCGCCGCAAGCACCCTGTCGAGGCCGACGGTTACCCACAACCATCCTCCGATCTGCTCCGTCTTCATCGTCGATGCCGCCCCCACGCGCCACCCTGGATCTGCCTCGCCCGGTCCGCCCAAGGACCTTCACCACTTCCTCCGTCGCTTCCGTCTTGGACTCCTCCCGATGCGCCGGCCTTGGCTCTCCACCGATGGCTGCTCCGCCCCTCAGCCCTCCTCTTTCTCCTCTCCCGTCGGCGCGGTCGGCCGCCTCTCCCCTCGCTAGCTACTCCGCACGCCGCCGCTACCACAACCCAGGAGTACAAAACCATGGTGGATGTCCGCGCGGGGCGGCGGCGGGCGAGCGTGGTAGCGGGCAGTGGGAAAGGGGGCAGAGAGATGGCCGCAGTGGCATGTGCGCGTTGGTGCGGCGACAGAGCTCGACCGGCTGCCTCGCCCCAATTTGCCACTGACAACCTCCTTGAAGAGGAGAAAATAAGAAAAAAGAAAGAGATGTGGGCCCCATATCTTTCTTCTCACTTCACTTACATGTGGGACCCACATTGTTTTTAGTTTTATTTGCCACATCAGTGAAACCAAGCATTTGTACTGCTATGTGACTTAAATTGTATGGTTGGGTGAAAATTCCTGGTATTAAAGATAAGAAATGTCAATCAAACTCGGTGTAAAGTTGAAGGGACGGTAGGGGTGAAGTTATTCCGCAGGCAGAATCATCGATCATGCGAATTCGAACCCCATGGAATCAGTACAACACACCCCATCTTGCCATAAAACCGACCCGTCACGTACTAAAAACTCCTTCCAACGATCTAATTCCATGGATGGTGGATCGCCTACAGGATCATTTACCATACTACCACTACTCTCTGTCCCAAAATATGTAATCTAGGATTGGATAAACGAATTTGAACGAATTCATACATATTCGTTGCAGTAGAATGTCCATTCAGTTCTTAGGGACGGAGGGAATACTAGCATTTATACTGCCATATTTTGTCATATTGACAGCATTTATAACCATTAATCATCCTCTGATCTTCCCAAATCTCCATCAGCCTGCCGCTGGCGGTGACCATAAAAGCCCCGACCAGTCGACCCCCTTTCGCGGCCGCCGGAGCAGCGGCCGGCCACCGCCGGTGTTAACAGCGGCAGCCTTTTCATGCGGCCACAACGGTCAAAAGCGCAGAGCATCCGAGGCTGGCCCACCACCACGCGCCCGACGTGACGAAACTGCCCCCCATCTCTCTCTCTCTCTTTCCCCTCCCACGCAACGACAAATCCGGCTCGAACCACTGACCATCCCGTCCACACTGCACCGCGCTAGCTCACTCCCTCACTTGCGTCCCCCCTTCCCGTGGCTGATCTCGCCGTCGTGCGGCCGCGGGCTCCGGCGACCGGTCATGGCGTACTCCGGCGGTGGCGGGAAGCTGTCCGCCGTCGATGCGATCCTCGCCGAGGCGGCCGACCTCGTCGCGCTGGAGCAGATCGCCAAGCTCAACACAGCCCACCTCGCCGCCGACGGCGACTCCGCGCTCCCTTCCAGCCTCGAGTCCCGCTTCCGCAAGCTCAAGTCCCTCCCCGCCGCGCCGTTGCCTCCGCCGCCGCCCGCCAAGTCCCTGGGCCGCAGCGCCACCGCGCCGCCCCACCACACCGACCCGCCGCCATCGGAGACGCCGGACCCTGCTCCGCCTGCGCCCCCTGCACCGGCGGCACAAGAACGCCGACCAGAAGACGCCGCCAAGGAAGCCCAGGAGAAGGAGAACTCCTCGCCGCCGCCGTCGCAGGCTCATCCTCCACCGGCCGTGACCGTTCCGACGGCGGCGGCGGCGGACGACAACGAGGAGGACCTGGAGAAGCTGTTCAGGCCAGGGCGCGGCCGGCCGACGCTGAGGGAGAGGAACAGGGGGAGGGACGACGGCTCACCGTCGCCGCCGCGCCAGGCGTGCTGCTTCGGCTTCTCCCCCAAGAAGACGCTGCAGAGGACTCCGACCGGGAGCGGCAGGAAGAGCCGCCGCGCCGGCGTCGCCGCCGCCGCCGACGACGACGTCCTTGGCATCGGCGACGCCGGCGAGTGGGGCGACGAGAACAGGAGGATCGTCACCGAGCTCAAGCAGCAGCAGCGCAAGCTCAAGAAGGCGCTCGAGGAGCAGGTCAAGGTCAGCAGGGAGACGGCCAAGATGGCGCAGTGGGTGAAGCAGGCGTCCGCGCGGATGACGCACACCGCTGCCATTGACGACTTGCTCAGCGACTGCGACGATGAAGACGAGCTCAAGTGAACAAAAGATTTCATCACTGCTGCTTCTGCTTTATCTATGTTCCAAAATGTTTTAGGTTACAACATAGAAGAGTCATATGAATCAAACTTCAGGGAAAAGGATATAAATCCTGCTGTTTTCTAGTATTTTGCATGAGATAGACGAAGAAAGATATATGAATGGGATATGTAATGTGGTCAGGAGATGTAGAAATGAAGTACAGACTTCTTGCCAAAATTTCGTCTTTTGCCCCTCCCATATGTCTCCTAAACCATTTACTGATTTACACAGCCTTTCCTGATGCCATTATGAATTCAGTAATAGTATCCTGACAATTTTCTAAATAGAAGAACTCAAGAACAGCGTTAAGGTCCAGTATGTGAAAATCATGATTTCAGTAACAACACTAGGGCAATTTTTTCTAGTATCTAAATTCACAAGCCACTGCTCACGCCATTACGAGTTCATACTTGGGCAATTTTCTCAGAGAGCATTTGCAGTACATGAACGTATACAGAAACGGACACACTTATTTGATTTAATTGGTTCATTCTATTTTATTTTGAGTTATGGTCTATTGGTACAAAATAAAAAGGATCAACGCAAAGAAAAAACGAACACTTTATCACAAAAGAATTGCCCTGTCATACAGTATATCACAAGATGATTGATTACATATTTACATGTCATTTTATACTTCACTGAATCTTGTAACACACAAGTCAATATCAGACCATCTGATACTATCAACATCTCCTTATGACTTTATCGTGCAAAGCTACTCATGTATGATTCAGCAAGAAAGCAACATGAGGAAATTCTAAATGTTTCGTGTATATCACTATCTCCAAATATAATCTTTTTCATCTGAAACATACGGAAATATGTGGGGTAGAAAATTATGTATCATAAACAGAAAGTGAACATTTCTGATTCCTCCTTATCATGATGCCTGTAAGTGTTACCTACTTGTTGCCTTAACTACAAAAATTGCATGCTCAAGTACAAACACACAAGTGTACCAATTGATCCTATGATGTAAAATGAATGAAGTCCTAATTCATTCATTTGTGTTTGACTGATCCTACATACTGAAATGAATGTAGTAGGGCCTGACTGTTTTAGTGCGTACCAGCATTGTGGAACCAGGCTTATGAAAGCATCAACGGATGACCATTTCCAATGTTCTGTCCAACCTCAAAATTCCAAAGTTCAGCAATTCAAGAGAATTGCTGCCATTGTGTCAGTCCAACAAGCTTCAATTGCAGACACAGCATTTGTCAACAGCAGGTGATCCAATGGTAGAATAACACAGAGGGCCTCTCTGGAGTCTTGATTCGTTGAATATCCCACAAATTGCACCCTGTGGATTCCTTTGTGAACCCTGAATGTAGTTCGATATTCTTCCTCTGTGAAAGAGTGCAAGAGTATCAACAATCATATGTTGAGGAGGAACCAAGTAAGATGGATTTCTAACTAGAAATAGAGATAGACATGGAAATATGAGAACCTTATTTCTATGCTTAAGATAAATTGAGGGCTTGATGCCTCATTGTTTTCTCCCATGAAATTTAGTAATAGGTAAATCTGAAGCGAATAGAGGAGCCGAGCTATTGCAATGTTTAAAGCAAGAGGTCATCTTACAGTTGTAGGATAAACTATACAAGATTTCAAACGTTGATATGTTCCATAAAGTTGTGACCTAACTTTCTCTCTCTCTTTTTCTTGAAAGGAGCCTAACCTTCTCTTTCTAAATAATGTTGCTTTCTGTCTTTTTTGGCACACTCTGCAGTAAACAAATTAAAAAGATAATTGGAGGCTTGGAGAAATTTTATTGAGTGACATCTTACAATACTGAGGGAGAAAAAGAACTGCAGAAGTGTCTATATATTCCTGAGCAAGCCAAAACTCACCTGTGTTTACTATATATCGTATCTGTTTCAGACATTCAGCATGGCAAGCAAAAAAGGGATATGGTATTCTTCAAGTTATAGAAATTGAAGCTTGAGCCACTTCAGAATTGTAGGTATTCCAATTTCGATAACCCGCCAAAGCATCCATCCCTGGAATTCAAAAGGGTGGCTACAAATGTAACATTCCCCTTTGTTCCAGTACAATAGAGGCGTCATTCAGCATTTCTCTAGCTTTTCTATCAGGAGTACAACCAGCACCCTCCATCTCCTTATATACTTCTGACACCTATGCAGGAAAATAATCAGAATTACTTCAATCTCCTAAAACCTTAGATTAATAAGCCATGTTTCATAAAGCTTTGTTACAATATTTTGTATCATCAAGATGATCTAATAGCATAATATAATGTGAGATAGTTGCATACATGAGGAAAAACTTATTTTAACAGTTATGGTGAAGAGCAAAACAAATAAGTATTCAGAATTTCAACAGAAATTTAGGATGAGGATTTGCTACAATCCATGATATTTAAGTTACTAAATGCTAAGGAGTAGAAAAATAGTGGACATGCCTTTTCAAATTTCTTTGCTCTCATGAAAGCCTTCATAAGTGTTGTGTAAGTCACAACATCTGGGCTCATACCCTGAAAAAATGAAATCAACAATAGGTAGAAATTGCTCAAACTAAGTTAAATCATGGAACCCAAAAAAGAAACATTAAAAAAAACACTTTTCTTCTCTCATTTCTGGAGAAAGAACGTACGCTATCCTTGATATGCTGGAGTACAGCAAGTGCCTCCAAATGCCTTCCAGCAGTACCAAAAGCATTTATTAGCAAATTCAGCATAACAAGATTTGGCTCAATTCCTTCTGCCTCCATCAATTGAAGAACATTTACAGTTTGTTCACACAAACCCTGAAAAGAGAGAGTTGAAATGGTGCACAAGCCACACAAACTGAAAGGTATGCACAGTGACATGTAGATATTGATGTTTTTAGACCAATTAAGCCTTCGTCCAAAAGAAAACAAAACTGTGAAGGCAGAATGATAATTGAAGATTCCAGAGCGTTTTGAAACTACAGTAGAGACTACCGAGTAATGCCACCACATTTTTGACTCTCTTGATACCCTTGCCATGCCTTGCTAGAGTGTGCAAGAACACATGTGCCTTAGGGCCCATGTGTGACACATGGGTGGGATATAATCATTGCCACCCCCTTTAACTAGAACTAAACAGAATGGGTGGCAAATGAACAATGAGCACGGCATTGAACAGATAAACAAAATGGTCAGGATTCACTGAATTATTCATGGATATTTTAATCCAGAGATAGAACTGTGATTTAATACTAAAATGACTGCAAATTGTTGTTTTCCAAAGTTATATTATCACTTTGACACTCTATGTTAGTCTGCATCAGATGTTAATAACAACTATCATGCCATTAGACGAAGTTGATTCCATCTATATCCAGTAACTAGACTAACCTGTTGAGCATATGCATTGGCCAAGACACAAAAGATGCTAGGTGAAAGCTGCAGATTCTCAGCTTTGAGAGCAGCTACACAGTCATGGGCATCACGAAAATGGCCGTATTGTCCATAAATGTCAACCAAAACTGCATACACTGCACCACTCTCCTTGAGCCCTCGATTCCTCATGCCATGAAACAGCTTCTTAATTTCGTCCCACTTCCCCTGTTCCCCCAACCTGCTGATGATTGTAACAAAGATTTTAGGATCCGGATACATTCCTTCCTCCTGCATTGCAGCGAAGAATCGCAGAGCACGTTTCGTATTCCCCACACGACAATGCCACCGAATCAAAGAATTCCATGTAGTAATATCAGGCTTGACCCCTTCTGCGCACATTTTGTCGAACACCTTGCGTGCATCCGCTAACTGCCCATACTTGCCGAATGTATCGATCAACCCGTTGTAAATCTTGACATCGAGCTCCACCCCGAGCTCCTGCATCTCCATGATGAGGTCGGTGGCCTTCTTCCACATGCCATTGTCCCTGTACAGCCGCACCAGCGTGCTGTACCCGGCGGTGTCAAGCCGAATACCCCGGCGCTTCATCTCGCCGAGAACCCACCACGAGTCCTCGAGGCGGCCGGCCCGGGCGTACGCGTTCAGCAGCAGCATGTACGTGCGCCGGTTCCGCGCGACGCCGTCGTCGGCCATCTGGAGGAGGAGGCGGTCGGCGAGGCGGAGGTGCGCCGTGGAGAGGAGCCCCTCGAGGAGGGCGTTGTAGTGCGCGGCGTCCGGGCGGAGCCCGAGGCGGCGCATCTCGAGGAGGAGCGCCTCGGCCTCGAGCGTCCGGCCGGCGCGGGCGAGCGCCCGGATGAGGCGCGCGTACGCCGCGCCGCTGGGGCGCAGCCCGGCGGCCTGCATGTCGGCGAGCAGGCGGAGGGAGGAGGCGAGGTCGGAGCCTGCGTGGTGCTGAATGCCGCGGTCGTAGGACTCCCACGGCCGCTCTTGGCTGCCCACTGGGCCGGCGGTGGCGCGGCACGCGACGGCGCCACCGACGCGGCGGTCATGGCGGCCTCGAGGTAGAGGCAGGGTGGGTGGAAGCTGGAGTGGTGGAGGGAGATGGAGGCGGACGAGGTAGTATGCATCCATGGCGGCGCGCGCGGAGACAGGAGCGAGTTGGGGAAGAAGAGTGGAACCGATAACTAACTAAGAAAATACGCGTTCCATTAAAGAATACGTATTTCAGGTAATCCGCTAACTAATCGGGTTAGCGGTCCCCCGAGAAGTGCTGAAGGCGGAAACCCGGAGAGATCCTGACATCCTGTCTAGAGTCTAAGATCCGGAGAGAAGCTAAGAGCCATGTTCATTCTAGTCTAGAGTCTAGACCATGATTTTCATCAACATTCGATAGAAAAGGAAACAGAAAATAAAATTCGTCTATTATCATGTGCTTGTTAGCTTATACTAAATCACAGCCTAAATTTAAATTTCAAAACTTGAAGTTGATTTTTGTCTTAGGCTATTTTCTAGCATTATTTTTTTATGTAGCTAATAACACATATATTTAACCGTAATATTTTTTTATTTCATTTAGGTTTCAAGTTGTAGCTAAAATGATCAAAGCATCTCATATTTTTAACTTAAAATTACTCCACCCGTTCTAAAATATAATGTTTTTAGATTGTTTAGCAAATACTAGTTAAAATATTTTTTTTAAGTTACTTCAGTTATTAATTTTTGAATTTTGATTTTTTTAGATTCCTTTTCAAGCATGTGATTAGCTTTGGAATCATTTAAATCATGAGAATCAATGCGTGAATATTAAAATTGTGGCATAAAATTTAAGAGAAAATCTACTCCCCGGTATCCCGTGGTGTCGAGATAGCTCTTCAACCTTATCCATCCGACCCGCATCCTCATCCACCCGACGCAATCCCCATCTCACTCTCGCCTCACTCCACTCCTCTCTCTCTCTCTCTCTCTGTGTGAAGAAGGCCGAGCGGAGACGAAGCCGGCCGGGAGGAAGGGGTCGTCGTCGTCGTCTTCAGCGGCAGAGGAGGACGACGACGGCACTGCGTTGGCGAGGTCGACCAACCCTCAACAGGGTCGCCCTCGAGCTCGCCTCCCCTTGCTGCGCCGCTCTAGCTCGCCGCCCTCGTCAGTCGGGTGTGCGCCAGGGAGTCGTCGCCCCGGGGAGGGCAGAAGCGGGAGCTCCCCTTGTCCTCGCCCTCGGCCTCGGCGTCACCGTCGTCCCCGCTGCAGCCTATTGCTTTGCGCCTCCGGGATGGACGCCGGCAGCCTGTGTCGACTTGCAACAGGTATGGCCGTCAACCTCCTCTTCGGCTTCTCCTCGAGACTTCTCACGCTCTCTGGCTTGGGCCTCGACCCTCAACTCGCCGTGCGTCCTCGACGCCATCCTCCGCCGTTGCGGCCCTCCCTCCCCCACGTCTCCTCCTCTTTTTGATGGTACCCTCTGATGCCCCACAAGTATTAGGCTGATACCGAGATACCACCCGGTACCTTGGCACCGGGTATTAGGTATCAGTCGATACCTAGTCGGTACCAAAGGTATCAGGTACCAGGTAAGGTACCAGGTATCAGGCATCGGTCGATACCTAGTCAGTACCAAAGGTACCAGGTACCAGGTACCAACCGGTACCTAAGGTACCATGTATCAGGTACCAGGGAGCACGCGTGGACATACCAGGTATCAGGTACCAGGGAGCACACGTGGATAGAGGAAAGGAAAAGGGAGAGTCACTTAAAATATCCCGTTGTGTAGCTGCCCTCAAAATTTAAATACTATAAAATACTTTTATTTTAGTAGAAGTTTAACACGGGATAATCAAGAAGACGAGGTATAGTAACCTTGATCTGTCTGCACAAACTCTTCAACGTCTGAAACTCTGAACCTTGATTAGGGAACCCCATCTCTTTTCAGCAACTTCACTGAACACCTTTTTGGTGAGATGAAAATATATTACGTGCAAGCTTTGAGATAACACGGCTGCTAACTGCAAGACACTGAGTTGCATTGCTCATCGCGTCTGCGATGATGCGAGGCCGACGCCATATCATAGCAACCATATAATATTTAAAATTCAGATGACTTCGGTCAGGTTGGACCCAAGGGTCAAATTGTCATCACATTTCTGCCAAACCGGCCAATCAATCATTCCCTGGATTTGTTAGTTAGACGATACAACTTTTTTAGCTAGATGATAACTACATGAAAACAACCCATCGGTAATCTTTTTTTTCTAGCTCGATGGATTATGATGCCGTGCACGCGTAATAAATCGGTCATCGCGATGGGTTGATTATTTAATTGGGCTATGTTGTACTAATAATTCAGATGCTTTGTATCTCTGAAGCTACTATATATGCTTACTTGCGCCACAAAAAAGGAGTAATTTAAATGCAAAAAAATTGACTATCTGTGTTGGTACGGCCCCATGTGTCTAAAATAGCCCCACATCATAGGGGTTGGTGCACCAGCCTAGTCCCTAATTGTTCATACGTGGATTAGCTGAAGAAATATAATGTCAGCACATCTGTACATGCTTGGAGAGATGAAACATAACGTCAAAGGAACTGTAGGTTATTAATCCATGAATCAACTTAATTATCAGCATGAGCTTGCAAGAGGGAATCCATTCATGAACAGGTAACCAATTAAAATATTCATGAACAAATCTGGATTCATTGTTTGCTCTGACAGTGCTGATAAGTGCTAATCCCACTGATGACATTATCCTGTAAAAACACCATTGACAGACTGATAAAGGTAAGCATGAGACATTTGGAGTAATCTTATCAGTTATCCCATGCAGGTGAAAGTAGTGATGACTTGTAGAATTTCTACGTGCGATTTGATTAGGCACAGCACCGGCTAATAATGTATACTTGCCAGCTGGTAGAAGTCTCCATTCATTTAGGTCATATCAAAGCAACCCTACTCTGACTGAATTCCTTTGTTCTTCAGGTCAAAAAGATTCAGATTTGCACGCCACTGGTTTCTGAACCTGATCCAAGAATCCGTGGCCGGTAAAAAATGGCCACCAAACCCCACTAGAAAAGGACACAATCTTTGCTCGATCGACTGTGTGTAGTGGGTACGCAGTGACGCGAATTTAATTGTTCTTGAGATCTTTCACAATGGGACCAAAATGATTAATAAGTTCAGTGTAGATGAATAAGGTACGTGATGTGAGAACAGCCTGAATAATAAAAAAAATGTGCTACAATTTATATATAGCGGCTTGATTACTACTGTTTTGGTAGTTTAATTAGTTTATACATTGCTCTCTTGACTATTGTCCCTGCAACTTGATTAGTACACAGTAAAAAAAGGTGTGGTGTCTTTTCTTACGTACATGCTGCCTCGAGGAGCTTGGGAGGTATCACACTTGGTGGTAGAATAAATGCTAACCGTTTATATTTTTCAGTCCAATACTCCCTCCTTCCTAAATTATAAGACATATAATTTTTTACACAATCTTTAATGATATACTTTAACCAATAATTCTGTGTTATGAGATTAGCATCATATGAAAGTACTTTAAATATAAATATAGTGATATAACAATTATCGGGTTTGATTTTCCTTAAAATAAGAACGCACTGTAATTTGAGACGCAAGGAGTAGTTCATATCTATTTATACTACTAGCTACCATCTCAACTACAGGTAATAGAATTACTTTTTCTATTCCTGGTAAAAAAAAATAGAACTACCTTTTCTATTGTTGATAGAACTCGTAAATTAACGGTAAAGGTCACTCCTAATGGTGATAATACTAGTAATAGAATTTTACAACATAGATCATCGTAAAGGTAGTCACATGATACTATGTATTCTACATTTTCAAGAAATGTAAAATCACTTTAAACATATGTGACAAATATCAACTTGTCCCCAACCACCTTATTAGGCTCTTGGTAGTTGGTAGTGAGAGTATGGCCGGGAGCCTAGGGCAGCTAAGGCTCCACAATCATGTTTTGATCATCTTAAATCATCACTAAAAATTTGAAGGAAACCCATAATTCATTAATTGAGCCCTTGGCTAGAGATTTCTAGTTTCGAGCCTGGCCGGGTACGAGGTATGATCATGAAATGAAACTTTTGCGTATCGCTAGAGTTCTACACCATTTCAATGTGACTAATATACGGGTTAGCTTTAGTTAAACAAAAAAAAAATGGTCCACACAAGTGTTGTCGTTGCATTTTTCGCATCTAACGTACTACTCCGTTAGGTTTGGTCTAAATCAAACATCATTATATTTTGATCGAGTCTAAAAGAATATAATAACATTTATATAAAAATAAAATATATAATAAAAATATATTCAATGATGAATTTAGTGACCTAATTTGATATTGTAGATGTTACCGTGCTTTTTTCTATAAATTTGATCAAATCTTAGAAAGTTTGACTCGAGACAATCCCAAAATATCTTCTAATGTTATGGAACAGTCAGCAGAGGGAGTATATTGGTAGTATCCGATACTTCCTACTCTCTCCGTTTCATATTATAACCCGTTTTATTTTTTTTTCATAGTTAAATATTTTTAGTTTTGATCAAGTTTATAGAAAAATCATTTTTAATATAAAATAAACATATTATTAAAATATATATTCAAGGCTACATTTAATAAAACTGACTGGTGTTGTACATATTGCTATATTTTTAGTCCTGATCAAACATAATTTTGATTAGAAAAGATTAAAATAATCTACTATATTATTAAAGGAATAGAAAAAGAAGCCTCCATGTTTGCTCTCATGGTATAGAAATTCTCACATTAATCAGAAAAAAGAAAAAACAGAGTCCATATAGAAATACAATTAGGAAATAGCTGAAATTTGAAATTAAAAACAAGGAATATTAGAAGAGGAGACTAGAGTCCATATAGAAATATAATTAGAAAATAACTGAAATTCGAAATTAAAAACAAGGAATATTAGAAGAGGAGACTAGAGCCCATATAGAAATATAATTAGAAAATAACTGAAATTCGGAATTAAAAACAAGGAATATTAGAAGAGGAGACTAGAATCCATATAGAAATACAATTAGGAAATAACTGAAATTCGGAATCAAAAACAAGGAATATTAGAAGAGGAGACTAGAGTCCATATAGAAATACAATTAAGAAATAACTGAAATTCGGAATTAAAAACAAGGAATATTAGAAGAGGAGTATAGAGTCCATATAGAAATACAATTAGAAAATAACTGAAATTCGGAATCAAAAACAAGGAATATTAGAAGAGGAGACTAGAGTCCATATAGAAATACAATTAGGAAATAACTGAAATTCAGAATTAAAAACAAGGAATATTAGAAGAGGAGTATAGAGTCCATATAGAAATACAATTATGGAATAACTGAAATTCGGAATTAAAAATAAGGAATATTAGAAGTAGAGTATAGAGTCCATATAGAAATACAATTAAGAAAAAAATATAAATTCGGAATTAAAAAATAAGGAATATTAGAAGTAGAGTATAGAGTCCATATAGAAATACAATTAAGAAAAAAAAAAGAAATTCGGAATTAGAAAATAAGGAATATTAGAAGTAGAGTATAGAGTCCATATAAGAATTTAAAACTAACTAAAATTTGGAATAAACATAATAAAATTAAAAGTAGATTTTAGAGTCCGTATAAAAATATAATTTACAAATAACTAAAATTCGAAATTAAGAAAAACATGGGAAGAAGTGTTTAAAGATCAATATAGGAATACAATTTAGAACTGAAATTCGAAATTTAAAATTAAAGAATATTAAAAGATGAGTTTAGAGTCCACACAGAAATACAATTATAAATAATAAAAATTAAGAAATAAAAATAAATAATATTGGAAGAAGAGCATAAAGTCTATATAGAAATACAATTTACAGAAAATTCGGAATTAAAAAAATAAATATTAAAAGACGAGTCTAGAGTCCATATAGGAATATATATAATTTATAATTTACTAAAATTTGATATTAAAAATAATTAATAACTAACACGTATATAAAATATAATATGAAAATTCAAAAATAAAAATAAATAATATTGGAAAAAAAGCATAGAGTCTATATATAAAAATACAATTTACGGAAAATTCGGAATTAAAAAAAGAAATATTAAAAGACGAGTCTAGAGTACATATAGGAATATATATAATTTACAAATAACTAAAATTTGATATTAAAAATAATTAATAAATAACACGTATATAAAATATAATATGAATATTACACATTAGTAGCTTTGTAAAGTTATTGTAAAATTTAAAATTACGTTGTCATTTTAATATATTTGAATAATATAATTAGAAAACATATATGTTATTATATGAGAGAAAATATAATGATTCTAGTCGCGCAGATTGCGCGGGCCATTATGCTAGTTTATAATATGAAACGGTGGGAGTAATATATATTTGTACAGAGTGCGTGAAACTTATTTGGTGTGTGTAAAAGGAATGCGAACACGTGTGTTCGTGTACGTGGGGTGGATGGGTGTACCCGCTAGACTTGGGTGACCACCAATAGCACCCGGCCACCAACCCCCGTCTTCGTTTCCCGCGCTATATAAACGCGCCAAAACTTCGCCCACTCCACGAACACACTACTACGACCACCTTTCATCCCAACGCACATACGCACCTACGCATCACTCAATCGATCAACAATGGCGTCGTCTCCACTGCCGGCGTTCACGGTGCGGCGAGGCGAGCCGGTGCTGGTGACACCGGCGGCGCCGACGCCGCGGGAGGTGAAGGCGCTGTCCGACATCGACGACGGCGAGGGCATGCGGTTCTACAGCTCGGGCATCCACCTGTACCGCAACAACCCGGCCAAGAAGGGGCAGGACCCGGCCATGGTGATCCGGGAGGCGCTGGCCAGGGCGCTCGTCCCGTACTACCCCCTCGCCGGCCGCCTCCGCGAGGAGGCCGGCCGGAAGCTCGTCGTCGAGTGCGCCGGCCAGGGCGTCATGTTCGCCGAGGCCGATGCCGACCTCACCGCCGACGACTTCGGCGACGTGCAGAGCCCGCCGTTCCCTTGCTTCGAGCGGTTCATCCTCGAGAGCACCACCGTCGCCGGCGTCGAGCCGGTGGTCGGCCGCCCGCTGCTCTACATCCAGGTGACGAGGCTGCGGTGCGGCGGCTTCATCTTCGGGCAGAGGTTCTGCCACTGCGTGGTGGACGCGCCGGGCGGGATGCAGTTCGAGAAGGCCGTGTGCGAGCTCGCGCGCGGCGCCGCCGCGCCGTCGGTGTCGCCGTCGTGGGGGAGGGAGATGTTCATGGCGAGGGACCCGCCGCGGCCGTCGTACCCGCACCTCGAGTACCGCGAGCCGGCGGGCGGCGCGGACCGGCTGCTGGCGACGCCGCCGGAGGACATGGTGCGCGTGCCCTTCTTCTTCGGGCCGCGCGAGATCGCCGGGCTGCGCCAGCACGCGCCGGCGAGCGTCCGCGGCGCATGCTCCCGGTTCGAGCTCGTCGCGGCGTGCATCTGGCGCAGCCGCACGGCGGCGCTCGGGTACGCCCCCGGCGAGGAGGTGCGGCTCTCCTTCATCGTGAACGCCCGGGGCCGCGCCGACGTGCCGCTCCCGGAGGGGTTCTACGGGAACGCGTTCGCCTACTCCGTTGCGGCGACGACCGCCGGCGAGCTCTGCGGCGGCGACCTCGGGTACGCGCTGGGGCTGGTGAAGAAGGCCAAGTCGGCGGTGACGTACGAGTACCTGCAGTCGGTGGCGGACCTGATGGTGGTCGCCGGGCGGCCGCTGTTCGCGCTGTCGCGGACGTACATCGTCTCCGACGTGAGCCACGCCGGGTTCAAGAGCGTCGACTTCGGGTGGGGGGAGGCCGTCTACGGCGGTCCGGCGAAGGGCGGCGAAGGGCCGCTCCTCGGCGTCACCAACTACTTCTCGAGGTCCAAGAATGGCAAGGGCGAGCAGAGCGTCGTCGTGCCCATCTGCTTGCCCAAGGACGCCATGGACAAGTTCCAGCTCGAGGTCCAAGCTCTCACCGCCGAGCTCAGCTAGACCATTGAAACGCAGCATGTGTGTTCTACTGTTACTTTTTTTTTTTTTTGCCCAAGTGTGTTCTACTGCTCTTGTTTTTTCTTGGTTCAGAATGTACTTATACCTGTCGGTGTCTGATAAAAATTGCACTGACTATGTACTACTAATGACGATGTCCTATCGTGTTCAAAAAATATACTCTGTCTGTCCCAAAATATAAATATTTTTAGTATAATGATAAATTAAATATTTTTAACTTTAACTATTAATATAAAAAATTAATTATATAAAATTGATGTTACTAAATTTATCATTAAATAAACTATTATAATATATAACTCTTTTTATTTAAAATATTTTTCTTTTATAGATATTGTTGGTTAAAATAATATCTCGGAGATTGTGTTAGAGTCAAAATGTTTATATTTTTAGAACGGATCGTATCTCTCTACATTTCTCCAGTCCGGTCATCGTACAGCGGAGAGTTCCTGTGGAACGTGATCCGAGTCTGCTACAGTAACTAAGCACAATTTATGGCTACAGCCTACAGTATCAGTGTGATCTGGATCGTTAGACTGTGATCGTGTGGTTTGGTATCATTGTTCATCCACTGCGTTAGTACCTCTAATGCAGAGGATCTAAGTTGATATTTTTTTTCAGTTCTGTGAAAGTGTGTGGTACTAAATTATCTGAATCAGAACTGGTGATCTCTCGATTGAATGCATTAGTCTAGTTGTCTCTCATTGCTTTGCTTATTGGCTTATCAACAATAATCAGCATTTATAAATTTTGAAAATTTTAATTTTAGAAGAGACTTACCTTTGTGGTTTGTTTCGTTCTAGTCTATTTCTAGCTTGGCTGCACCGTAGATAATACGGATATAAAAAGTTGACCTATAAATTATTTTTATTCGTTTTTTTTCCGTGGCTTATCCGCACGACTGCTCCTCTTTTTAAGCAGAGGCGAACATCAACTTTGTTACAATCCTAAGATAATTTATATTTTTTAATAGAACTTCAAACAGATTTTTACTTGCTCTTAGGACCCTTTTAAATAGTAGGAATTAAAAAAAATAGAGAAAATAGAGAAGTGTAAAAGACAACAAAACATAGAAATGACCGTTTGTTTAGACCGTAAAACAAAATAATACAAGAATCGGATAAGAGAGATAGACTCCGGATTGTCTATTCCTATTCCGCATGAATTTCAAAGGATAGAATATAATAGAATCATTTGTTTCTAATATGATAGAATATATTTTTTTCTACAATTCAAGAGGGCCTTCGCAGTTAGCAATCATAAAAATAGAATTGAACAACAAATGTGACAAAGCAACAGTTGGGTCCTTTGAATCGTAGAAATGAAAAAACAGATGAATAGAGAAAACACAGGATTCTGACAGGAATACAATTGTAAAACAGAGGAATGTAAAATACAGGAAAAACACAGGAATGGCCATTTGATTAGACCACAGGAAAAACGCAGAAATCAGATGAGAGAGATAGATTCAGAGGAAATGTTCCAAGAGGTTAGACCTCTTGCTAACTTTCCTCCAAAATGTGTATAGGATTACCCATTCCATATAAATTTTAAAGGATTGGATAGGATCCAATCCTTTATTTCAAAAACCTTTATAGGATTTTTTTTCCATAGGATTGAAATCCTCTAAAATTCCTACATTTTTCCTACACATCAATGGAGCCCTAAAATTAATTCAAAAAAATTAAAAAAATTGTAATCACCTCCAAATTACCACTACTACTATAATATAAACCGTGTCAAGCAGGCAAGATCCTCGTTCCGTGTACCGAGGATGCAAGTGCAACAAGATGGATTTAAAGTACAGATCCCGTGGAACTTTCCGAGGTGCTCTCTGGTGAATCTATATCTTCTCATTTCTCCTTCATGGTTTCCCGTTTAGTTGCCCAAATTTTTTTTCCCAAAAACATCATATCGAATCTTTAGATACATACATGAAGTATTAAATATAGATAAATAAAAAAAACTAATTGCACAGTTAGAGAGGAAATTGCGAGACGAATCTTTTGAGTTTTTTGAGTTTAATTAGTCCATGATTAACCATAAGTGCTACAGTAACCCATATATGCTAATGACGGGTTAATTAGGCTCAAAAGATTCGTCTCGCGGTTTCCAGACAAGTTATGAAATTAGTTTTTTTATTCGTGTCCGAAAAATCCTTCCGATATTCGATCAAACATTCGATGTAACACACAATTTTTTTTTCGCGAACTAAACAGGCCACGTGAATGTGGAACAGGTGCGTCAACCAGCCAGCTATTAAATGGGGATTCTCTCTGTACAGTACAACAAAGAATCTGTTGAAACATGATTATGAATAAGCTGTTTGTATTTTAACCCAGAAATAATACTGAATAAAATTTGACCAAAGTAGGTCAACAGATCCACAGTTTTTTAAAAGCTCCTCGTTTAAGCATTTGCATGAATCTGCACAACAGCACAACCATGAGAAGTTACTGAAGAAATAATACAAGGAGTACTCTACTTCACAATACTCTGACAACAACCTTCTTGATTGCTTTCTTTAGAGATAGTTTAGAACACTTATATAAAAGTTCTTTTTCATCGTAGTTTATTTTTCAGCCTTTGCTTTTAGATACTACCTCCGTCCCAAAATAAGTGCAGCCATAAATATCCGTGTTTAGCGTTTCGACTATCCGTCTTATTTGAAAAATTTATGGAAAATATTTAAAAAAATAGTCACACGTAAAGTACTATTCATATTTTATCATCCAGTAATAATAAAAATACTAATCATAATCTTTTTTCAAATAAGACGAACAGTCAAACGTTGGACATGAACAGTGCTAAAACTACACTTATTTTAGAACGGAGGGAGTAGTTTAGAACACGCAAATAAAAATTTTACTTACAAATTATTTTTTATACACAAATATACCGTTTGGATTATTTCACCAAACATCCAAACGATGGGGCTGAATGACCGTAATGATCTTTGGTCTAAAATTTATATCACAATTGGCCGTTTAGAGAAGAGAAAATGACCTCAATGATCTTTGGTTTAAAAATTATATTGTGTCACTGGTTCCTTCTAGCCTCGTCACCTTCCCACACCTAACACTATCAATGTGTTACTCCTAACACTAGGAATGAAATATTACCGTATTAAATATTCAAAAGCATGTATTTTATGAGATGGGGTTTTGTGATTCTTCATATGGAATCCCATATTCTTGATGTCCTCGTGTTTGAATCGCTTCCTTGAAGTTTCTATTCTATCCTAGAACAATGGAAAGCAGCAGGAATATAGACAAAGCACGCAATTCTGACTGAACACCACAATATTAGTAGTAGAGGAAACTGTTCCAAATTCTCGAGAGAGGATATTCTCTCGTTGTTTGCATGTTATCTAAATAATTATATATTTTTTTTAAAAAAAATCAACAAGATAGATTAATATGTGATGAATTACTTTACAAACAATGTATACTCAAAATTAACAACTGCAAAAGTTACAACAAAAAATAAATTTGATTGCGAATATATATTAACTAGATATATTTTAATTTGTTTTTAACTTGCGTGATTGTGAACTGATCTATCACATATTAATTAATCTAGTTGATTGTTTATAACTATTTGGATGATATGTAATCCATAAGGGGATGTCTCATTCAGAGTTTAGAATCAACTCCCATAATAGTAGTGAAAACCGAGAGATTGTTTGTTCGCGCTGCCCTAATGGTGGTCGTCGGGCGGTCGCTGTCCACGCTGTCGTGGATGTACATCGTCTCCGACATGAGCCACGCCGGGTTTAAGAGCATCAACTTCGGGTGGGGGGAGGCCATCTATGGCGGTCTGGCGAAGGGCCGCTCCTTGGCGTGACAAACTACTTCTCCAGGTCCAAGAATGGCAAGGGCGAGCAGAGCATCGTCGTGCCCAAACTTCTATACCTTCGTGCGAAACATACCATTTAACAATTTAAAAAACGAGCTAACGAAAACTGAGATAGAATCATATATTACACACCTGGTGCACATACACCGGTACATTGCACTAGAATTTTTATTATTTTTTAGACTTTTTAATTTTAAAATAGATTGTCCCCAAAACTTATTTTCAAATACGAACCTTTTAATTACACTTGCGTGGTGAACACTGCCACATCACCCAAAAACTTATAATGAGAGTGTTAGTATTATTTTGCCACACCAATCTAATTGACGTGTTGAAAGTCGAAACCAAAGTGGCCACGCTAAAAAAATTCAGATTGTAAATTAGTTTTGCGAGCCCTTATTTTTAAAATTTTTAATTTTAAATAAGTTCAGAAAACAGAAAAAAAAGGGTACACTGGACATATTTGAACGAGGACTGGTTGTAGACCCCCGTTTTTATAACAGGAATCATTCGTGTAAACAGTACCATTTTCCTGGATCAAATAGTCTGGTACATACGAGTTCATAGCTGAAATACCAAATGCTTATACACGAGAGTCTAGTGCTAATTATTACATCATAAGCCCGCAGGTATTGTCTTAAATCATCGGACCAAGCGGTCCGGAATACATTCCAAAAGCAGAGTTAGGTAAGGCAGCGGAATTAAGGCAGCGGCACGCCATTGCCACAGGCAACGACCGTAACTAAGACCTACTGGGCGCCATCGTCTTCGTCATCCTCCTGGTAGTAAGCGTAAGGATCCTCCGAAGCTTCATCTCCGACCTCTGATTAAGTTTGTATATTGCAAGGGTGAGTACCAACCGTACTCAGCAAGCCACCACAGCAATAATGCACATGACAGGGGAATCCAAAGGATGGCTATGGTTCTTTTGCGCAAAGCAAGTTTTATAATTCTTTTCACAAGCCTAAGACCTAGCGTAGACTGATCAAGTTTTAATACCAGTGTTCACATTAAACAACGATGGTTCTGTCCACCATCCATTGTAATCCCAAGGATAGCTTCCCGCCATTGAGTCGTCATGATTTTCTGAGGACGTCCATATTCCCGCCTCTCAGGAAGTGGCTCCATCAGCATAAAAATCATCATGCAATATCCCATCCCACACAAGTTAAGAATTTAAAGTCTAGCCAAGTGTAATACATGTTCCGGTACTCATTAACCGCGAGCACGGCTATTCGAATAGATTTGGTTTACTCACACTGCAGTGGATGTACACTTTACCCGCACTCCGCGACTGTCCAACACGCCTCGTCCCAACACATGAGACGCGTCACGGCAAAGCTTTTCGATAACCTCGCATTGGCAGTACCCGCTCCATGAACTTAAATCCTTATGCACTCTAGGCGTCCATGTTTCTAGCAGTGAGAGGAGTTCTGACGCTCCCGGGAAAGAGAAGTCTCACACATATTAAATTATGGTTCAAGTTAAGTTCTCTCTCACACACTCATGGCAGTCCTACCAATGGCGACACCGATATAGGGCACGCCTCTCGGCCCTACCTCAACGGTTGTCCCATCGTAGCGCACCTGCCTCACTCAGGGGTGAACCATCTATGCAGGGATACTGCCTCCGCTCGGCTATCTAATCCGCTAGGTCTATACCCATTCGAGAAGTACGGTTGTACGGGGGTCGTTTCATGCTTAACTTCATGGCTCGGTCCTTAATTGACCGGGGACGGTACTAGCCTTTCCCAGATACCACCCAAATCCTCCGTCCGCCCCAGTCGAAAACAATTGTTTAATTTTATTTCTCCTCTCACAAATCATATCATCAACGTCATGGCAATGTGGCACTCATGTCTCCACATGCCGCATCTCAATTACCTTCCCAAAGGTAATTGCCCAAGCATATAGCATTTGATAAATATGAGTATGCATGATTCTAGAATGGCATTTCTAAGCAATTGTCATAATTGACTAGGGACTCATACGTAATCATGGTTACAAGGATTTTAAGGGTAAACAATAATCAAGGCATGGCATAATCACAAGTAAGATGTTCATCATTGCATGCAATTTTATTTATAAACAAAATAATTTCGCAATTGGGATCAATATATTCAAAGAATAGTGATGACTTGCCTTGCTCAAAGTCTTGCGGTTCTTGGTCCTCGCTTGGATCCGCAACTCCCTCGGACTCTAAAATTACGTGCGAAGAAACGATTTGAATTCGGTTAAAATTCAAATAAAGATCCAAATAAATCCAAATGGAAGTCGAATGCGAAAGTTGATTCTTTTATATTAACTTTACTATTCGCGAACTAGGGCAAATCTAATTTCGATTTATACATCCTAAACTATTTTTCGGGTATAAATATTTTGTTATCATAAGTTTTTAATTTAATCTACCCGAGCATTATATCCATATAATAGGTTAGAAATTTTCTATCGCGAGCTAAATATCGGACGGAATCAAAAAATTATCTTATAATATTATACGATTTAATTTACCCTATGACTAACCGATTAAATATAATATACGTCTAAAATTCCTAGTGATTAAATCCGAACTTCTACCGTGAATCGATTACTTATAGAGATTATCCAAAACTAATCTATAATAGTCTATAACAATTCATCTAATTGTTTAGTCGTTAATTACATCTAAACTACTACCACGAATTGATTTTTTTTAGAAATTACCAAGAATAATCTATAATTTATATTAAATTTTGCAATTCTATGACCATAATTAATCTATAATTAAATTCTAATTATTTTAGATTTTCTTAAACTATTAACCTCCTTAATTTCTTCCTAATTTTCTATTTATTTTTCCTTTTCTTTTTCTCCATTCTCTCTTCTCTTTTTCTTTCTTTTTCTTTCTTTTCGCTCTTTCTCTTTTTCTTTCTTTTCTCTCTTTCTCTCTTTTTCTCTCTGCCGGCCTCTCTTTTCCTCTCTCTCTCTCTCGGCTCTCTCCCACCCAAGCAGCGGCGGCGGTGGACGCGAGGGGGAAGGAGGGCGGCTCACCGGCGGCGGCAGCGGCGACGACGGCGGCGGCGATGGTGGTGCACGGCGGCGCGGGAGTGGCAGCACGGCGGCACGGGAACGGCGGCGCGGCGGCACGGGAGCGGCGGCGCAGTGGAGAGGGAAGAGGGGAGGAAGGGTGAGATGGGGTGGGGGAAAATGGAGAGAGGGGGGGGGTATTTGTAGAGAAGGGAGAAGGAGAGGGGGAGGGGCAGCGGCGTAATGGCGACGCGACGGCGGCGCTCGGGGCGGGACGACGGCGACGCGCGGGTGGTGACGCGATGGCGGCGCGGGGCTCGGAGCGGCGATGCGACGGGTGGCGTGGGGCTCGACGTGGCGATGGTGACGGCGCGCGGCGATGGGACAGCGACGCGGCGAGTGGCGAGCGAGCGGCGTGACAGGCGGGGCGACGCGACGCGCGCGGCGGCACGGGGCTCGGCGCGATGGAACGGGCGGCGTGGCAGCGGCGCAGGGCGACGGCGAGGGGACGGCCACGCGGCGGGGCGCAGGCGCGAGGGGACGGGCACGCGGCGGCTCGAGGCGCGAGGCCGACGGCGACGCGACGGTGACGGCGCGGCAGCGGCAGCGGCGCGCGCGACGGGCGGGCGACGCGGCGCACGCGGCAGGGGAGGGGGCGGGGCTAGGGGGACCACGATCGAACACCTATGCCGCAATGAACAGTAACTTTTCCTATTTATCCCGATTTTTGCCCATTTTCTATTTAAATATAGCCCTATAAATTCTAATTTTTGCATAAATGAAGTTTGCTCCATATTTGTGTTATCCTAATTAAAAATTCACCCTACTTTAATATCACTCATATTTTGTTTATATAATTTATTTGAATTTTTAATTAGGGTTAATTCTCATTCCATCGTACTAAAATTTAATTATTGCTAATATGGTCGCGATAAAATTTTATTTATTTCCAATCCCACCTAATCTTTATTTTAATTTATATTTTAATTATTTATTTAGCCAACTTGATTTTTAGGGTTTATTCCTAGTTAGTTATTCATTATTCGCGATTAATAAATTCCGAGATTAAAATCTAATGAAATAGGCGAATAAAATCGGCATGATGCAATATTTTTGGTGTTTTGATTTCGTTGGTCGAATTTTCAGGGTGTTACACTGGTGATTCATTGAATGCATCAACATATCAATTGATCCTACGGTCTATTTTGGAAGAATCATTCAGGTGAGCATCAACTAATCTTTGGTAAGCTAATTAATTTCGAATTTTGTTTTCTAAGACTAAGTTTAGATACATCTACATGTTTTATAAAAGTAATTGTGAAAAGAGAATTGGGCAACGAAATGACGAAGACGCGATTAAAATTAATTCTAAAAGTTAAGGACAGTTAAGGACGCGATTAAAATAAAGCCGTGCCTAGCAGGCAAGAATCCTCGTGCAGTGTACCGAGATAAATCATTATCGAATAAAAGAGTACTAAATCTCAAAAAAAGAATAAAAGAGTACTCCATTTGAGAATTTATATCTTGTCATTTCTACCATGAATAGAGAACAATGCATCAATTTGCTCCAATGGAATATATATTCTGAAGAACAGAATCTTGTTACTTACATTATTTGACTTTATGTCACTGACATATAGATACATACTGAGATGCAGTCACATGACTTAACACCAGAGAATCCGCATCCATATTTCGATGGGTACTCTCTACAACTCCCCGGTACTATAAAAGAAAGAATCTCTGTTTTTTTATCGCAAAACATTAAAAAAAAAGGAACCGTTGAAACGTGATCTTGAGTGATCTATTTTCAATTGCACCAACGAATTAAACTGAATAAATTGACCAAGGGTTAGTGAACATCTCCAGTCATTTTTTAAGAGCTCACTGTCGAAGCACTTGCATCAATCTTCACAACCAAAAATAGCTACTAGCACCAAAGAAATAAGATAGGTAGAATCTGATAAAACCTGCTCCCGAATAAACATTTTTTTCATTAACCTACGAATTAAACTCACTAAAATTGACGAAATTAAGCAAGCCAATAGGTCCTCGACTTTTAAAGCTCATTGTTGAAGGCAGAAGCACTTGCATAAATCTGCACAACTAAAAGTATGTTCAAATCCCAGACTTTTATGTGTGCTTGTATTTACGGACGATTATTTTTTCTGACAGACGATGTACCCGTTGATACCGGGGTGTTTGTGGATTGTGATAATTTTATCAATTTCAATATATTGGCCTGGACTTTGGAGATGCTTATAAGTGTACAATATGCATATGTGTACTTATGATGAGAGTGCTTGCGTATATATGAGAGCCTATGTTTGCAGTGTTTCTATAAAAAAAAGGGTTACAGAGAGAACTGGTACTGCATTTAGCACCTACTCTGTATCAACTGCTATCTTGATTATAAAAGCATGGCCATAATGATCCATGCTCTTAAAGTTATATCAACTGGCTGGCAACTTAGTACTACTAATTTTCAGTAAAGTGTTGTTCCTTTCAAGAACGGCAAGGGCGATCAGAGCGTCGTCTTGCCGATCTGCTTGCCCTCATGGGCAGGTTCCAGCTCGATGTCCAAACCCTCATCGCAGAGCTCATCTTCTGTCTAAATGCAATTGCAACGCATGTGTTCTACTGTTCTTGTTTCTTCTTGGTTCAGATTGTACTTAAATTTGTTGGTGTCAGATAACATGCTGGCCCTCTAGTTCATCCCACGACGCAGAGTAGGGACTATTCCTATTGTGTTCCAAAAAAAAAAAAATTACATACGTGCTATTCGTTCTCTACATTTTTTCAGTTCTGTGACAGAGTGAAACTTCCTGTGAGCGAGTAAAGCTTATTGTACAATGGTAGAGTACTAAATTACTTCTCTTTCTACCTAGAGACAAACATCAACTTTCTTTTTATAAACACATTAGAAATGGAGACGCTCACACACACACACACGTGCACAGTCATCTCTACGAACAGACCTTATCCCTATGAGCACATCAGAAAGATTAAACCAACATATCTTTATATTAATAAAGTTATTACAAACGCATAATTGTTGATAGGTACGTCGACTACCACTGAGACATTAACTGATCTTGGTAAGACCTTGTTATGGTCCAAATAGTATAATTTTGATTTTTAAGAATAACTTTAAATTTTTACTTACTGTCTTAGCAATCATAAAAAAGAACTGAACAACAAATATGACAAAATGAGACCTTTAAAATTAATTCCAAATAAAAGTTAAAGTTCAAAACCACCTCTGAAGTATATAATATAAAGCCGCATGCTAAGCCGGCAAGATCCTCGTTCTGTGTACCGAGGATGCAACAAGATGGATTTAAAGGACAGGCCCCATGGAACTTTCCGATATGTTCTCTTGTGAATCTATCTTCTCATTTCTCCTTCATGTAACATGAACGTGGAACAGGTGCGTCAACCAGCCAGCTTTTGAATGTAACATATTCAGACATGAACATTAAAACAGAGAAGAATCTGCGAAAAATTCATCCAATTCATCCATGAAAATTAAAACAGAGAAGAATCTGCGAAAAATATGGTATTGGTCCTATTGGATAAGCTGTTTGTATTTGAAACCATGAACCATACTGAATAAAACTGATCAGAACAGGTCAACAGATCCTATACTTTTTTAAAAGCTCCTTGTTGAAGCATTTTGCATAAATATGCACAACCATGAGATGTTACTGAAGAAATAAGACAAGTAGTACTGTTCTTCACAATACTCTGAAAACAACCTTCTTGGTTACTTTTTTTAGACAATGACCGTAATGATCTTTGGTCTAATATTTATATCACAATTGGCCAGCAACTGTTAGAGAAAATGACCTCAATGATCTTTGGTCTAAAAATTATATTGTGTCACTGGTGTCTTGTAGCCTCATCACCTTCCCATACCTAACACTATCCCTTTTAAAATGGTCTCAACTCTTCTAAAACTAGCAATGTGGTACTCCTAACACTAGGCATGGAGTATTACCGAATTAATATTCACAAGCATGTCTTTTATGAGATGGGGCTTTGTGATTCTCCATATGGGCTCCCATATATAATTCCAACATCCTCTCCATTCCTTGACTTCGTCATGTTTGAATCTCCTCCTTGAAGTTTCTATTTCAGGCCCAAACAATGGAAAAGCAACAGGAATGCAGACCAAGCACGCGATTCTGAACACCACAGCAGTAGTAGTGAAACCGAGAGATCCCTGTCGCTGGTATAGTTTGCTGTGCTGCCTTCAACTAAGCAAGGCCACAGAGGCCTAGTTTACTTCCAAACTTTTTTTTCAAAAAACTTTTCTATCACATCAACACTTTCCTATACACATAAATTTCTAACTTTTTCGTCACATTATTTTAATTTCAACAAAATTTTCAATTTTGACGTGAACTAAACATACCCAGAGTGATCAGCTGCTGGGCAAAACCGTAAATCGAAACGATTCTGAATTTCTGGTTCACGGGTCGGCTGGAATCATCGTGGTGTCGTATTAATATAGTAGTATTTAACTGCACTGCACTGTATCAGTTTAGTGTGAACTTTACAGAGAGCTATACTAGACTACGATACAGAGAGAATGACAGATTGGCCCGATCGATTTGTTCTCCGGCATGGGCGACCCTACACAAAATGCTTCGTTACAGATAGCCAGGTCGATGTGCCGTCTCCTTTGTTGCTTTTCACCTTTTCTTTTTACTCAGGCTCACCCAGACACAGACAGTCTCACATCACAAGTCAGTATGCATATGCCTCCAATCTCTGCAGTTCCCAGTTGGATAGGAGGATTCCTAGATAATCTCGCAGAGTTCAGTCGCACGGCTACAGAATCGGACATTCAGATCACAGTTGCAAGCAACAGATCACATGAACAAGCTCCAACTAATACAGTTTCAGTTCAACCAGTCCAATGCATACAGGAACAAATCAAGAAAGTTCCAGCTCACCAGCCAGTCTTTAGTGTCTTGCTACCTTCTTCAAGTTCCAACACGTACAAACAGAAAGGGCAATCCAGATCTCCCTGAAGATGTGTGCTTTGTGATGAATTTTTTATAATCTTTTTTGAAGAATAAGCTTTGTGATGATTTATTAATACCTGAAACTCAATTAGGTTCTAAAGCAAGCATTGCAAGTAGAGGCTCTAGAGTAGCATGACATGAAGAGGTAGTTACACCGTGTTTAGTTCCAAACTTTTTTTTTCAAACTTTCAACTTTTCTATCACTTCAAAATTTTCCTACACACATAAACTTTCAACTTTTCTGTCACATCGTTCTAATTTCAATCAAACTTTCAATTTTGACGTGAACTAAACACAACCTTAGTACCTTGAGCATTCAAACTCCAAAAAGGAAGCTGCTTGAGAGAGCAAAGAAGATACCAAACCCTCTTCTTTCCCTATCCCCTTCCCTCCTATGATCCTATCCTATCCTAGCTTCCATTCCCCCTCAACCTTGCACATCACCATCCTCCCCTTAATGCCACTCCTCGCCTCGCTGCTGCCGCCGCCTCATCGCATTCTAGAGCATTGCTCATGGCGGACCACCACCACCAGCCGCCGACCCCACCACGGCGCCATCGGCGTCCCCATGAGCTGTCCATGGCGGCGGAGGAACGACACCATGGGACGCAGACGGCGATGGCGTCGGATGACGATCGCCACCATGATCGTGGCGGCTGGATCAGGCCGGAGGAGAAGCACCGGAGCTCCGGCGTGGCGTGGGCGCTGGTGATCCTGTGCACGCTGCTGGCGGTCGGCGTGATCGTCGCCGGCGCGACGGTGTTCGCCGTGTACCTCATCTACAAGCCCCGGATGCCGTACCTGGTGGTGTCCGACGCGCAGCTGGTGCGGCTGGACTACGACCAGGGCGGCACCATCGACTACCTGGAGGCGCTCGTCACCGTCATGGCGAGGAACACCAACTCCAGGGCGGACGCCTCCTTCGCCCGCGTCGACCTCGCGCTCCGCTTCCACGGCGCCGACGTCGCGCGCCTCCGCGCCGCGCCGTTCGTGGTGGCGAGCGCCTCCGCGGCGCCGCTCCGGTACGACGTCGTGTCGAAGGGGCGCGCGCTGGACGCCGGCGGGATGCGCGCCATGGACGCGTCGCTCAAGTCCGGCGTCGTGCCGCTCGACCTCCTCGGCCGCGCGCGCACGCGGTGGAAGGTCGGGATCTTCGCGTCGCTCAAGTTCTGGACGCGCATCTCCTGCCGCCTCCACTTCTTCTACCCCGGCAATGGCACCGTCATGGCCTCCGATCGCAACACCTGCACCTCCAGGTCGCCATAGCCGATCGCCATTGATTCCAATTCCTCCATTTGATTCGTTCGTTGCATCTCGACGCCATCCGAGACACGTACATTACTATTACATCGCACCATTACAGATCATGTTTCACTTGTCATACTTGTACAGCCAAATAATGCTGGTACAGTAGAATCTCTGAATCTACAAGAAGAGTTTATTCAAATTTAGCGCGAAAACAAACACATTTATATTTGTAATTCTTTATTTTTTCTCGATCAGTCCCCTGTTTGTACTCTGTACCACCAAATTACGAAGTCGATCCTAATTCCTAAACAGTGTGTATGAACTACTTCAAGTGTCTTTTCGCTTCGTGTCATTGTCAGGAATCAGAATCGATAACATCATCAACTAATCTCTTCAGTGTTACTACTGCAAATCCGATGAACATTCTCTGACAAAATCAGACGCTGTCTGTCTACTGAAAACTGATAATACTTCACCATTGGGCTGGGCCTGAATTACCAGATTGGACTTTCTGGCCCAATATGTAAATCCGATGAACATTCTCTGACAAAAGGAAAAAGTACATCGAAGGTCCCTCCCTGCCGCCGCGCCACCGTGCGGCCCACGATGGGCCGGCCCGCACAAGGAGAAAAGTGAGAAAGAGAGAGGAAGAAGGGACAGAAGAGGGGAGAGAGATGGTGATGGCGTAGTCACCCTGCCGTATGGGTTCCACGCTAACTCAGCTACCACGTCGGATAAAATCAGGGTCAAAATCGTCCAAGTATCCAAAGTGACCTGGTTTTGTAAGTTGAGGGATGGTATACAATTTTATAATCCGATGACAAGATGAGATTGGACCTTATGGCCCAATATAGAAGGCCCACCTATTCTTGGGCCGAAGTCTAAGCCCAACAACCGGTCAGCGAGTCGCGACGGGGAGGGAGTGGCTGGGAATCGCCGGAGAAGAGGAGGATGACGCCGTGACACGGGAGCACAGCAAGGTCATCGTCGTCGGCTTCCGTACGAGACTAGGAGGAGAAGTGGGGATTGGATTGCCGCGGAATTATCTCCGTCGCTGTCGCCACCGGCCGTGGGGAAGCAGCGCGCGGCGCGGCGCGGGGGGGAGAGTCTCCTCCGCCACCGCCAGCGTGGGCAGTGGGACTACCTCCTTGCCCCGCTACGCGACGCGGCGACGTCGCCGTCGGCGTCGTCACCCCTCCGCACGGTGCACTGAACGTGGCGCCTCCACTTGGCGCGCGACGCGACGCGACGCGGCCCGCCTTCTTCTTCTCTACTGCTACTTAACCACCAGCCGCGCGCGAAGTGCGGCGAGCGCGCAATCGAGGTCGAACACTTGGCCGGCATGAAGCCCAGGCCTACCGGATTCGGGGCCGCGGCGGCGGCGGCGGCGGAAGTTTTGGTGGGGGGCGGATGCGGTGGATGGGCGTGGAGGCCGAGGCCGAGGCCGGCGACGGTGGCCTCCACCGCGGCGATGTCGGTGAGGGGGCCTGGTACTACCCAGGCGGCCGCGGCGGCAAGCGCCGTGCACTCGGAGCGCCACCGCGGCGGGGTGCACGGGCTGCAGCTCCCTCCGCTGCGGCTGCAGTTCACCGCCGACCTGGAGGCGCGGATCGAGAAGGTGATCTACGCCTGCCGCTTCATGACCTTCCTCGCCATCGCCGGCTCGCTCATCGGCTCCGTCCCCTGCTTCCTCAAGGTCGATTTTTATCTCCTCTCTTCAGGTTCGATCTACTCCTAGCAATTTGTTGACTGTCCAACTCTGCAGGGCTGCGTCTATGTGATGGATGCCTTCATCGAGTACTACCTGCACGGTGGCGGCAAGGTCACCCTGATGCTAGTTGAAGCCATTGGTAACTAACTAACTAATCTCCCTAAACTTGATGCTGTTCTACACACTTCAGCCATGAGCAATTAACCACTTTGTATCTTCAGCAACACAGATTAGCAGTTGATAACACGGGAGCACAAGCACCAAACCACAAATTGCATCGTTGCTACATGCATCCTAGTGGAGTTATATGTAGTAATTTCTGATAACTGACCAGTGTGCATTTCTTGATTTACCTCAGATATGTTTCTGGTTGGAACGGTCATGTTTGTCTTCGGGACAGGGCTATACGAGCTGTTCATCAGTAACATGGACATTGCAAAGTCATCATCCTATGGCTCTAACCTCTTTGGCTTGTTCAGGCTCCCGGTTGGTTCACGCACTTAGCATCCCTCTAAATGGTGCGGTAACTGGGGAATTTCCAGTATCCTGATACCTCTGTTTCTATCTGCAGGAACGGCCTGAGTGGCTCGAAATCCAGTCAGTGAATGATCTCAAGACTAAGCTGGGGCATGTCATCGTCATGGTTCTACTGGTTGGCATCTTTGAGAAGAGCAAGAGGGTGACCATCACATCATGTACTGACCTCTTCTGCTTTGCAGCATCGATTTTCCTCTCTTCAGCTTGCCTCTACCTGCTCTCCAGGCTCAGTAGCAAGTAGAAAAATAGGAGGTAGCGACACCTGAATGGCTGGAGCACAAACAGGTCTTGTACATATGACATAGGCCTGTTGTGTTTCCTATGCCGTGCAACACCTCATGTTATGTTTACATAATGTAAAATTAGAGGGGAGTTTGCACATCTCACGTACTCTTTGTATGGAATGGAAACTACTTTGTATAGTGGAGCCATAAGACATTATTGTCACCATCACTGTGTACCACCTGGTACTGCAACTCACTGCTTCGATGATAAATATAAATAGTTACTGCTATGGCATGTTATGAATTGATTAGCAATGCTGCCTTTTCTGTCTGTGATTCTTTTGAAGTTTTTAGAGCAGGATTACTTTGTTGATTTCTTTTATACCCCCAAAAGTATAACCAAGTGCTAGTTAATTAGTTTAGACCAGGAGGAGTTGCACCTATTTCTTATTCTTATGATGTCTTTTATGAACACTTCTGAATGATATGTATGTTATGCTATTATATGCCAAACATACTACTTGCCTTCAAAATCATTGGTGTGATACAGGAATGCTCTGACCTCCCTCTTTGATATTAGTAGTTCCTATTTGATCACAAGGCCCTGGTGAAGCTTGCCAACATAGTGTTTCCATATTATCGCTTATTTTCTTACACACAGAGTATATTTGATGAATGGAGTGTTGTTTGGTGTGACTACTGGCTTGTGAATGAATTGAAACCTGCAGAATCTAATTACGTGTTATGTATCCATGTCCTTCTTTCTAAAAAAAAATATAAGTGAAGCTCATGATGTACTCTTTGCCGTATGTTGAAGCTTATCTGCGTAGCTATCGCCCTTATGAGTAAGAATACTGAACACGATCATTAATTTGTGAGGTTATAATTCTGAGCAAAAACTTGCTTGATGTTGCAGTTTTATGTATAACTACTAAAGCTGATGTTTCAGTTCTGTGACCTACGTCCGGCCAACTGTCCTTCCCACACATAAGATTTGGATGCCAGATTATCTTTGAGGTATGTTTCTGACCTTCAGTATTTGCAACTGTTAGCATCATGCCATGATCTGTTGATTTCTGAATTGGATGCGCCAATGTATGGTTGTTGCCTTGAGATTTGTTTCTGAGTTCTCACCTAGTATTTGTAATTCTTAAGACCATTCAATGATTTCCGAGTTGAATGCATGGGTGCTTTCCTTTGAGGTATGTTTCTGCTATCAAGTATTTTTTAAACTGTTGCAACATTCAGTGATTCCCAATTGGGTGCACCAATGCATGTTTGATGCCTATACTAACAGCAATTGACCTATTCCTAAAAGTATTTCGTAGAGAGGCAAAACTGCTCTGGCAAGAACGATGAAAATTCCTATGCTTTATGAACTTTGGTTAAGTATGACACCTTTTCTCTTAGGTGATCAAATTAAAGGAGAGGAATAATAAGAAGAGCAGCTTGTATTGTGCCACAAACGATGACAGAACCTGAAATAAATTATTCAGGAGTTCCAAGCCAACCAACGGGAAGCAAAGGTTCCCAATCGAAAAAAGACTTCAAAGTGGCCTTTCCAAACATAAATAAAAGTTCCAGGAATTTGAGAAAATAAGGATCCCACAGGGGAGGAATAATTTTTGGTGGCGCAGCACCTTGAACGTATATACAATATAATTACTTTGAACATTTGCTGCCGTATGATCTCTTTTCTATATGCAGCCGTGAGCAACAAAATTAGAAGCTCCAACTTGCTGTTGTTTCATATACATAATAGATTGGCAGTCTCTGATAGGTCAGTCATGGTTGCTTGAACTTGATGGGAACACACAAAGTGTTGCACTTGATGTTTTAAGTATGCAACTTGCATGCTTAATTAAGACTTGAAAGATATATTTAGCCCATTATAACTTTGTTGCTGCCAAAGTGTGGGTTGTCGAGTATTATCTGTTAGATTTATTACAAGTGGATCAACTTGTCTATTAAACTTACATTATTTAGCACACATTTTGCTGGGATAACTGATCATGGTAATGAGCAGATGTTTTCATGACTGGATCCTCAGTCCTTGGTAACATTTGGTAAAAAAAGAAATGATAGTTCGCTTTCCTGGCAAAATAAGTTGAGGATGATCATGGTGGTAAGAAGGATGATTTTACATAAAAGCATTATCCTGATACATGTCAGGTTGGCACAGATTTCTCTTAGACCTACATATTCCCATGGTATCAATTTTTTATTACTAATCTCACTCTATACAGTGTCTATTAGGCAGAAGAAGCTTAGATGTTTCTAAGAATCAAACTGAACTGGGAAAAGGTGTTCCCTTTGGCTAGGATTAATAAAGTACTAAGATTTTGAGACATCCAAATCCTAAACAATTGGCTGGGGATTGCTGTTATCACCACCCGGGTCCTCCCATCACTTAACTCCTCCAAAAGTACCTTTCTTGAACTAAATTAATGAAACAATCTGCATATATAAAGAAGGGAGCTGCTCAGGTGGTGAACCATCTTACCTGTGACTTAGTGAGTAACCTCTGAGTTCTTCTCTTCCAATCTCCAGCTCTATTTTGCTTGTTAGCTTCATGGCCATTTCGTCGAAAAATGTTGCTGTGTTCAAGTTGCTTCTGAGTGTCATCTTTTTCATGCAGCACTCTGTGCCAGTTCATGCAAGGAAGCTGGTAGTGAGGGCACCTATGATCTGCATGCATCCTCCATGCACACGGAGGAATGCCCTGGAGGTGCCAGCTGAACAAGTTGATTCAACCACTCCAGGCCATAGCCCTAGCATTGGCCATAACACTCCTCCCAACTGAGATGATCTGATGCTGCTACTGTGTCCCAGCCTGAAATTTGTAACTCGGGTCTGTGAAAACTCGGGTCTATGAAACTCATATGGTGTTTCCTGGAGCTTCTATGCATTTGTTCAGAAAAGGCGTAAAGCATGCGACTGAAGAAGCTCGCGAAGATTTTGTTTTCCTTTTTTCTTTTGTTCCCCAAGACTTGTGCATGCCTGCCTGCATGCTTTCTTTTGTTACCTGTGTGAAAAACTTTTCCTCACCTTGTCTTAGAGGAGATCTACAGATCTGTAGCCTGTAACAGTGTGTCTGTTGAAAATTTTAACTCTCCATATGTTATGAACTTGAGAATGGATGTTGTAAGGCGAGGTTAATCGGCTATTTTCTTCAAAATTTTACTAGTACAATATTGTAAACTTTAAAGAGGTACACCATGAGTGGTCCTTTGGTTTTCTACATATCCTTTGTTGAGCATGTAATTTCGTCCATATATACATCAAGTTTGTGTAAATTGATCAGGATTTTTAAAGTCAAAATTAATTTAATTACCTTCAAATGAGACTGAACAGGACCATGTTTTTCTTCAGAATGGTGTAGGACAGCGGTAACATTTTTTCTTACCCTTTGTTGAAAGATAAATTAACGCTTGGGGTGTACAATTGTATAATGCTGATACTATTACTTGACAAGTTTATGGCACCCCTGGAGCTCTAATCTAACATGTCATCTCATTGTTGTGTCTGTTTTCTTCTGGCAAAGTGTGGTATTTTTCTTACAAAGTTTGATATGTGTAGAACAGTTTTGTTATACTGGGTACTAAAAAGAAAATAATTTTCCTTTGTTCTTCACTTGTTTGCTACATAATACTACTAAGCAACACTGGCCCCTTAATTTTTTTGATCATTTAGTATGAGGCAAAAGAATGCAGTGGCAGTAGAACTAGCACTGTGATGTTAGTAAAATATTAAGCCAACAAATGGTGCACAAATCACTTTCTGGTCCAGTTCATAAACAAATCACAGTGTCCTAGGTAGTACTCCATGCTAATGCATCTCCTTTTGAAAAAAAAAAGAAGCATCATTGTTGCAAAGAATGACCAACAACAGGTAGTGACTGAGAAAGATATTTCCGAATTAAGGCATGTGTGGGAACTGAGAACTGATAGGTTATTTTTAACACATCTTCTTTATTTTATTTTTTTTTTTTCTTGATTGATAGAGAATCTGCATCAGCCATCTTCAGCAAACATAATGCAGTTTGTTGGTATGGAAATAGTGTGAGATATCCTATGCAAGTTATAAACCAGTTTCTTTCTCTTGCCATTGGAGAGAAATTTCATCTTGAGCTGTCACTTCAATTTATGGCTCCCCTCAGACACTGATTCTCAATCTATTACATTATCAAAACAGAGGGAAAACAAGCGTTTACCTTTTGCTTTCATGCCCTATAAATTTCCATGTGAATAAAAGAAAAGAAATAATTCCGAATTATTGATTGTAGTGCGGGTCCATATTATAACTGTCTAGATTAGAAAAAGAATCCACATCAAATACAGTTCAAATGATAATTGAAATTTGGAATAGAATGAAGGAACTTCAGAATATAAAATGAAATAAAAAACAACCGATATAAAAGAAACTTCACAATAAATACTAAATAGTACTTCTTCCATTTTTAAATATATAACGTTGTTGAAATCTGGACATTTGATCATTAGTCTCAAAAAAATAAGTATATTTATTTTATTTTACTATGACCTTTATCATTTAATGCACTTTAAGCATGTCCTATATTTTTTATATTTGCATATATTTTTTTAAATAGTACGAACAATCAAACGTATGTCCAAAACTCAACAGCGTCACGTATTAAAAACGGAGCTAGTAATAAAATAATCTATCTACTTTAGAAATTCCCAAAAACTGATGGTTCGTGCAATTGCCAAGTGTCAGACTCCAGTGACGCCGTTCAGAAGAACAAAGAGTAATCTTTCAGTAACCCATAGTTAATTGAAACACTTTATCCGGCCGAGGTATGAGCATTTTCACAGCGTTGTCGATGTCTCTCTGGCTGCTGGTGAATCAATGATGAATCATGGTCAAACCGACGACAATACAAGAGCTGGGCATCTGCAGGTACAGATTAGTGCATCTCCTTTACAACAAAGAAAACCTCAGTGTTTTTCCTTAACTTGACCAGCAGCAGCTAGTGCCTGACAAAGCTGTTTCCTAACTTGGGTATGTGACTAAGCAGTGATAAGATATCTGAAAAAAATAATAAGTAGGGTGATTATATTAATTATTCTTAACACCTTCACTACTAACCTTTTGTTTTTTGGTGGTGATCAGGTCACTGCAATTAAGCAAGTGATCAATTGATCAAATCATCACTAGCTACCCTGCATTCTCCAAGATAATCAATACAGCTTCAGTGTGGCAACAAATTAAAGCTGCTTTGTTCTCTTTTGCAGATCAATATCTGTGCGCATGCTTAGTTCATCACGAATAAATATAAAAACCATCACGCATAAATATAAAATCATTCATCTGTTGGTATTGGGCTACGTGGTTGAATCGAGTGCTTATTATTTTCTGCTAAGTTGTATTTCTGTGATTGTGGATACTTAGTGCAATTGTGCAGCTATCTGATCAAACTTTTCTCTCTTTTTTTAAACTTGGAGTCTTTGAGAATTCAGATATTTGCCTCCCATCTCAATTGATAAGTACGAGGTGTATACAGCTTGATTGCCTCACCGGCTGTCAGGTGGTTTAATTATCTGTGGGCTTTCCACTTTGTGTTGGAAAAGTGGTGATATATTATCCATCATTTGTATATATAGATGGATGAATACTTGCAGGTTAGCATGACTAGTTTAATGACACCATCAGTGTTGGACAGTGGATCTCATGTTCTTGCTATCCTCTATGTGCATCATGCCATCATGCTTCAGAATTTTATCTCATTTGTTGTGAGAAAAGATAATTAAGTTTCAGGTCAGGCATCTCGCTCAACGAAATTTAATGCAAATTCAGATGGAACTGTCTTAAATCTTAACTAATGTATCCCAAAACCATTTATGAAAATGAAATAAACCTCCTATTTGGCTGAGCCGCTAATCAGTTTGGAATTTCAGAATGCTTACTAAGTAGCTCATCAGTTCCATGCCTGTTTTGCCTTCTCTTCAACGAATTGCAGAGCCGGGACAGTAAATAGCTTGCAAATTGCACCAAACATGCAAATTTTGAAGCATATTAAACATATTAATTTACATAAATTGTACCCTTCTTCATGAAATACAGCGATGATTCCTTGTTGATTGAGCTCTGAATGATAGATAATTCACTCAATTCCCTCATGGCTACGCAACAGAAGGCATCAAAAGTAACGCTGATTGCATCATCTATCACCAAGTAGCAGTAGTACTCTGCTTTGCTGACACCATGTACAGATGTACTCGCTCCCTCACCTACATCATCTTCAGAGTTTAATGTAGTTGACAGAAAAAAAAAGGCTTAAGTCATCCAGGCATCACAGAAACGCCATTCACATTTTTTTTTTGAAAGGAAATTAAGCACCAGGGTGATAAATTTCCAACCTGAACGTCATTTTTTGTTGTTCTTTCAGATATTTCAACCGTTTACATATCATCTTAGTTATTTGCTGTATCTGTTCTGTCAAACTTATCTCTAGTTTGGAATTCAGGATGCTAATTATCCCAGTTCATGATTTCAAGTAGATGGTGATACCATGGGTGTTCTAAGAAAAAATGAGTTTGTTCTGGGACATTTGACGTTTGAAAGTTGCAGTGGTTACTGCCAAAATGAGTTACTTCCAATCTTGAATGCTGACGCTACTCCCTCCAGCCAAAACAGAAGTGCCGTCATATAGCTTGAATATATCAACAGTATCATATGAATAATCATATTAGCCATAGAAAACCATACAAATATGATTAATTTACAGTTCGAGATTGTGTCTTGAAGACCATATGTAGATGTGAAGAACAGCACTCCCATTATCTAAAAAAAAAATGTGAAGAACAGCACTCGTTTTGCTAGTATTTGCAATTTCAGGGTTCAACAAGTAAGCAATATATACCAACATTTTACAGAGAACTTTCTACCTCTTCTTGGATGAAAAACGCAAAATATCAAATGATCATTGAAGAAAAACTAGTAACGTGGAGCATTTGGTCAAGTAGCAAGATGATCATTGACAAATCTCTGTTCCGAAACACTAGCCTCCGATCAAGAACACATGACGAGTGTGCATATATCTATCTTAATTTCTCAACCCGTGGCTGCTACCTACTCCATTGATACATTTGATCACTCGCATAAGATGAATTGAATTCTTTGCATGACATCAAATCATCAATTCGATGGCTCCAGTGGGCAGATCAGCTTTTTGAGCTTTGACCATGGTGCTCATTGCCGGCGAGGTCGTAAGCCTCCTTCGCCGAGCGAATGCAAGAATCCAAGAACGAATTTATTGCAGCTAGAGGCTCGCGGCAATCTCCCTTTTTAAGGGGCTCATCAGCTGCGGATTCTTGCACAACACATCGAATTTGCATTCGCATTAGCATTCGCATCATCGCTTGTTGCCTCAGAGAGAAGAGAGAAAGAAAGCTCGAGCTCTCGGCTCCCATGGCGGCGGCGGCGTCATACGCGCACCTCGTCCTCGCTGCCACCCTCGCGTTCCTGGTGCTGAGCTCGCCGCCGCAGTCAGCGGCGAGCCGCGTCGACGTCTTGAAGGAAGTAGTAGCAGGCGAGCCACCAGCTGCGGCCATCGAACCAGTTGTCAACGATCCGTCGTCGTCGCCGCCGCCGGCGGTGGCGGCGGTGGTCCACACGTCGGAGCCATGGCCGCCGGTGCCTCCGTCGGCCCCGTCAAACAAGTTCAACTAGCTCACCAGCCGCTACCACCAGGATGTCCGGTCGCTGTGATTCGGCGGACGTCGCCGGAGACGATGGCCGGACAGTCACCGTCATTTCTTGATTCAGATAAAATCATAAAAAGCTTGCATTTGAGCAAGCCGTATAGGTGTTTGTGCGAGGAGTGCTTCTATGCTCTACTGGAGAGAAAAATCTTCAGATTTTAGGGGGCGTCTAGGCTTCTAGCTGGTTGTGATTAAACTCTGAGTTCGTCGAGAAATCTGTAAATCAGTTTCATTTTCAGTTGATAATGGAAGCATTTTCTTGCTCTCTGATTCTGCCTTTTCTTCAGTTCTTACCAAAATTTGATACTTTGATTCATCTCTGTGAAGTACTTGCATTGTTGATAATTGATGTGGAAGATTTTTGAAACCTCATGTGCTCTTGGAGAGGAGATGAACAAGTACATCCATAATTTTCAGATACAGCCATCTAGTTTAGGTGCAAACATTAATTACAGATACATTCATGGCGCACGTCAAACGTAGCAAAGGAAATAAGAACAAAAAAAATAAAAATACAGATCTTGATAAAATTAACCGGACAGATTGATGGACAACGGCATGGTATAATTGGGTATCAAGAGAAAATATCACGGTTGATGAAGTATATATGGCTATGGCGTGCAAGTGGAGGAAGGGGCATCCAATCCTGCTTCCAGACACCCATAAAAATACAATCAACAATATGTAGGGTGCCATCCTTTGGCATATTGGTGAAATAAGCCAAACGGCATATTTGCAAACGAAAAATAATTCGTGAATAAAACTTTTATATGTGTGTTCTTAGCAATCTAAAAGCAAATGCTGGAAAATAAACTTCGATGAAAAAACCCCAAAATTAGCTTTAAATTTAACGTTGAAAATTCAAATTTTGGCTGATAAGCATATGAATAATCGTGACATGTACCCACAACCCCTTTGTCCCCTAGCAGTCCACCCCTCCTCCCTCTCGTTTTTCTTTTTATTTTCTTTTGTAATCTCCTAGCCTTGGGTTATTGTACAGTTTTTTCCCCTACTTTAATACAAATACATCCCACGGGGTTAAAAAAAATGAAAATATCACGGTAAGTGATGCTTTGGTAAGACAACAGCATTCAGATATGCATATACTATGAACTCTTAATGAAAATATAGGTTAGTTTAACATTCAAGAATGTTTACCCTGACCCAGCCAACGGTTGGGAAACAACTACAAACAAAAGACTGCCTAAAATGTCAAAACCTAAAAGGTACAAAACTATATAGCATAAATATATTATAAACCGTTAGGGTTCGACCAGCTAGAACACCATAGCCATAAATAAGAAGCTACGCCATGTCATGTGTCAATGTTTGATGTCTCGACTACGGTATTTGGACAGTATGGGGATCGTCGGTGCTAGGATATACGCGAGACTGAGGAAAAAGAGATGGAGACAGGGATTTTTATACAGGTTCGGGCCCCTGAGCTATCAGGTAATAGCCCTACATCCTGTTGGCTGGAGCCGATGTTGCTTTTTATTCACCATAATCACACCAGTACAATATGTGGGGTAGCCTATCTAACTGTTGTCGACATGGCGGTCTGAAGGTCTGACTCATAGTCGACAACAGGGTAGCCTTCCTCCTCGAGCTCACGCCCGACGGAATCAGAGACAGTGCTAGATCCCTACGGCCAGCCTCTAAAGGTACCGGATAGGGTCGATCCAGGCGTATCTCTGATGTCGATATTCGGCGGCTTGTCTTGGCGTATGTAGGCTTGTATGTTGTGGCTTCTGGTGGGTGTTGATTGTCTCTTCATGGTGAGTGTCGATCGTGTTGATCGTCTTATATCATGGGTGTCTTCCATGGTGGTTCTCCCTGGTGGGTGTCGATCCCCCATGGTGGGTGTGTCCCCCTGTCCTCCTAGGGGGGCTTGTATTTATACCCATAGGTGTCCCCTTGTCCAAGTAGAACTAGGGAAACCAATATGGATACAATCCGAGTAGTCCTTGTCGTTTCCATGTAGAACTCTGGTTGTCTTTCCTTATCCGGAACTCCCTCCATATCCGAAGGTTGTTTCCGTATAGGACATGGTATGTGGTGGGTCCTGCCGAGATTTAGTCAACTACTATTAGGTATGTGGTATCCATAACCATGACAGTAGCCCCTGACTTCGATGCAAATGAACGAATTCATATTCTCAACCACGCGCAGACATTGGAGTAACTGTTATCGAGCTCATGTGATCGTTCTCGGTAAGTTTAGAGATAATGTTGGACTTCCTTTGTCAGCCTCGTGCGGGCACCGAAAGGGTTTGTCTAAGTCAATCTCTAATGTCGACCGAGAAAGTACAGAGCGTACGACTAAGTCTCCCGTCTTGCTGTAATCGAGAATTTGGATTGAAGTCAAGAAACTTTATCTCGGCGGGTACACCATCTCTTCATTCCGTATTCCTTGTCAAGATCCAGCAACCGTTCTCGAGCGATCGAGAAGGCGTAGAGTCTGCGAAGGAGCTTTGTCAACATTTGTCGTACTCGCCTTAGTCGATCTTGGTGTAGAACCATAGAGACATGGAGTCTTCGTCAATGTCGAATAGAATTTTCCTGAAATCAATACTCAGAAAAGAATATCAAATAGAAATAGCCCCCGAGCGAATGCCCAAAGGGTGACATGTTATAATATGTATGGTAAATTGAAAATGAATTAAATTTATCGACCAATGTTTTGTGTATGAGCGTCTTCTCTCTTACCGACTTCGATCAGTTAGTTTGTAGAGTCATACACTCTCCCTAGCCCCCAGCCTTATCGTCGGAGAATCGTTCTCAGAGGATAATGCTCTTGGACCCTTGACCTGCCTTGGTTGAATAAGCACTGATCCTAGCCCCCAGCCGTGAAGTTGGAAAGCTCAGTTTCTGATTACACGGCTTGGTTAATACGCACGGCGAGAACTCTTACACGACCAGATCTTACATGGTCTTTTGTCTCTACAGGATCCGACAAGGCCTTATCGGCTCTGGGCGTCCCCAGCCAAAGTTCCCTTAGGTTCCTCGGAGGTCTTGTCAAGACGGCGTAAAGGGACAGTAGGATAGGTTTCAACGCTAGGTGTCGTCGTGGTAAGGGATCTCTGGGTAAAACACTTGGCGATATTGTGTACCTGCTATCAACTTTGTTGAAATAGAGGTAGTAGGAGAGTCGCTACACCGCTGGTCGAGGACCAGGTAGTAGTCGTAACTCGACCACTTAAAGTGGAAATAGTGGGAGAAACACTACATCGCTGGTCGAGGACCAGGCAGTAGTCGTAACTCGACCACTTAAAGTGGAAGTAGTGGGAGAGACGCTACATCGCTGGTCGAGGACCAGGCAGTAGTCGTAACTCGACCACTTAAAGTGGAAGTAATGGGAGAGATGCTACATCGCTGGTCGAGGACCAGACAGTAGTTGTAACTCGACCACTTGAAGTGGAAATAGTGGGAGAAATGCTACATCGCTGGTCGAGGACCAGGCAGTAGTCGTGACTCGACCACTCAAAGTAGAAGTAGTGAGAGAAATGCTACATCGCTGGTCGAGGACCAGACAGTAGTCGTAACTCGACCACTTAAAGCAAATGTACGAGAGATCACTACGATCAACTGGTTGAGAACCGGTGAGTAGGTGTCCCTCGATCATTTGGAGTCGTGGTACGAGGACCGCTACGCTGCCGGTCGAAGACCAGTTGTAGCTGTTCCTCAACCATCTGAAGTCATGGTGCGAGGACCGCTACGCTGCCGTAGTCGTACCTCGACCATCTGAAGTTAAGGTGCGAGAGATTGCTACGTATTGGTGCGAGAACCAGTGAGCGAGCAGAATTATCTCTCGAACACTAATGGAAGTTGCGGTGCGAGAGATTGCTACGTACTGGTGCAAGAACCAGTGAGCGAGCAGAATTATCTCTCGAACACCAATGGAAGTTGCGGTGCTAGAGTTGGTTTATTGCAATTTGTATCTCATGTGGCCAGTATGACTCACGTACCCAACTTATAGCATATCCGGATGTCCGTTCGCAATCATGTCGAGTGATCAAGCCAACGACGTTCACGAGAGATTATCCGTTAACAACCTTTTCTCGAGTAGTCCAGCCATGGCCGGTGCTATGAGATAGGTCGTCGGTCTTTATTGGTAGGTTGGGTGCGATAATTCCGCATTTGTCGAGAATGTTCTCGATAATGGAGTGTACTCGACCATAACCTACTCGAGTGCTCAATTGTTCCTGAAAAATATTTTCTAGAAGGCAAGACATATAGCAGAGAATATCGAGTATGTACTCAAAAACTGCGTGGATCTTCTAGTATTATCAGGATATAACGAGCAGATGTAAATAGCAAGCATTATGTAAACCGTAAACAAGCATGATTTATACAGAAGAAAATAGAGCGAGCCCCCAGCGTTAGACCGTAGTTGGCCTAACATCGGAAGCACTCGCACAACAGATATTGTATAAAAAATATGCTCTAGGTAAACATAATAAATTATAGATCTGACAATGATGTATGATCTGAATAGGTATGATAAATTGCAGATAAAATATTGCGTACCTTTGTAGATACATGCCGGATGTATCTATGAAATTAGTAGAACAATTTGAAAAACCAATCTACCAATTACCTTATTGCGTACTCATTCGACATCATATGATCTGACATCTTTTGGTACGCCGCGTATCTTGAGGCTTGGATGATCTCGATAGACCGAGTTGTCGATGACGATGATGGTTCCGATCTGGTCGGAAGATGTACTTCAGTCGGGTTAGATCTTCTCACAGCCGAAGTCGTCGAGTAGCTTGTTGTTGGAGAATCCATCTCTTGAACCCATCTCGTCGAAATACTGAAGCACCAAAATCCCCCTACCTGGCGTGCCACTGTCGACGTTTGATGTCTCGACTACGGTATTTGGACAGTATGAGGATCGTCGGTGCTAGGATATACGCGAGACTGAGGAAAAAGAGATGGAGACAGGGATTTTTATACAGGTTCGGGCCCCTGAGCTATCAGGTAATAGCCCTACATCCTGTTGGCCGGAGCCGATGTTGCTTTTTATTCACCATAATCACACCAGTACAATATGTGGGGTAGCCTATCTAACTGTTGTCGACATGGCGGTCTGAAGGTCTGACTCATAGTCGACAACAGGGTAGCCTTCCTCCTCGAGCTCGCGCCCGACGGAATCAGAGACAGTGCTAGATCCCTACGGCCGGCCTCTAAAGGTACCGGATAGGGTCGATCCAGGCGTATCTCTGATGTCGATATCCGGCGGCTTGTCTTGGCGTATGTAGGCTTGTATGTTGTGGCTTCTGGTGGGTGTTGATTGTCTCTTCATGGTGAGTGTCGATCGTGTTGATCGTCTTATATCATGGGTGTCTTCCATGGTGGTTCTCCCTAGTGGGTGTCGATCCCCCATGGTGGGTGTGTCCCCCTGTCCTCCTAGGGGGGCTTGTATTTATACCCATAGGTGTCCCTTTGTCCAAGTAGAACTAGGGAAACCAATATAGATACAATCCGAGTAGTCCTTGTTGTTTCCATGTAGAACTCTGGTTGTCTTTCCTTATCCGGAACTCCCTCCATATCCGAAGGTTGTTTCCGTATAGGACATGGTATGTGGTGGGTCCTGCCGAGATTTAGTCAACTACTATTAGGTATCACTACGCCAGATCCTCACACCTCTGACGGGATACCTGTGACGGGCAAACGAATTGGTCAGTAGTGACCATTACCTTTGACGGGTTATACGGGATGCCGTCACCGGTGAGGCATCTGGCCGCGGCCCGTCACAGGTATCCCCTCACCTGTGACGGGCCGAAAGGAAAACCCGTTAGAGGTATACCAGTGACGAGTTTTTTCTTCCAACCCGTCACTGGTATCCCCTCACCTGTGACGGGCCGATACATTAGAAGCCGTCAGAGGTGATGGGCCGCCACCTGTGACGGCTTTCATTTCTGGCCCGTCACAGGTGAGCGGATACCAGTGACGGGCCGTTGAATAGAAGCCCGTCAAAGGTATGAGCAATACCTTTGACGGGCTTTTTTTATCTAACCCGTTTGAGGTGTGTTGGGTCTATAAATACCCCCAAACTGCCAACTGCTTTCCATCCCGACCATTGGGAGGGCAAGGGGGGCGATTTTTTGCTAAAATTCAAGGTAAAAAACACATTATTCTCCATTCATTCTCAACATATCGATCATCATTTATTTTTCTTCGTATGTTGTTGATTTCAGATGGATCGTAGATGGATGTACTATGCGCATCGTTCGTCTACCGAGTATAGAGAGGGGGTCACTGAATTTGTCACATTTGCGGATAATGACAGAAAAAGTAGGATGAGCATGCACATGTTGTGCCCATGTAGGGACTGTAAGAATGAACAGATGATCGAAGACAAGGATGAAGTGCATGCTCATTTGATAATGAATGGATTCATGAAGAAATATACCAGCTGGACCAAGCATGGAGAGCAAGAGGCGCCTGATGTCGCAGCTGAAGAAGTGTTGGATCAGGATGTAGAGAACACCGCCGCAGCTCGAGAAGGCATGTTCGTACCTTCTCCTTTAGGTGGAGAGACCATAGATTTGGACACTCAATGTCTATCTACAATGTTGCATGACATTGAAGACGCAGAGGACAACGACAGAGATTATGAGAAGTTTAGTAAGTTGGTGGAAGATTGCCAGATGCCGTTGTATGATGGATGCAAGTCGAAGCACAGCAAGTTGTCATGCGTGTTGGAACTGATGAAGCTTAAGGCTAGTAATGGCTGGTCGGACAAGAGTTTTACAGAACTCCTTGAGCTGTTAAAGGATCTGTTGCCAGAGGGGAACAATTTACCTCAGACGACATATGAAGCGAAGCAAGTATTATGTCCGTTGGGCCTGGAGGTCAGAAGAATTCATGCATGTCCGAACGACTGCATTTTGTATTACAAGGAATACGCTGACTTGGATGTCTGCCCTATCTGTGGGGGATCAAGATACAAACGAGCAAAGAGTGAAGGTGAAGGAAGTAAGTCAAAGAGGGGAGGCCCAGCAAAGGTGGTGTGGTATCTCCCAATTGCGGAGCGCATGAAGAGAATGTTTGCGAACAAGGAACAAGCTAAGCTTGTGCGCTGGCATGCCGAAGAACGGAAAGTCGATACTATGCTGAGGCACCCAGCAGATTCAGTGCAGTGGAGGACAATCAATAGGATTTACCAGGAATTCTCAAATGACCCAAGAAACATGCGTTTCGCAATGTGTACGGACGGCATTAATCCTTTTGGTGATTTGAGCAGTCGTCACAGTACATGGCCAGTTCTGCTTGTTAACTATAACCTTCCTCCCTGGTTGTGTTTCAAAAGAAAGTACATTATGCTTGCCATGCTCATTCAAGGACCGAGACAACCTGGCAACGATATCGATGTGTTCCTTGAACCGATAATCGATGACTTCGAAAGGCTATGGAATGAGGGCACACGAACATGGGACGCATATGCACAAGAGTATTTCAACCTCCATGCGATGCTGTTTTGTACCATCAACGATTATCCGGCCCTTGGCAACCTTTCTGGCCAAACTGTGAAAGGGAAATGGGCGTGTTCGGAGTGTATGGAGGAAACAAGAAGCAAATGGTTGAAGCATTCACACAAGACGGTCTACATGGGTCACAGGAGATTTCTCCCAAGGTATCACCCGTATAGGAATATGAGAAAGAATTTCAATGGACATAGAGATACAGCCGGACCCCCGACAGAGCTAACAGGGACAGAGGTGCACAACTTAGTGATGGGAATAACCAACGAGTTTGGAAAAAAGAGGAAAGTTGGAAAGCGAAAAGAGAAGAGCACATCGAAGGAAAAAACAGAGGAGCATGTGGAAAAACAAAAGACAAAAGAGAGGAGCATGTGGAAAAAGAAGTCAATATTCTGGAGAGTACCATACTGGAAGGATCTTGAAGTTCGCCACTGCATAGATTTGATGCATGTCGAGAAGAATGTATGCGAGAGTTTAATGGGATTACTGCTTAACCCAGGTACTACAAAGGATGGTCTCAACGCCCGACGAGATCTGGAAGATATGGGTGTTCGGTCGGAGCTACATCCCATAAGCACGGAATCCGGCAGGGTTTACCTTCCTCCAGCCTGCTACACTCTTTCGAAAGAAGAGAAGATTGATTTGCTAACATGTTTGAGTGGTATAAAGGTTCCATCTGGTTACTCATCAAGAATCAGTAGGCTCGTTTCACTGCAAGATCTTAAGTTGGTTGGAATGAAGTCGCATGATTGCCACGTTCTTATCACACAGCTGTTGCCCGTTGCAATAAGGAATATTTTGCCTCCTAAGGTGCGACACACGATCCAGCGGTTGTGTTCCTTCTTCCATGCAATCGGCCAGAAGATCATTAATCCCGAGGGACTAGATGAACTACAGGCAGAACTTGTGAGAACCCTATGTCATCTTGAGATGTACTTTCCTCCAACTTTCTTTGACATAATGGAACATCTTCCGGTGCACCTTGTGAGGCAAACAAAGTGCTGTGGTCCAGCATTCATGACGCAGATGTATCCTTGCGAAAGGTACCTGGGGATTCTTAAGGGTTATGTACGGAACCGTTCACACCCCGAGGGGAGTATCATCGAGAGTTACACCACCGAAGAGGCCATCGAATTTTGTGTGGACTACATGTCAGAAACATCTTCAATTGGATTACCACGATCTCATCACGAAGGGAGGCTTGACGGTGTTGGTACTGTTGGAAGAAAGACTATTAGGTTGGATCGGAAGGTGTACGATAAAGGTCATTTCACGGTACTACAGCATATGACTGAGGTGGTGCCGTACGTTGACGAACACCTTGCAGTTATCCGACAAGAGAACCCAGGCCGATCAGAGAGTTGGGTCAGGAATAAGCACATGTCTTCTTTCAACGAGTGGCTGAAGAACCGAATTGCCAGGTTGCAGAACTTGTCTAGTGAAACACTTCAGTGGTTGTCACAGGGTCCTGAATGGAGTGCCACCACCTGGCAAGGATATGACATAAATGGATACACCTTTCACACGGTAAAGCAAGACAGCAAATGCACAGTGCAGAACAGTGGGTTACGCATCGAGGCTGCTAGTGACGGTGGTCGTCGTGATCAATACTATGGTAGAGTTGAGCAAATATTGGAGCTAGATTACTTGAAGTTCAAAGTCCCGTTGTTTCGTTGTCGATGGGTCGATCTTCGCAATGTAAAAGTTGACAATGAAGGTTTCACCACTATCAACTTGGCTAACAACGCGTACAAGGATGAACCGTTCGTTCTCGCCAAACAAGTTGTTCAAGTGTTCTACATAGTTGACCCGTGTAACAAGAAACTACATGTTGTTCGTGAAGGGAAAAGGAGAATTGTTGGATTGGACAATATTGCAGACGAGGATGATTACAACCAGCACGTCCACGGCATAGGTCAAGAAATACCTCTAGAAGAGGAGGAGGAAGAAGATGAAGTTCAATATGCACGTGTCAACCATGAGGAAGGATTATTTTTGTAATTTATGTACGTAGTTTATGTCTACATGTCTGTTATCTGTATGACTCTAATATGTTCGCAATGATCAATAGTATATTGCTTATGAAATAGTCAAATAAAATAATTAAGTGAAGCACCCACTAGAAGTGAAATAAAATAATTAAGCAAGTATAAGCATTGGAAATAAAATAATTAAAGTAGTATAATAATGAAGTGCAATTACTACTGTTAGTGAAATAAAATAATTAAGTATAAAAAAATATGTAGTGTATGTGAAAATATGTTAAGGAAAATAAAAGAACTAAGTGAAATAAAATAAAATAAAATTGCTCTAGGCAAACTCACCTGTGACGGCCCAGAGTGTTGGGCCCGTCACAGGTGGTCTTACCTGTGACGGCTCCACGGTTGGCGCCCGTCACAGGTGAGGCCACCTGTGACGGCCACATAGTTGGAGCCCGTCACAGGTGAGTTTGACTAGGGTTGACCTAGGGTTGGACATCTTCTAGATCGATCCAGATCCGGCGCCCACTCTCACTCACTCACTCACTCTCTCGACCGCCGCCTCGCCTCTCTCGACCTCTCTGCCGCCCTCCTCTCCACCGCCGCCTCGACCTCTCCACCGCCGTCCTCGCCGCCGCCAAATCCGCCGCCCTCTCCGCCCTCTCCGCCACCCTCTCCACCGCTGCCTCGACCTCCCCACCACCGCCTCGACCTCTCCACTGCCGACCTCTCTGCCGCTCACCCTCTCCGCCGACCTTCCCGACGCCGGCCTGCACCACCGCCGCCGCACTCACTCTCTCGACCGCCGCCATCCATCTCCACCGCCATCTCCACCGTCGCCGTCTCGACCTATCCGCCGCCATCTCCGCCGCCCTCTCTGCCGCCATCTCCACCCTCTCCATCGCCGCCTCGCCCTCTCCGCCGCCGCCTCCACCGCCGCCCTCGCCGCCGGTCGTCCTCTCCGCCGTCCGTCCATCGACTTCCCCGACCTCCCCGATCCTGACCTTCCCGACGCCGGGATCCCCGACCACCGCCGACTGCCTCGACCTCTTCGCCACTGCCTCTCCGCCGCCGCCACCAGGATCCAGGACGACTACGGCCTGCGCCGCCGTCTCCAAGTACGCCGCTTCTCCAAGTATGCCGCCACCCTCCCCCATTCCTCCTTTTTTCCGATGGATGAATTGCATTGTTTAGATGAATGAAATGTGATTTGTTGTTTCGATTATTGGTGCTGCTGTATAGATGAATTAAATGTGATTTGTTGTCTGTGGATGTTTTGGATGAATGTAGGGGCTAGATTTTATATACATGATTTTGGTGCAGTGAATCTTAGCATCAATAGAGGATCTTAGCATGAATTTTGCTGCAGTAGATGTTCTTTTCTTTATGGATAAGTTATTGATTTATATACCCTTGTTGTCTATGAATAGTTGAATTGTTGTTTATATACATGATTTATATACCCCTGCTGCTGCTGCCACATAAATTATTGTGGGCTGTTTTATTATCTACACTTGCCCCTTGCTGTCTATGTTTGCCCATGCTGCTGCCTATGGTTGCAACTGTTAGTTAAAACTTGAATGTGTAGCTAGTTTGCAACTTGGATGTGGATTTAAGAGCCATTTGGACATATAACCATTCATGGAGTGTGTACTGCTATATATGTTGTTTTGTTCCCTTTTGCTAGACCTATTGAATTTTGTGGATCATGTTTACATTTAGCTGAAAAAGGATGGATTGAGGGTTATTAAGCTAGCTAGAAATAGTTTATTAAGCATTTTGTTTGAAATCTTTGATAATTAAGGACCTTTATTAGGTGTAGGGTTTGAAATCTAGTTACAAGGGAAGAATTGATAGATTGGCCGCAGATTTAATGTAGTTCCGAGGTTATCAAACCATCACAGAATACAAAATGCATGGGGAATTTTGGTGGATAGGCCAGTGTAGTCCATGGACGGAACCGACCTAGACACCAAAATTCTCCATGCATTTTGTTTTCTGTCATAATTTGATGATTAAGGAGGCTTTGCAGATTATCTAAACTTGTTGATTTATATACCCTTTTTGTCTATGAATAGGTCAATTGTATGAATTGTTGTTTATATACATGATTTATATACCCTTGCTGCTGCTGCCACAATGATTGTGGGCTGTTTTATTATCTAGACTTGCTTGAATTGAATGGATGATATCTAGACATGTTGAATGGAGTATATCTAGACATGTTGTTTTAGTTAATTTGCCCCTGCTGTTGCTACCCCTGTGGCATATATACTCCTCCTGCTGCTGTTTTATGTCAATCATGCAAATTCTGTACCCTTGCTGCTGCTGTTTTTTAAATTTGCATGATTGATTCAGTGGTTATATACCTCTACACTTGTTCTTTTTTTATGCATAAGAACAGATTTTGTGCACTTGCTCTTTTTTTATGCATAAGAACAGATTTTCTGCACTTGTTCATTTTTTTATCTACAATAATATATGCATGATTTATATACCACTGCTGTCGTTGCCCCTGTACTTCTTGTTAAATGGTCAAGGATGAATTGCTTAATAACATTCTATCTATACCTGTTCTTTTCTTTATGGATAAGAACAGATTATCTACACTTGTTGATTTATATACCCTTGCTGTCTATGTGAATTTCCCTCTGCTGTTGCTGTTTATGTGAATCTCCCCCTGCTGTTGCTGCCCCTGTGGCATATATACCCCTACTGCTGTTATATGGCCCTGCTACTGCTCTTATTGCTGCTATTATATGGCCATGCTGTTGCTACTACTCTAATTTCCTGCACTTGCTCTTTTCCTTATGGATAAGAACAGATGAACTACACTTGTTCTATTTTATGGATAAGAACAGATGAACTACACTTGTTCTATTTTCTTTCGGTTGCTTTTTTCTCCTAGTAGCTGATTTCCTCTTTTTATCCCTTCATGCAAATGATTGTAATTGATGCATATTTCTCAGCAAAACTGAGGCCATATCTTTCATAGTATACCCCGTATTACATTGGATCTAATTCTATTTAGTCTAATGGTAGGAAATTTATAATCTTTTTCGCGAAAGTTAAACCATGTCAACGCCCGGCGCAAACCCGCCCTCCCCAACACCTGCGAGGATCCAGGAAGAAGCAAACCCAGCCACAGAGGCAGTTGCCGAAGGTCATCCCGCGACAACGGCGGTCCAACAACCCGAAATTCATGGTAATTTATAGGATAAATTTTCACCACATGACCACATAAATTTTAGCTAGCACCCCTTAGCAAATATTGCCTTCTGTTTGTGCTGCAGAATTGCCGCAGGAACAACATACGTCGATGTCGGGCGAGACAAGTGCAAGTAGGTCTAGTAGAAATCCGCGGTCACAAAATATATGGCCGACCACAGTGCAAGTTATAAGAGAGGTTGACGCTAGTGGTAGGCCCACGGCGCCCAGGACTGTCATTGGAAGATGGTCTAACTGCTGCGGGCTAGCGGCACGTGAGAACTTCGGGATCCTCCATAAAGATATCGGGAAGGTCACAGAAGCCGAGAAAGAGCGAGCTTGGACGGCAATGGAGAAATGGTTCACATTTCCAGCCGAAGAAAAGGATAGGCTCAAGTGGAAGGCATTCCAAAAGATGGGCAAAGCTTGGAAGAATTGGAAGTCGAAGCTCTTCACCGAGTATGTCAACCCGCCCGGCAATCATACGCCGTTCGATGAATACCCTCAAATAACCGAAGCGGTGTGGGAGGAATTCTGTTCTCTCAAGACCACCCAAGAGTTTAGGGAATCCAGCGAGGCACATCGCGTACTGCAACAGCGGAATGAGCACCCGCATCGGCTGGGCACCGCAGGGTACATCGGCAAGGAGGCAATATGGGCCCAAGAAGATGCAGCCGCTGTAGCAGCGAATGTCCCTGCCCCGTTTTCAGACATCCCTGAACAAAGAGCTCGCAACTGGGCGCGGGCAAGGGGTAAGGTCAACCCGGACGGCTCTGTCACATTTGAGAACAAAAGTGATGCCGTCGTCTATCAGGAACTGGTGAGTTCACTACATAACCTAACTAATTTCCGTTCGTATAAAGTACAAGTTCGTATAAACGACTATCTTCTTTTCTAGTTGGGCTTGGTTGCTGAACAAGCTTCACAAAGCGAGGTTGAGTCCGCGCCGAAGAGGCGCGAAGATGACATCCTCACAAAGGCGCTCGGAACCAAAGAACATCCTGGCCGATCTCGGGGAATTGGTAGCGATGTGCCCTGGAAGCATGGACTCCCTCAGTACAGCTCCCAATACAGGAAACGGAAAGTCTCCAAGGAAGAGAGGGACACTCGTTTGAAGGCCGAACTTAAGGTTGAGGTCATTCAAGAACTAGAAGCTAGCATGAATGCAAGGGTGGAAGAAAGGGTTAACAAGGTGCTCGCCGACATGAATATACCCCGAGTCACAACACCTGCTGTGCAACCAACTCCTCGTGTACAACACGACGCGAGTCCGTCACAGCATAGGAGTAGTTGTGCATCCACAGAGGTGCCGGCCCCTGGTCTCCCGATCGCACCACTAGCTGTAGTGGACCACATCGAGGTAATTGTTGTTATCCGATCCATTTCTAATAAAAGACATTTACACATTCCAATATTAAATTCAAACTTTCACCTTATGCAGGGCGCAGCACAGTGTGTCCTACTAGCGAGAGTCCACCCAACTTTCGCTCCTGAAGTCGCTGAGGGCATGGCTTTCAAGCCCTCGGTTACAGACAAGGTCCACGGCGCAGACCTGCTAGCTGGGTATGCCAAGGTGTCCATCGATACAGTAAAGGACACCTGGTCAGGCTATCCGCTGCCCGTGCCCCCAAATGATGAAATCATGACTTTGGGCGATGCGCGCAAGACGTTCATACAATGGCCCAAAGAAGACATAGTTGTGAAGATGACTCCTCATCCAAGTCGACCGACGGAGCTTACACCTCCCAAGTGTAAGCTATCAATTGAGGCTCCCCGTGGACCGGCATTGTCAGTACCTCATTCTCCCGGTGGAGCTGATATGGACTTGGCAGATATAGCTCAAAGCTTGGCTCCAATAAAGACCACAAGAAAGGCCGATAGCTCCCCACCACTTGTCAAGGGCCAGAAGCGTGAACGCGGCAAGGGGAAGGTCGGGGAGTTGGCGCCGGAGCCAAAAAGGGGCAAGGCTGCGACGTCGATGCCGGTGAGCAAATCGGGGAAGGTCGTGAGGGCGCCAGCCCAATTTGAGCTAGGCATGCCATTGGTGGAGGACAATGTGTTAGCTGTGATGGGTATTGCTTGCCGAGAGCTACATAAGCAATACATGGAGCTAAGCAATGCCAAGCGGAAAATGAGGGAGTCATCCATAGTTGGACATCACAACCACCAGCCGTTCCTATCGTCGCCTGCCTATATAACTATAGGCTTTGATGACCTCTTCGACCTTTTCAGGATCCGGAAGTTGGACACTGGTCTTCTAAAATGCTACTCCTTGTAAGTGCATACCTTCTATACTTGTGATATGACTGGACTATATCTCCTAATTAAATTAGTTCTAATACGTAAATATTTTAAGGTTGTGTTGGATCGAGAGTCGTCGCCATGGTAATCAGGTTGGGTTCCTTGATCCATCCATGGTGAATGAGGTTAATTTACGACAGAGCTTCACTGAGGTGGTTGACTATGTCAACCGGTGTTTATGGGCCCATCAAGACAAGGAGTACATCATGTGCGCACACAACCAAGAGTAAGAGGACAATACCCTTCGTGTATATTGTTTTTGAAGTTAAGGTTCTTAGTACTAACGCTACATAACCACTGCGCAGGCGACATTGGATTCTCCTAGTCATCGTACCTAAGTGGAGTAGGGTTACCTACCTTAACTCCAATAAGTCCAAAGATTATGATTTCAGTGAAATCACCAAGGCCTTAAATATGGCTTGGGGTCCATATGTGGAAAAGGGTGGTAGGCACAAGGAGGGCAAGAATGAACTTTATCATGACACCAAGTTTGCATGCGCACAACAGATCGGAGACCAATGTGGTTTCCACGTGTGCCACAACATGTCAACACTTCTAAGAGAGGTGAAAGATTTCGACCCTGAGGTTGTTGCTAATGGCGAATAAGCTCATTTCAATATCTACATTGCTATTCAAAACGTGCTAATTAACCTCTTATTTATTAAACAGAAAGGTAGAGCTGGCTTCAAGATCTCACCCATCAACCCCCCCCCCGCTATCAGAGGCGAATTGTGCGCCTTTATTCTTGCAGAAATAATGAACAAGAAAGGACGTTTTCATGCCAAATAGATTCATGAAATTGGCTAGATAATTTATTGTGATGTAAAAAAGATGTTTTTATAATTTCTGGCGATGTAAAAAATTATGTTTTTATAGAGTGCAATGTAATTAACTTTCATATGTGCAATATTTATGGTACTTTACTAAATTGTCATCACATTTGATCAACTACGATTTATGTTGTACTATTCATCTGTTTTCTCCTTTTTTTTTCCTTATTGACAGGTTGTGCAGGTCGATGACATTATGGCTTTAATCCATTTGGTAAGTATATATGCGGTTCTATGAGCAACGACCGAAATTGTGGCTTTCAAGGGGTGTGAATTTGCTGTGCAAAATTATGGCATTTGAACTGCATATATGTGTTGTTGGGGATCTGTGATGTTATATTGGGGGGGTAATGTATCTGTGATGGATCTGTCACTGGAATATATCTGTGATGTTTCTATTTTTCAGAGGGCATGGCTAGCAAATCCTGAGGCTAGCCAATATTTAGCATTTATTTTTTTTTTGGAATTAACTCATCAGTGACGGGTCGGAACAAAAATCCGTCAAAGGTAACATAACCTGTGACGGACTAGCAAATAAAGGCCCGTCAGAGGTGACCTACCTGTGACGGGCCTTTACTTTTGGGGCCGTCACAGGTAGATCACCTGTGACAGCTTCTAATTACGGAGACCTCAACCTCTGACGGCCTTTATTTAAAGGGCCGTCAGAGATGAGTCACCTGTGACGGGTCCTAACTCGCTCAAGGCTAGCGGAGACCAACACCTCTGACGGCCTTCTAGTAACTTGCCCGTCAGAGGTGGGTGTCACCTGTGACGGCCGGCCACCCGTCAAAGGTGACTGGACTCACCAGTGACCACTGATCACTGACCATGCGCGAAGCCGTCAAAGATGAGGGTTTGGGCCCGTCACAGGTGACCTTGGCCAGTGTAGTGTATGTGGTATCCATAACCATGACATCATGAACTAACGGTTATCAATAATAAAGCTATGAATGCCTAATTCTCAATTTTACGGCATCTACCTAAAGAGTTTGAGAGCAATGTATTAATAGGTCTATAAATGAATCATTTAGGGGATTTCAATAACCCATACTTCCAGTGAGCGAATGACGACATGTCGTCAAATCATCTCAAGCAGCTTACCGATACATTGCTACCAAATACCAATTGTTGAATCTTCAGCAAATTTGAGTCCCAATAAAAGTAGGTTGCTACATTCCATATCGGTGATAAACTGATAAGATTTACATAAAAAATATCCATCGTGAATAATTATTTCCTCGCGTCCTGTAATTACACCCTTTAAGTTACACTTGCAACTAACTTTTTTTCTCAATCTGTTCAATTTGCATATAAACATGTATAAATATATTTCAATACCAACAAGTATCACCGCAATCGTTTTGCAAAGAAAAAAAAAACCAACCATCAATAAGAGTTTTTCTTTGTGCTGTGTATGCCCACTTGTAAATATAGAGGCTGATGTTTATTCATTATCCAAAAAAAATCAATACTAAGGGCCTGTTCACTTTGATGAAAAAAAACTTTACCAAATTTTGGCAGGATTTCTTATATAGTTACCAAAATTTGACAGCAAACTAAATGTAGCCACTTTTTTTGGCAACTTTACCAAAATTTGGTAAGGTTGAAAATGGCATCAAAGTGAACAGGCCTAAGACTCTTTTTTTCTCTTATAAAAAAGGACGATTTTGCTATATATTTGTCGACAAATTTTCTCCCAAAAATTTAGCAGATGTAATTACAGTACAATCATAGTGTAATTACACTGTAACTTGCATGTAATACACTGTAACTATAGTGTAACGTGTATGTAACTTTCAAAAATCTCTCTGTAATATGTTATTTCAGTAAAATGGAGGTTGTAGGAACAAATCCTTACACATATGTGTGTGCTGTGATTTTTTTTTCTTCCTCACCAAAACAAATCTTGTAATAGATTTAACGATTAAAAATTACGTGAAACTTAAATACAAGTTACACTGTAGTTATATGCAAGTTACAGTGTAATTACATATAAGTTATAGTGTACACTACGATTATACTATAATTATATCTGTCAAATTTTTAGGAGAAAATTTATCGACAAATGTATAGGTGGTCCCAGGATCTACCTACCATCCCAAGCTAGCAGGCCGGACATGAGCCCACCCAACGTGGGCTTGTGCCTCACTGGCTATGGCCCACTTACGCAGAACATGGGCCCACCCTGCGAGGCCCAATCCCTTCTCTCTCTCTTTGCGCGATTTCTTCTTCTTCCTCTCGAACGAATCCCCTTCCCCTTCCGCTCGACTCCAACTCCGGCGCTGCTCCATTCTCGGCGGCGCGAGCTGCGAGGCGTGGGCGGAATGGAGGGGCATCGCCGCGGCGAAGCGGACGACGAGGAGGAGGAGCTGGGGCTGCGTCTCGGCCTCGCTAGCGCCGGCGCTTCCGCCGCGGCGGCGGCGGCAGGCGAGCCGCCGTCGGTGGGGATGGAGTTCCCGACGTCGGAGGCGGCCAGGGAGTTCTACTGCGCCTACGCCGACCGCGCCGGGTTCGCCGTGCGCACCGACAAGTCCCGCCGCTCCCGCCGCGACGACTCCGTCATCATGCGCCGCTTCGTCTGCACCCGCGAGGGGTTCCACCCCACCAGGCACGACGACCTCACGGAGTCGGAGGCCGCCGCCGGGAAGAGGCGGCGGAAGCGCCTCATCATCCGGGAGGGGTGCATGGCCATGTGCGAGGTCACCAAGAAGGAGCCCCCCTTGCGCTGGGTCGTCACCAAGTTCGTCGCCCACCACGTCCACCCCGTCTCGCTCCCGCTCTGCCCCCGCCCTCCTCCCGCCGGTGAGTCCGATGGTCTCGCCGGAGAGCACGCCGCAGCATTGGATGAACCTACCCAAGCCGCCACCGAACCCTCGGACGAACCCACCGGAGCTCCTGCTGCAGTGGGCAATGGGGCGCCCAATGGAGGGCCATCCTTCTGCAATAGGCTCGTCAGAGCGAATCCAGCTGGGGTGCGTGCCGAGGTGCAAGATTTGCTCGATTACCTCAGGAAGATGCAGGCCGAGAGCCCGGGATTCTTCTACGCGATGCAGGTAGATAGCGGCAATTGCGTGACCAATGTGTTCTGGGCTGATGCAAAGGCAAGGATGGCATACAAGAGCTTTGGAGATGCAGTGACATTTGATACCACATACAGGAAGACCAAGTACATGATGCCGTTCGCGGTGTTCCGGGGAATCAACCATCATTTGCAGGGGATCATATTCGGGTGCTGTCTGCTGATGGATGAGACAAAGAGTTCATACACCTGGTTGTTTGATACATGGCTTGCTGCAATGGGTGGCCGCCAACCTGATCTGCTGGTGACAGACCAGTGTAAGGCGATGGAAGCAGGAATTGCGAGGGTGTTGCCCAACACCCGCCATCGTTTCTGCCAGCGGAACATTTTGAGCCTATGTAAGCAGAAGTTGTCTGCTGTGTATATACAGCACATCAACCTGAAAGCTGATCTGAGGGAATGTGTCTTTGAGGCTGAGACAATTGAGGAGTTTCAGGCTCGGTGGGACTATGTCATCCATAAGTATAATCTCGAGGAGAACACTTGGCTTCAGTCGTTGTATGACACTCGGCAGCAATGGGCTTGGGTGTATCAGAAGGGATCCTTCTTTCCAGAGTTACTCAAGTCGCAAAGATCTGAGAGGCTGAACAAGTTTTTTAAGACGCATTTCAACATGAAGACTCCACTGCTTGTTCTTATCTCTAGGTTTGATCAAGTGATGGCGTTGAGTTTCGAGAAGGAAGCTCAAGCAAACTTTGTGACAGCATATTCAAAGCCTACCCTGAAAACTCCTTCTGTAATTGAAAGGCAGGCTGCGGCCATCTATACAAGGGCAGTGTTTGACATATTTCAGGAGGAATTTATCGAATCGCTAGGCTATCATGCTGATAAAATTGAGGATGGAGTTATCCTCAAGTACAATGTGGCCAGTGAGGAAGAAAATGGCCGGGGCTATATAGTCTCTTTCAACCAGCTGGACAGGAAAGCAGAGTGTACATGTTGCAAGTTTGAGTACGCTGGTATATTATGCAGGCATGCGCTAAGAATCTTCTTCATGGTCGGGGTTCGGAATCTACCGGAGGAATACATCATGAAGAGGTGGACAATGGATGCTGTGAGTAGTGTTGTACCAGACGAGCGATCGTTGGAGACTGGAGTTAGCTTTCCTGAGCGCCTAGTTGCTTGGTACAACGATCTCTCTCTCGACGGTTTGACATACGGAATGAGAGGAGCCATGTCACCAGAAGTTTACAAGGTTGCAAAGGCTGCACTTCAGAAAGCATTTGATGATGTCTTGGCTGCGAAATATCAGCAAATGAGTGAGCATCAGGACATGCCTTTGCCAAAGTCGCAAGCTAAAAGGACACATACAAGAGCATAGTTCAGCATGATCTGGTACATGAAAGGGAAACACCAGATGACCGGCCGTGTGGAAGTTTGTAGCATGAGTAGCTTGATTCTCACTAACCTAGCAAGATTAGCATGGTTTCTGCATGGCAGATAGGAGAGTATTGTGCATCATCTCCAGCAGAGTATTCAGAGATAAGCTGGCATTTGTTAGATGTGTACAACTATCATCATAGGATATGCTCATTTTGTGCTTGTGCAAATGGAAGATTGAACCCCACCCATCAATCTTGTTGACTGTTCTTCCGGGCTTCAGTTGCACCGAGGCACTCAATTCAAGAATTTTTTTCGTTTTTAGATTTTTTTTTATATTTACAGAAATAATCTATCGACCGAAAAAATTGCAGAAATAGCCCCTGCTGCCCTAATGGTGGGCGGCAAGCTGACGTGGCAGACGGTGGGTCGACCGCGCCGTCTGCCGCCGTCGGCCAAAATTGCGATTAGGCCCTTGCCGCCCATACAGAGGGCGGCAAGGGGCTAATTGCAATTTTGGCCGCCCATAAAGAGCTTGCGGCCGTACTTTTTCATCTGGGTCCCTTGCCGCCCCAATAGAGGGCGGCAAGGGACCCAGATGAAAAAAGTACGGCCAAAAGATTTTTCTATGTTATGTTATTGGTAAAGAAGTATTTATTGGTAAAACTTGTTAATATTGTTATAAAAATGTATTGAAGTTGGTTGTTGCGCAATTTCATATGTTAAGTGAGGTATTATTTTGTACCTTATTCGACGTATTAGTACTCGGATAATTTATATAGGCCTATCGCAGTCTGGGTCGTAGAAACATTATATGGACTTAACAAGGAGAATTATGTAACATGAAGAAATAGTAGTACAATTTGAACATGATACGACTATTTGCATTGCGGTTACATAGATGATATTAGATTCGAACTAGGAGGGAGGTAGTGCAATAGTTGAACACAACGACGATGTAGTAATGGGACAAGGAAGCATGACAATAGAAATTTCAATATGCCAAGTTGTCCGATAATAGCTAACCCCTATGTGAGGATCCCTTTCCTCTCTCAAACCGCGCTTTAGTAACCCTGTATTGCTCTGGTAGTTCAAGCTGCACAACACGGCTAGGTGGAGTTAGAACCCTTCTGGTGTCTATCCATTCTCTGTATTGACATCTCCTTGGTGGTTCCGGGGAGGAAAGAATAGATGTAAAGCAAGCAAAGTTAGTAAATGTTGTGAGAAAATAAGGATTCATGTAATCAAAATATTCTTACCATGAAATCGTCGTCAAGAATATTTGGACAAACAAAGAACCTTCGACCCAATGTTGTAGGATTTATGGAAAGAAGAACCTGACAACGATCACCACACCTGCATCTTGGACGGGCTTCCCATGGAGGGAGTGCCGTAGTTAGCACCCGCCAGTCGCTCTGTTGTTCACGACATTGTCGTTCATAAGCCGCTTTTCTCTGTAAGTATTGCTCAGTACTTTCGGATGCGAAATACCAGCGACCTTCTTGTAAACAAGTGGTTAGGTCGAGAACGGGATTTTCTGTATCGACCCACTCGATGTATGCGCAAGCCGTAGTGCGGGTCTGCCGAATAGAGTAGTATTACAAAGAATAAAGCGATTGCCCATACGGAATGAATAAGCATATGCAAATAATAAAATACCTCATGGTCATAGTTAGGGCACCTAAAAAAGCGCCTTCCTCGAATATCAGGATTCCTCGAAGCCATTAGTTGGCATCGATCACCGCATAGGCAGAGAGGACGCTGGCACCAAGGTGGTAGTAGGTATACACAAGGATCGCTACGCCAGTTTGGATCCTCAACACCCCGGCGTCTAGCCATTGACGAAAGCCGGTCGGATTTGTAATGAAGCAAGTGGGGAAGAGAGTACTGAATGTGACTGAGTTCTGAAAGATTGTGAGGCCTCACTCATTAAGGCGACTTATATAGGCGCAAAAAATCGAGTGATACCCCTGACATGTGAACGTGGTGGGGTATGGTGGGTATGCCTGATTGGCGCCGAAAGATACATGCATGATCGGCGCCGAAAGTTACATTGGTCGTATGCGCCAAATGGCGGGCAAATACTCGTATCACACGCGAATAAAGGAGGCTGCATCGGTGCGGCAGAAAGTAGTCGTGCATGCGCCAAAAGGTATCGTGCATGCGCCGAAAGGTATCGTGCACATATAACAACAACGTAGTCATTACACAAGCATACAGTACTGGAAAGTGAAGCAAGTAAACAAAGAGAAGACTGCTCTACTGGCCCTGCCCCGCGCCGCGACCACGCTTGGTCCTCCGGGCCTGTGCTCGCACGTGGTCCTGGGAGTAGGTGAAACGATCCGGTGGCACAGCACGGGTAGCACGAGTGTCCTGCGGAGGAGTGGCCTGCGCCTGGTCCTGCGTCTGCACCGGCGGTGCGCCTCCCAGCTGTGAGGGGCCAATGACGTCCTCTGTCGAGCCTGAAGCGAAGTCGAAGTCAGTGATGTCGAAGAGCAAGGTGGAAGGCAGCAAGCGGTCCGACGAGGTCCCAGCATGGTCCAGTGGTGGACCCTGACTCGACGTGCCGGCTGCCTGTGACGAAGTCCCGGTGTACTGCCAGAACTGCGCTGAGTGCGAGGTCGACACAGCTGCCTGAGACGCTGACCCTGCAGCCTGGGAAAAGTGGGCGGCCTGCGTCATAGCGAACTGGGCGAAACCTACACATCGACACGGGACCCTTGTAAGCTAAGACATAAAATGTATGTAAATTGATTGTCGAAGTAATGTTGTTTTTTTAAGTACCTGTGGGGGGCACAACAGAAGGCCTAGCCGAGGAAGGCGGGGTGCTGAACGGTGCACGAAACCCTGAAGCAATCAGCAAGTGAAACGGCTCACTTATATGTGCGAGGCATGTACAGAAATAGTAATAAAAATACTTACCTCCGTGCGGAGGGGGAGTCGGCCTAGGAACGTGCGCAGCTGGACGGGGACCAGTCGGTACGGGTGGCCGCTGTACAGCTGCGTCTGCCCGAGCAACGTCGTCTGCACGACAGGTGAGCACTCGGAGAATCGAGCGCATCGACTCCACCATCCGCGTGTACGTCGTCAGGTGCTCCTCTACGGGTACCGGAATCCCCGCGCCTAAACGTTGGATCGTCGTTGAACCGTCAATGACGACCCGGTTGATGTCGTCGACCTGCATGGTTAATTTGTTCGTAAATATTCGTAAAATTTGACGAAGAGAAAGACATGAAAACATAAAGGAATGGTGCAATGCAGGGTACTCACAGCACGAGCGAAGTCCTGGTCGCGGTGCCTGGCATAGAGGTCTCTAGTGCTCGCAACATGGGGCTGCTGCTCCAAGGGAGCGAAGGTGACCCTAGTACGGGTGCGTGGCTGGTACCAGCATAGGTAGGCCTGGTACGACTCCTCAGTGTGTGGCTCTCCCTCGTGGTCCACGACCTCCTCGGTTGCGAGCAACCAGTCCTCAACAAAAGTCGCCAACTTGGCGGGCCAGTCGCTAGCTGAGTGCTGACCCTTGCGCGAGTACCTGCGAATTAATGTGTAATATTAGTGTGAAACGACAGATGTTACAAATTATTGTGAACAGGCAGATTTTAATGCAACAACGGAAAGCGTAGTGCAAGATCTTACCGGTGAACAGCAGCTGGGACGGTGGTCGGAAACGGTACTGGAAAGGGCTGACGGAAGCCGAACTGCCGCATCACGCGGAAAGGGGCGTGAGGCTTAACGCAGATGTCGAAGACCATCGGAACCGTAGTCATCCAGTACGCCTGGTCCCTGGTGCAGAGTGTGGACAGACCCAACGGCGCACGAGCCTGGGTAGCCGCTGCACTGTAGGGCTCCCACACGACGTCAGTCGGCAGAAGGCGGTCGAACTCCATAACAAACTCAGGATACGACCGCCTAACCTGGACGTGAGCCCATCGGCGCTGCAATACGAGACGATCGATGTGATGTACAATGAACTTAGCAATTAACTTAACAATACGATAAGATCGATGCAACGTACCTGACGACGGCACCACAGAGTACCCATCGTAGGGTAGTCGACCTCTGGTCGCTCCTCGTACAGTGACTCCTCGTACGCGTGCTGGTCCACCTCAGGGCGGCCGATCGCAATCCTCTCAGCTGCCCAGATAGAAAGAAAGAGAGGGCACCCACCAAAGGTCGCGCTGGGATCCGTCTTCGTGCAAGACTCACAAAGTGCACGGTACAGAGCCGCCAACAACGCGGAACCCCAGCTCCACTGAGGCACCTCGCCTACCGCGGCGTCGGCGATGCTCCTGGCGTAGTGCACGAGTCCCTTGTCGACGGCGTGCCCGTGACCGCCACAGAACATCACCCAGCCAAAAAGCCAGAGCAAGTACGCCTCCAAACATCGGCTGTAGGAGTACTCGTCGGCCTCCTCCTGTAGCTGCTCAACCTGCAAGCCGTCGATAAAATGTTAGGCACCTTAACTGCGGACTAAATATGTAATACGATTGTCATTTCGGTACAAAAACACTCACGGTGAACTGAAGCAGCCACCTCTTCGTAGGTCCGGTGTTGCGGTGGTGTGCCAACGGCTCGAGCGGGAGGTGCGGTGCACGCTGTACTAGTGCGAAACGTGCCGTCAGATCGTCCTGCCAGTCCACAGCCGTGGTCACTGGCCCAACAGCGTCTCAAGCGAGCGGTAGCCCCAACAAGTACGATACGTCCTGTAGGGTAGGGGCTACCTCACCGCACGGCAAGTGAAAAGTGTGCATCTCTGGCCTCCATCGATCGACCAAAGCTGCTAGGAGGGACCTGTCCACAGTCCATCGTCTGGCCGGGTCCGCGTCGCCGGCCGCAGCCTCCACCAGCCGACACATCGGTAGGAGGCCGGCCTCACGTAGCCTGCAATAACAAATTAATATGTCATTATAAAAAATATTACAGTGCAACTAACTTATAGTAAAACACTGTTCGTACCTCTCGACAAAGGAGTCGTGAACCGTGAGTAGCTCACCGCACGTCCGTGCCCGGAACGTCCCAAGCTGAGCCCCCTGCACCGCAGTAAGGTGAGACCGGTGTCGGTGATCTATCGCCGGGTCCAACAACTGAGGTGTATCCTGACGTGCCATCTCTGAAAAATATAGTGTTTCGTGTTAGAACAATTCAAAAAATAGTAATGTAAAACAAAAGATAACTTGCAAAATTATGAAATAGTAATAAAATCATGAGATTAATTATGTACAACAAGAGTACAGGCTATTTAAATATAGCAAACGTTACTAATGGTACATAACGATGACGTGCAATTTAACATATATGTAGAGTTCAATAATATAACATAACATTACGTGTCGAAGTCCGACATACATCAGCATACCTAAAGACGTTAGGCGCCTTAGTCCGACGTTACATCACGAGACCTAAAGACATGACATGCCGAAGTCTGACATTACACGACGAAACATAAACACATCGATAAGTTCGAAACGAATTACAAGCAAATCCACATGCCGACATAGAACATAAGAACTACACCACGTAGCCAGACGTGGCACGACGACGCCTAGGACGTGGTCGAGTGGAGGTAGTGCCTTCACCCGTAAGGCGAGCTCCATCTGCTGCTGATTCTGATAGTCCTGCCTCCGCCGCACTTGGTTTCTCCTTGTCTTTAGGACAATGCTTGTAGGTGTGCCCATGTTCATCGCATTTGCTGCAACGCTTCACCCTGCCAGCCTCCGACTCGTCCATATCGTTGCGGATGCGACGAGTCCTCCTCCTTCCAGCCTTGCCTCGGAGCTTCGATGGGTCAGGAATATTGAGTACTTCATCGTTAGTCTCTGTGAACTCCCCAGCTATGCCGAACCCATAAATCTCGCCGCTCCATGTATGATATATTACTTGCTTACTGAAGTACTGTGACACATATACTGCATCTGGTATGCCACACTCCGCTGCGGCAGCAATGACATGGGTGCATGGCCTGTGGAGCAGCTTCGGCTTTGCACAAGAGCAATGACATGTGCCGTCGGCTTTGAGAACACACTCCTGCTTCACTCTCTTGCGGTAGATACCCCTGCCTGCCTTATCTTGACATAGTATCTCAAACCTGTGCTGTTGGGTACCTTGCACTACAGCTCGATGTTTCATGGCCTTTTTACGCAACTCCTCTAGCTTTTTCTGCATGAAAGCTCCAAACAAAATGCTGTTGTTCGGCATAGAGGGAAGAACTGCCTGGAACCGATCCCTAAAATACCTGCATGTCCCATGTAAAATGAACTCCACTATGCCAACTAGTGGCAGTCCACGGACACCGCGCATCACCCAGTTGTAAACTTCTGCCAAATTTGTTGTCATAATTCCATATCTAGCACCACCTGTGTCATACGCCTTGGCCCATTTCTCTTTTGGTTCATGCAGAATCCACTGAGAAAATTTCCGAATCTCCAATCCAGTTTTTCTAACCAATGTTGGACTATCCGTTGGGAGAGGTCCAAGAGCTTGAGGAGGGTCAGCAACGGCGGTCGATGGAGCCGCTGCACGCTGATCACTGCATTTGGCTGTCAATTCATCTAATCTCTTCCAAAGCTCATTGAATTTTTTTCTCCTGGTTCTGATTGCACAGCCTCTTGAACTTGTTCATGAGCTCTTTGTTCTTGAATTGCTTGAAGAAATTAGCTCCCATATGACGCATGCACCACCTACTCTGTACATCTTCCCAAACACCGGGGTATCCTCGTTCCATACTCCCAAACTGCAACTCTTCTATCGCTCGCAGAATGCCAGCGTGCCTATCATGTATCAGGCACACATTTGGCCTCATACCAACAACTTTTGTTTTAACCAATTTCAGGAACCAGTACCAGCTGTCGGTATTCTCACTCTCAACAAAAGCAAATGCCAAAGGCAATACCTGATTGTTCCCATCTACCCCTATTGCTGTTAGTATCTGGCCCCGATACTTTCCTGTCAAGAATGTCCCATCAATGCAGAGAACAGGACGACAGTTCACGAATGCCATCTTGCATGCATGTAGAGCTAAGAACGCCCTTTGCAGCACACTCTTGCTAGGATGTTCAATTGAGGGAAATTTCTTCACTTCGTAAGAGCTCCCAGGGTTTCTTTCCTCGATAACACCAAGCAGGCGTGGCAAATTGTCATACGAGGCTTCGTAAGTTCCAAATCTCATCTCTATTATTTTCTGTTTGGCCCTCCAGGCCTTGGCATAGCTAATAGTATACTTGTATGTCTCTTCGATGTGTCGGATTATTGACCTTGGTTCATATGTGAGATTATCGATGACATGCGCATACATCTCAGATGCAACAAATGCACAAGTAATGTTTCTGTGGTATTTCTGAACACCAGGTAGAAAACATGTATGCTTGGTAACAACTGACACTGTCCAATAATCCTTCCATTTCCCCTTATACGCGTGCACTCTCTAGGGACAACCATCTTTTTCCTTAACACACCGAACTTCATATTGCGACCGGTTGGACTTGGCAACCCAAAACTCTCTATGAAGTGACACTGCAAAATGTTTTACCGCCTCCTTCATATCTTCTGCTCTACTATAAATCGCTCCCTGAATAACCTCATTTTCTTTGTACTCCCATCTCACACTATCCTCTTCAGAGACGATCAGCCCAGAAAAAATCCTCACTAGCCCATTCTGCTGGATTAATATCCGTCTCATCATCTGACGAATCACCTTCCTCTACACGCTCATTGTCAGAATCCTCCCTCTCCATTTCATCCACAATGGCACCGACAGTCTCCCCCTCGTCGGCCACTCCACCTGGTTGAATGCCAACTGGAGCTACTACGCCCCCGTCCTCTCGTGCGTTGACCTCCTCCACAGAAGTCTCGTTTACTTCAGCACTTGGTCCCTCGCCATCATCCATGTTCATTTGCACACCTGGATCCTTCGGGTGAACAAACGGAACCAAAGCTAGAGGCCACCCGCGTTGCAATGCATTTTCCAAATACCATCTCCACACTCGAGAGTTTTGAACTGGCATTAGTTCCCAATAAAAACCCTCAGTTGCCCAACTTACTATAACATTGATTGTTATGTCACTTGTCTGTGGATCAACTCTCAAGCCCTTCATTAACCATCCTTTTATAGAAGGTACACTCCTCTCAGCCGATCTATCAATTCCCCTTTCTGATACAATAAAATCTGACAGATCTACCCCAGTTGGCCCGTAACGGACGTTTCCTGGTCCATGGTAAACTTGAAATATTTGTTTGTTCGACATATCTGTCAACGAAATAACTAGATCATATTACTCTTTCATGCAATAAACATCTACAACGTAATATCTTCTTGTATAAGCCAATGCAACGGTAATGTATTGATTCCAAACTAGCAGATCTACGTAGTTACCGATATCTACAATACGCACTTCTAGATTAGTACAACTAAAACCCTAAAAATATAATGCATTTATTCAAACAAATTTTTAAAGAATACACACTATTTAACTCAATAATCACATATAGGATCTATGAATATTACCTGAAATTGGCGTCTGAATCCGGCAGGGCTTCGCCCCTTCTTCTCTTCTCCTCCCCTCTCTTCTTTTTTTTCACTGGAATTGAGGAGAGAAGAATGAGGGCTGGGGGCTGGGCAGCAGCCCTTTTATAGGCAGCGAGGCCTGCCGCCCGGCCAGAGGGCGGCAAGGGGCCGCCTGCAAAATAGCCGGCCCCGACTGGCTTTTTTGTATTCGGGCCCCTTGCCGCCCCACCAGAGGGCGGAAGGGTTTTCCTGCAAAAAACCCTCCCTCCGTCACCGCCCGTTCCTCCCCCGTTTGCCACGTCAGCTTGCCGCCCCAGAGGTGGGCGGCAGGGTCTATTTTTGTAATTTTTTTGGCCGATAGATTATTTCTGTAAATATTTTTTTAAAAAAATCTAAAACCGAAAAAAATTCCTCAATTCAACCAAGGCATCTTCGACATCTATCTAGTTTCACCGCAAGAATTAATTACAGCCATTAGCATTTTCTTACATGGTTGATGAACCACACAGATCGGGGTGGTGATTCTTGTAATACTGGTGTCGACCAGCAATCAGGTAATATGATGATCTCACAAAACAGAACACAAAGGCGCACGCTCATTACACGCACAAAACAGAGCACAGAAACATACACATGGGTTCATTACTGAAACACTAAAAACTTGATGCTTTGCAAGCTGGACATCAATTAGAACATAACGATACAAATACAGCGCAAAAACAAATACAGTGAGCATTACAGAAGGTTTCTTTTATTACTAGCATGCACCTTGTAATTTAGGAAGATTACAACAATATACAGCTTCCTCAACTGATCAAAACAGATCAGAATTTTAGCCGTCTCATATTTGTGCGTGAGTTGTACACATAGGAACATACCAGAAACCTAAACTAGGTAAAAAAAAAAAAAACATAGCACCAAGCCTTCTGACCATAATTTCCCTTGCAAACCAAAAACTTGGTTTCATGTTGCCAGTATGATTAGGCAATCCCAATTATCAGCAAAACCTCAAGGCATATTCAAGTTCCTTCTCATCAGCACAGCTGTAACCCAACTGATATGCGCGTGCTGTTCAGAATCAGAGCACAAGTCAGTAATTCAATGTAATGAAACAAACGACTTATGCATTCTAAACACAGCCTACAATCACCGATTGGTACAGTGGCACCACACACTACTATTGGAATCCAATAATATAAAAGTACAAACAAAACGGAAGATGTGCATACAAAAGGCTATTTGCTCTGTAGGTTAAATATGATACAAAGGCTGTGTTTAGTTCCACGCCAAAATTGGAAGTTTGAAGAAATTGGAACGATGTGATGGAAAAGTTGGAAGTTTGTGTGTGTAGGAAAGTTCGATGTGACGGAAAAATTGGAAGTTTGAAGAAAAAAGTTGAAATCTAAACAGGGCCATGCTGTTGTGCAAGGACGATTTTTTTATATTATTATTGAACAATGCCTAGTAGTTCCACCACCTTTCCCAACATGGCCTAAAGTTCAAATCGTGATACCAAAAGCCTAATTTCTTCATAATTTCAGATATGGTGGAAGAAGAAATTTTCACAGTAGAAAAGTTCAAAGATATTACCAAATCGTCCAGAACCCATAAATGGCTCTGCTTCATCGGTCATACCAGCTTGTTGTAGATCCTACAAATTGTGAAGTAGAAAGGGTTATGAACAAGTACATAACCTGACCCCCAATAACACACATAAAATTTTAGCAATGTTGGAGGAAGTGGTTGCAGATATGGAGAACAATATGCCAGTCAAGATAAAACAAGTTGACAGCCAAATTATTTGAAGGATACAAAAAGAAGGCTATGTGTAATAGACTTACAGTATCATCATCAGCATCCCACTCATCATCAGGACACAACCACCTTTCAAAGCAGTGCCCAGATATTGTACAAAGCAGCAGCCCACTAGACTGGTCCAAGACAAATTCACGACAAGCGTCATCGCAAACTGAAAAATAGAAGAAACCAACCATTTCACATGTATACAAATCTACATTTACATGCGCACATGTGACTAGACACTGAGAAAAACAAACATACCATGAACACGGCCTGTCTTCTCACAAATATAAGCATCACCAATCTGGGTGTAAGAGCATGTATTCCCAGAACAAGAATGCCCCTTGACCGCATCATCAGTGAGGCCTCTGCTGCTTTTCCAGCTAGACACCTGATCGGCTATTGTTTTATCAAGAATAACCTTGTCATCGTTGACCTTCAAAATTCACAATAGTCACATTTAAGTCTTGTCAATATAATACGATTCCATAGCTATGTGGGAAACTATAATGGAGATAAGAATTAGTGATTACTTCAGAGGGAAGGGGAGCTTGACTCCTTTTTGAAGCCTGCATCTGGATATAATACTCCTTGAATTCTGTAGGTGTATTTCTCACAAACTCAACCATATCCTCTCTATCTTGCTGGAATTTACGAATAATGAAAATAACATCAACAAACTGATGCAGACAACTAGCAGCAAGCGAAAATGATTGAGTTGCAACATGTAACTGAACTTCTGTTCAGTGAGTGCAACAAGGTCACAAGGAAAACAAATATCAACTTTTAGTTTGTACATTGAACTGTTTGGGTTTATTCTTGAATTGGTACTGAAATTGCGTAGCCATTCTTAGTTTCACCATAAAACTGCAGCACTACAACATCTGAACTGTAGCTTGAAAAGGTAGGTTTCGGATGGATTACCTGGATGTAGAGTTTCTTCCAAGCGCACTCCCTGAGTTTGGTATTGCATGACAGGCCCCACCGCATACAATACCTTGAAATTATTGGACATGGATCAAACATGTGAGTGAATTCTTTTTATTACAACAAATGCAAAATTGGAGCAAATGAAGTTTCAGGTAAAGCTTACAGGCGGCGCCAGAGGGTCTCGTCGGACGCAACCACGTTCATGAAGCGGCAGACGAGGGCGCAGGAGATGAGATCCTCCGATGAGAGGAACTTGAATATCTGCAAGAACAACTCCGGCGGGATATTGCAGAACATGCCGCTATCGATCTGAGGCGCCACCGACGCCACGTCCTTCTCTTTCCCCTTTGCTCTCCTCACCCTCTTGTTCTGCTCCTCCCCGCTGCCGCTATCCCCATCAGATTCAGACTCCTGCTTCCTCTTATTGTTCTTCGCATCATCTCCTAACTGCTTCTCCTTCTCATCCCCTTCCTCCCGCTGCAACCAATTACCCCCAAATCACAACCAGATTCGCACAAGCCAATCACGCGAGAGATCGATCGAGAACAACTTACACCGGTAGGGTCGTCGCCGCTAGATCCAGAGAGGATCTCCGATTCGAGGAAGCTGGCGAGGCCGTCGACGTCGTCCTCCTCCTCTTCCTCGCCGCCGCCGCCGCCGCCGTCTTCGCCCTCTTCTCGACCTCGCAGCTCATCCTCGAGAACAAGGTCATCGTCCAGACCCGCGGCGTCCTCCTGACCGTCGGCCATGCTCCTCCGCCACCGCCTCGACCTCGACGTCGTCGTCGCCGACGAGATCGCCGCTCCTCCCCTTACCCTAATGGGAGAGATATTGGTGCGGTTGGTTGGAGGATACGTGTCGCTCCAGACCACGACGTCATGGGCCGAATCTCACCGACGGCCCAGCTACCTCATCCTGTCGGCCACTTTACGCGATCACTTCGATTAATTAGGCCCAACGCGATTAGGCCCCCTATACAACCCACTTTCTTTATTACTCCATTCATCATTTCAGAATCAAACAAATTCGTATTCAAATCGACGAAATTTCGCAAAATTAAGATAAAAATGTATAGATTCGACCCGCGATGTAATACAAGTATTTTATTGTATGGAGTATTTAGCATGGAGTTTGAATGAACAGGGTAGTAAATTGAAGCGAGGAAAGGTGAAAAGGAAGCCAAATTTGCGATTTGATGTTCATAGTGGGGAGCAACTTCTGAATCTTGCAAATGACCCGAGAAGGGACCATGGCCACGACTTCACAGGAGATCGACGTCAGAGTTAGCGTGACACCACGATCACCGATTTACTCCGATTGCTCCTCCTCGTTGTCGCTGTCAAGATCGCCATCGATTGGTGCGTCATCCGGCGGCGACCCGGCTGCGGCGGCGGAGACGGAGTCCAACGGCGGCGAGCCCTCGAAGAGCTGCCGCCGGAGCACGTCGTGGAGGCCGTCGAAGAGCCTCTTCTTGACGGAATCCATGGCCCATTCGAGGCGGTTGAGGAGCTCGGTGGAGTTGTTGTTGTACATGAAGAGGCCATTGTAGAGGTCGAAGCTGTCGCTGCAGGTGTTGTCGACGAGGCGGAGCAGCGTCTCGTACCCCTTGGTGTTGATCGGAGTTGTTTGGAGCTCCAGCATGGCGAGTGTTCGTCCGACGGTGTGGGTGAGGAACTGCGTCTCGGCGGCGTGCGCGTCGTGCTCGGCGCAGCTCATCTCCACCATGCGGCAGCCCTCGCGCGCGAAGATGTCGAGGAAGGCCTCGGCGCGGGCGCGGCGCGCCGGGCAGTCGCCGACGCGGACCTTGTCGAACACGAAGGGGAGGCCGCCCCACCCGTCGCCCGCGGACTCCGGGCCGAACATAGGGTGGGTGCAGATGATGTCGAACTCCTCCGGGAGCGTGCCGAGGAGGAGGTTCCTGGGGAACTCCTTGACGGAGAGCACGTCGGCGAAGAGGGTGTCGCGGCGGAGGCGGTGGACGGGGAGCGAGCGGAGGACGGCCTCGGCGGAGAGGATGGAGGTGACGAGGAGCACCACATCCGGGTGGCACTCGACGAGATCGTGCGCGTCGGTGAAGTACGTCGCGCCGAGCTCGGCCGCCACGGCGGAGTAGTCTGAGCGCGAGTGCGCCAGGACGGTGTGCCCCTGCCGCACCAGCGTCCTGGTCAGGAACTGCCCATAGTTCCCAAACCCCACGACGGCGATCTTGAGACCCCTCCGCCTCCGCCGCTCCTCGTCCTCCTCCATCTCACCAACCTCCTCAACGCCGCGAGGCACATGGTCGAACGGTTGCCGTGCATCACCTCCCGTGGCGCGGGCGGCACGAAGCCGGATTGAAGCCGCCGCCACTCCCACGCGCCGGAGCACCTGGAGGTTGGCGGGAGCGGCGATTCGGCGGCGGGAGGGCGCTAGATTCAATCGGAGGCGCACGGAGGAGGAGGAGGAAGAGCACGACATCGCCATCTCGGCGTCGAGGTGAGCGGCGCGCCAACGCGGCGGTGTCTCGCGCCGCCAGCCTACAAATGGGGAGAGAGTGAACCAGTCAACTCAACTGGTAGTGTTCTAGCCTTCTAGGTCTCGCGGAAATGAAGCGGGCCTCTTAAATGGGCCGACCCATACCGCCGAATCGGCCCATCAAACGAAGCCCATGAAACCCATCTCCTCGGCTGGGAGGAGAATCAGAATCCGCTTTGCGAGCAGCGAGGAGGGTGGAATCGAGTTCGAGCGGCGGCGAATCGGGAGCGGCGAGATTGGGGGAGGCGGCCGGAGATGGAGGAGGAGGTGACGGGGAGTCGAGGGGGGTTGGGGGGAGGGAAGAAGATGGCGGCGGGGGAGGTGGAGCTGAAGGAGAAGGCGGGGACGGCGTGGAGCCACTCGTACCTGAACCAGAAGCCATGGCACCCGCTCTCCTACCCGAACCAGCGGCGGAAGTGGATCGCCGAGCAGATCCACGCCAACCGCGCGCGCCGCCAGGAGGAGGTGCAGCGTGAGTTCGCGCAGGAGCAGGAGTTCTTCCGCCAGACCGCCCTCTTCTCCAAGAAGGACAAGGAGAAGGTATAATGGAACCGGAACCCTATGTATATGCTAATTACCTTCTTAGCTAACTATGTTGCTGTATATGTGTCTCCTAAATCATCTGCTTTGATCATAGCTTAATCTGCTTGTGCTTTTGATCCGATATGGCCATTGACAAGTAGTGTTAGCAACTTAGCATTGCTTATAGACATTACCTAAATGTTTGACATGGGTTTCTGTAGGATTTCTTTCTATTCATTGTCATATTTGCTCCATGGATGATGATAATACGTGCCAGTGACTGTGCAGCCCCACTTTTGTGCCCTCAAAGTCAAATATATGTTTGTTACATGTATCAGCATGGGACATAAGTCAGTAAGTTACAGTAGAAATGAGGAAAGATTTATCTGCACTTGGACCATGGACCTCAAACCTATTTAATACTGAGAAATCTAGTTATGATGATTGCTAGTTGCATACAAGAGGTTTATATGTTTGTTGCATATATCCTTTATAGGAGCTTTTATGTTAAGCTGTGATGAACAAGTATGCTTTTATCTAAGTCTTCATGCTTCTTTTGTCACCCATGAAAAATTCACGGTTGTCGATATCCAATCTGTTTCTCAAGTTCAGATGGAGATAATGAAAGCTGTGAGTTTCATGTATGTCCGCCCACCTGGCTACAACGCAGAGAGTGCAAAAGCAGCTGAAATTGAAGATGAGAAGAGGAGGTCTGGTGAAGGTGATGCAACCCAAAGTGCTGCTGCTGCAAGCACCTCTTCAATGTAATGTAGCATTTTTTTCCCTGCCGTGATTCATGAATTATTTCACATTTATCAAGCTTCTACCAACCCTATTACTTCTGCTCATATCACTTCTCTATATTTTCTTTAACTTTTTTTTTAAAAAAAAAATACAGGCCTGATAAGGAACTTGACAAGACCCACGCAGGTCCAGATAAGAAAAACAGGCCAAAAGATGTTTTTGGCCGGCCATTGCCAACAGAACAAGAATTTGAAGTGCTGAAAAATGCTCCAAGGTACTTTACTTCCTTCACCTTGTTTTGTGTTAAAATCTTGAAACAATCACTACATGACAGTATGACATACAGAGTTTCTTTTTCCAAACCCAAACAATTACCCTTTTCACTTTATTTTCATTTTCACCTTTTTCCAATCTCAAATGATCAAACATGACATTCATTTTCATTACATTTTTGTGAGTTATGGGAGTCTAAGTCACAGGGAACGTGGAACTTAGCTAAGTTCCTCGCTCCGGATCGAGGAACTGGAACTAGGCGGAACTTCGTTCCGAAAATGGGTGGGTTGTCGTTCCAGTACACGGTAGGAACAATGGAGGAACTTAGCAGGATGATATGAGGGAGGAACGAGCTACGATGAGCAAAATATGGGAAAGGCAATCCAAAATTTCCGAACAGAATTCATCGCTCCATGGGACGACCGCTGCTTTTGCTCTTTGCAGCTCGCTGCCATCGCGCCTAGGTGCATATATGAGCGTGCGCTGCACTGCTGCCGCCATCGTGAAGGGGAGGATGGAGAAATTGAGGCGCGCTGCGTGTCGCACCCGCTTTTCTCCTCCATCGCTGTCCGCGGCAGCGCAGTGCCAAGCCATCGCGCTGATCTTGCCGTCGCTTCGAGCCATCTGCCATCGCGCTATCGACTTTGTATGAAAAAAGAAGAGCACAATCCAGGGAGTCAAACTAGGAACACCGAACATGTTCCTTAAATTGGGTACACCGTTCCGGATTATCGTTCCGGAAAAACTAGGAACATGTTCCATCTATCGTTCCATAGTTTTAGAAGAGGTATACCCCTCTTGTTCCATCTTTTTTAAAGATGACGTCCCACGTTCCTCGATCCATCGATCTGGGAACTTTTGTGACTTAGATGGGAGTAGGCTTAGAGCATCATTGTGCTGCCTTGAGATAACTCTTAAGTAGCATTTTATGATTTAATATGTTTTTGTTGTACTCTCAGGTTGGAGACAGGTGCTCCTGCGAGGGTTAAACCATTTGGAGTTGAAGTTCGTAACGTTAGATGTTTAAGGTGTGGAAACTATGGTCATCAGAGTGGTGACCGAGAATGCCCACTGAAGGATGTGATCATGCCTAACGAGGAGAGCCGACTGAAAAGGGATGATCCTCTTACAGCTATAATGGCACAGACTGATTCAAGTGAGGTTAGGTTTTTTTTGTCAAAATGTTTTCCCTGTTGCAATTTACATTCAAATAAGCTTCCTGTAACAAGACTTGCAAGTAGTAGATCTCTGTCAACCATTTGTATTGCTTGTCTCCCTTTTAATAACTGCATATAATTTGATTGCTGATAGCAACTTATCTACAGTTGCTTTTTTTTCCTGAAGCTTGGGTAATTAATATCTGAAGATAGCTCTTGAAATTGTCATCAAGTGGAATACTATGGATAGAGTACTGAATATTGAATCAGCAGTTTTAAAGATATATATTTCTTTATTTGAGCGTGTCAACAATTAAGATGCACATTTTTGCCATTGCCACCTTTTCTCACTGTACTTCGGTTAAACTTCAAAATGTTTTAACACAAGGAATTCTTTGCCAGCCTTTGAAGTGGGAACTTAGGCAAAAGCCAGGCATGAGCCCTCCACGTGGTGGATACAACCCAGATGATCCTAATCAGCAGATTGTAGCCGAGGACATCTTTGATGAATATGGAGGTAGATCATGTAGAATATGGATAGCATGCAGCTGTGCATTGACAAACTTTCATCATATTTCTGAGTTTAATTTATGGCTAGTATATTGGCTGATTATACTGGTTTCTTATATTTCAGGATTTCTTGGTGGATGTGATATTCCAGCTCTTCTTTCCAACTTTTCTGCTAGCAAATCAAAGAAACGCTCCAAGAGTAAAAGCAAGCATAGGCAGGCTGAGCCTGCTGCTCATGAGGAATCTTCACACTCTGAAGCTGAGAAGAGCAACAGGACATCAAGGAGCAAGAGAAAGAAAGAATATTGTTCTGATTCGTCATTTTCTGGTGCTGAGGTGGAAGCTAGAAAAAGCAAGCAAAAATCAAAGCACAAGAAGAAACACCTGCCAGAGTCTTTGTCTGATTCAAAAGTTGAAGTTGGTAGAGATACAAGAAGACATCAAAAGAGAGAGCATAGGAAGAAGAAAAGAAATATCACTGAGTCAGAGTCTTCATCTGATTCAGAAGTTGATATAGATACAAGGAAACATCCGAAGAGGGAGCACAGGAAGAAGAAAAGAGATGTCACTGAGTCATATTCTTCATCTGATTCAGAAGTTGAAGTTGATAGAGATACAAGGAGGCATCCGAAGAGAGAGCATAGGAAGGAGAAAAGAAATATGACTGAAAATGGGCATTCAAGCCGATCGAGGGAGAAGCACCACTACAGTGACACTAGTACTTCGGACAATGAGAAGCACTCAATGGGACATAAGGATGAGCAATACTACAGCGATTCAAGTTCTTCTAGGAGCAATCGGCATTCAAGAAGGTCAAGGGAAAAGAGGTACTACAGTGACTCAAGTTCTCCTGAGCACAATAGGCATTCAGGGAGATCAAAGGAGAAGAGGGCCTATACTGACTTGAGCACGCATGACAGGGATAGGCATTCAAAGAGATCGAGGGATAAGCGGGAGTACACTGAATCAAGGCCTTATGAGAGCAATAAGCATTCAAGGACATTGAAGGTGAACTGGCACTACTCTGATTCAAGTGCTTCTGATTATTCAAACTCCGAACGGCACTATAGTCATCGCCATCGTAGAAGAAAATGAGCAGTGTTGTATAATCTGCATGATGTCTCCACAGAAGATCGCTCTGCCGTTTATATGATGTCATTAGCTACATATGCTTGGTCATTTTCTTAAGGCCACCAGGGTCCACGGGTTGCTGGTGTTTGGTGACTGCAGCTGCTAATCGACTTGTGATGCGATAGTAATGTATGTGACTGAATTTTGTCTTCTGTAGAAGAATTGTTGTGCCTTTTGTTGTAGGCTTGTACCCGAGGGACTTTTATTAATTTAAAAAATATCTTGTTTGGCATCATGGTATCTTTTGAATTCACTGAATAAAGGCCCTCATTTGTAATGGAGGTCCTTACGAATTTGTTGCTCTTTTATGCCTGGATAAATATAATGCTCAACTGAGCATGATTTGTAATGGAGGTCCTTACGAATTTGTTACTCTTTTATGCCTAGTATCTGTACCAATTACCAAATAGACATATCCAAGACATTGAGTTTCAGGTTTTTGCCCTTTTTTTGCTAACATCGTTGATGTTTTCCAAGAGCTAAAAGAGCCTTTCAGCAAAATAAATTCAACTCTGTGTTTCATTTTCCAAAATTGCAGTCGACTGAAAAACAAAAAAGAAACTCTGCAATTTGACAACTGTCAAATGAAACGCTAAGCGAACATGGACACCACTTCACCTCAAAGCTGAACAAGGCTTATTCCTGTTAGGAAAAAAAAGAACTTATTCTTCCACCAACGTCCATTGAAAAAGTTATCAACTTGCTCAAATCAAGTCAACAAGTAAGCTCAAATCACCTTGCTTTCCCCTGCAAACAGTGTTTAAAATGCTCAACCGAATAGTTCTCCAACCGCTGACCTGTTGCTCTCTTGTAGCTTAGTCTCTATTAATCTGGCTATCACCACTGACCTGCTGCTCTCTTGCATTAGTTTACTCTCTCTTTAATCTGGCTATCAGCATTAGAGTACTGACTCCTACTACTACTCTACTACTAGTTAGCAGCCATGATCCATCCCAACGAATAACACCGTTCTGTCCTCCAGTTGATCAATTTACTAATCACCTCATCAGTTAGCCCACAAAATTAATTAATTGACTGACTAATCACCATCATTTAGCTCACTTAATTACTAGTAATTGGGATTTAGGATTTCCCCCAAAGCCCACAACTCCAGAGCAAGGTAGGCAGCAAAGTGAGCCAAGCCCAACCCCCGAAGCATCCAACGCGAGAGGCGGCGAGATGCTGTCGTCTTCCACCTCCACCCACTGCCTCCACCAGCCGCCGCCGCCGCCGGCGAGCCACCAATTCCGGTCGGCCGCCGCGTTCCGCCGCCCTCCGTCTCCGGCGGCGGCGCCCCTCCGCGCGCGGCCGCAGCGCGGGGGCGGCACCACCATCCGCGCCATCGACGCAGCCCAGCCGTTCGACTACGAGTCCCGCGCGGCGGGGCTCCTGGAGGAGCGGCAGCGGCTCAAGATCGCCATCGTCGGGTTCGGCAACTTCGGCCAGTTCCTCGCCCGCACCTTCGCGCGGCAGGGCCACACGCTGCTCGCCCACTCCCGCTCCGACTACTCCTCCCTCGCCGCATCCGTCGGCGCGTCCTACTTCCAGGACCCGCACGACCTCTGCGAGTGCCACCCGGATGTGGTGCTCCTCGCCACCTCCATCCTCTCCGCCGAGGCCGTCCTCCGCTCGCTCCCCGTCCACCGCCTCCGCCGCAACACCCTCTTCGTCGACGTGCTCTCCGTCAAGGAGTTCCCCAGGAACCTCCTCCTCGGCTCGCTCCCGCCGGACTTCGACGTCATCTGCACCCACCCCATGTTCGGCCCGGAGTCGGCGCGCGACGGCTGGGACGGCCTCCCCTTCGTGTTCGACAAGGTCCGCGTCGGCGACTGCCCCGCGCGCCGCGCCCGCGCCGAGGCCTTCCTCAACATCTTCGAGCGGGAGGGGTGCCGCATGGTGGAGATGACCTGCGCCGAGCACGACGCGCACGCCGCCGAGACGCAGTTCCTCACCCACACCGTCGGCCGGATGCTCGCCATGCTGGAGCTCCGGTCCACGCCGATCAACACCAAGGGGTACGAGACGCTGCTCCGCCTCGTCGACAACACCTGCAGCGACAGCTTCGACCTCTACAATGGCCTCTTCATGTACAACAAGAACTCCACCGAGCTGCTCAATCGCCTCGAATGGGCCATGGATTCCGTCAAGAAGAAGCTCTTCGATGGCCTCCACGACGTGCTCCGGAAGCAGCTCTTCGAGGGCTCGCCGCACGCTCCCAACAACACCCCCGTCAGGAAGTAGCCGCATCATCGTCTTCCTCCTCCGCGCTCCAAGCCACCATGGCTCCATATGGTACTGTATCATGAAATGCTCTGTTACTCAACTTAAGTTCTTGATGCTCATACTTGCATTGCAATGTGCAAATCTGCATCTGTATTATTCTTTACAGGGTTCTTTGAACCCTTTGTTCCTTGCCTTGTTAGTTGTGCTTCATTCCAAGTAATTTCCTCTTGGGAAGAAAAAGATATCTTGGAATTATGATTATATGAGGATGAAGAAATAAACTTTGGCATTGTCATGAAGATTAACTCGTCATCATACAAAAAAAAAAAGAACATTGAGGAATAAGCTTGGCATTGTGATTTGTGATACAAGAAAGTTTTTCAGGAGCAAATTAACTTGGCTTGTGTGTTAGTAACTCAGGATCTTGAAGTAGAGTAAGAGTCAAACCCAAATCACCTTGGCTTTTGAACTTTGGGAGTCCTTGTCGTCCCAAGTATGGCAGAGAGTGTTAGTTGTGAGAGCGACCTTGTTTCTTTGCGACGAGGTTAGGTGTGGCCATCTTCTCTTCAACCGTGCTGTTCATCCGGTTGGTATGCAGCTTTCTTGACAGCGGTATTAGAGGCACTTAGCAAAGGGATTCCAAATCTGTGTGCTCTAATTATTTGTCATGGAAAACCACATGTTTTACATTAGCATGCTTTGAATTGAGCCTCCCATGGTGACATCTGTAAGTCGCATGAAGATTTTGCAAATCAATCAGTGGATCTGTGTTGGTGAGTACTTGCCACTCGGGGTTTACTGTTCTACTGGGGCCCTGCACTGCTTCAGACATTCTATGGATAAACTCCTGGTAGCTCCAATTGTTTCTTAACAAAAATATTTGTGCCTTTCAGTCTGATGACAGGAAAAAAAACAATTCAGAATTGTCTCATGCGAGTTCCCAATGAATTTCCAAGGACTTCATTTTCGTTGTTGAATTCGCCTGATTAGCGAAGCACATCTGAATTCCAGTTTCTTCAGCTCTTATGTTTTACTGACCAAAGGGGCAGAGGCCTGCAATATAAAAAGAAATTGTTAGTGCTTAATCGACCTGTGAGCATGTGATAGAAGGAAGAGGTCAGGTTAACACACCAACACTGATGACCACCTAACCATTATTTAGATCATGAGTCGTTTTCGTCAGTCCCAAATTTTTCTCTGCTTTGTGGTGGTGGTGACAGCTCTGCGTCAGGCCCAGGTTTTATTATATATGCTCCACTATGGAAGGATGGGTTCATGGCATATTGATGTTGTGCCACGTCTCTGAAGTCTGAACGGCTGTTTCTTTGCTTGTTGTGGAGAACTTTTGCTGCGTTGCTGCTTCTGCTGCATTTCCGTTTTTTTTTTTTATCTGGGGTCCGGATCAACCTATTGACACTGACTTAACTGCGGCTCCTGCATTGACACAATTACACACGTAATGTACCTGCAGAGTGGTAGGTAAGGATTAGGGAATTGCAAATCACTCGTTGGATGATTGGATATTTGGATTTGGAGCCCTGATGATCAGAGCTATCCTGTGATGAACCATTTTTTCAGAGTCTCACCAATTGGTTTGCTGGTATTCAGAGATTCAGAAAATGTCATATTTATAACTCTTGTTTGAAGGCAGCAGTTTCACTGGAATCATGGTGGTTCATCCATGATGTTCAATCGAATCAAACTGAGATCGAGGTATGCTAGCTAGCTACTCCATTTGTTGCCAACTGTGTTTCATGGTTGGGCCTTGAGATATGCTGCCTGAGATTTGGAGCCTTGTTGATTAGAGCTTACCAAGTTCAGAGTCCCAACAGGTTTGCTGGTATTCAGAGACGTTCAGAAATATTTTGTCTACCACGAGTTTGTTCAGAGTTCAGGCAGTAATTTCACTGGAATCATGGTGGTATGGTGGTTGAATCATATGTTCTAAGGCCTTCTTCCGAATCTAGGATTTTTGGAATAATTTTACGGGAATTAAACTGATTCATATGAAAATCCTGTAAAATTCACGCGTTTAGCTCATGATGGAGCTTGCTCAGGGCTGGGCCTTGACATTCGCTGACATTTGAGTTGGGCCAAGTGTTCCTCAATCCCGGAGGCCCAGCCCGCCGCTCCTTCCCTGCGAGCTTCAGGCCGTCTGAATTATGTGGGCCGTCATTTTCTCTTCTTGACTTTCGGAGGGCCTTGACATTCGCAAGCTGCCGGAAAGGCTTTCCCCGGAACTGACTTCGGTTAGTCCGGGTGGGTAAAAGGATACACGCATAACATGCGTTTAGGTCCCGATTAAGTCGGCCCGTTTGACAAAGAGATGAGAGGAGGATTGAGAGTTTAGAGGCAATTCGGATCCTCTGCAGTGATGAAGAGTCAGCAGAGGGAGTTACAAATAGGGTTTCCCAAACCGCCAGGGCCGGGGTTACCGTGCCCCGGTGATAAGCACGGTTACCGCGCGGTAACCGCGGTAACCGTGAAAAATCGTACGAAATCGTGTAAAATTTTTAAAAATTCAAATTATTTTTTAAATTTATTTGAATTTAAGGAGGTTACCGTGGTTTTTCTATTACCGTACCCCGCGGTAAGGCCAATAACCACGGTAACCGCGCGGTTACGGACGGTAAGTCGAACCCTGCTTACAATGCAGTGCATTATGGTATGCTGTTTTTTTTGTTGGATCGTCCAAAACAAAGTGCTACAGCAGCTTAATGTGAACACTAATCATTTAAATAATAAAAGAATTACTGTTTATACAGTACTTGCATACAATATTTGATCACTGTTTGAGTGTTTGATGTACTGCTTTACTGTGGCAGACTCACAAACTTCTCTACTACACTGTAGACGACATGGATCCGTTGAGAGGAGAGAGTTAGTGAAAGGATTGATCATGCGAGTTTTATTTTACTCCTAATCTTTTGTTTGGTGGTAGAAATAAGAATCATAAGGATTATAGATGAGAATTGAATTTTAAGTGATGATGTACGACACATATTTATCTTGCTGTACTTAGAAGAGAGTTCCATTTCAATTACTTACTCTTACCAAGATTTTGAAGAGGTGGAAGTTCGCTTACTCTCCTTCTCAATTCCTTCTAAAACTCTCACATTCTCTGATTAAATAATAGACTTAACAGTTCCCACTTTTTAAACTCTTATTCCTCCTAATAATTTTCCCCAGCCACTACGGAGTGATAATATGTGTTTCTTATACTCCACCGGTGTGTGCGTGTGATGTGATGTAAATATGGAGTGAGTTTATGTGTGTCCCCTTAAAAGAATATTGGACTTTCCTATGTTTGACGTGGTATGCTTATACACCATATTTTTCTTGCTGAACTTCAAAGCTAAAGAGGCGTGTCAAATACCACACCCTAATATTACATGAATAATAGTACTACGTAATACATTAATACACCCCCTATATATTCTTTTAGATAAATTGGTACGATTGACTTCACCCCGCAAATCTTGACTACTGTTTATCTTTACTAATAATTTCATAAAATAACTTATAAGGCTGTGTTTAGTTTACATCAAAATTAAAAGTTTGATTGAAATTGGAACGATGTGACGGAAAAGTTGGAAGTTTATGTGTGTAGGAAAGTTTCGATGTGATGGAAAAGTTGGAAGTTTGAAGAATTATTTTGGAACTAAACACGGCGTAAGTAAAGTAAATTGCATACTCCACGAATGTGACCATACGGCCTCTTCATCCCAGCCCAGGAATGTAACTGTAAACATAGTATTAGCGATCAACCATTAAACAGAATCACTCACATCAGACATGACACAAAAATGTTCAATACACAGCTGTACAGATTTCTCTCCACGACCAATAATAATAAACACTGAATCCCTACCTCCCCGGCGTGTGTTTGGTCGTCGGTGTCCATCGCAATCGCTACAGTTCATGGCATATGATACGGATCTGAACACTGTTCATTCAAAAAATGATTTAAACTCCATCACCCAAAAAGAAAATAAAAAGATTTGAACAGTTAGCTGGCAGCGAAGAAACGGAATCTGCAGTGCAGGTGCAGGACATAATGCTAGCATCTGATTATCACATCATATTACAGCGTGGTCACCGCTCTCTACCTTTATATCTTGGCTGATCAATCAATCAATCGTTCTCTTCTCGTCGCGGTCACTGCCGCTGCCGCTCTCGATTCATTAAGGCTGTGTTTAGTTATAAATTTTTTCTTCAAACTTTTAAATTTTTCACCACATCAAAACTTTTATATACACATGAACTTTCAACTTTTCCATCACATCGTTCCAACTTCAACCAAACTTTTAATTTTGGTGTGAACTAAACACACCCTAACCGTCTGATGAGTGGTACGAGTCACAAGGCGAAAGGGACGATACATCAGGGAGATAAACACGGCGAAATGTAGGTGCTCTCAACCAGCCACGCACGCGGCACGCCTCATCTCAGCATTCACGCGCTCTATCCTCTAGGTTCACAATCCCGACAGTGATTAAAATCGGCTCAGGGGTGGTATCATCGGATTTCACGAAATCCATTGATAAAACTGATGAAATCCAAATAAATTTTTATCAAAAATTGAAAATTCAGTTTGATCTTTTTAACTTTATTGAAAAACAGAGTGGTTTACCCAATCAAAAAGAACATATTTTATATAATGTAGGGTAATTTTACCATGTTTGGAAAGGTATCACATGTTTCAGTGTAAAATTTAATACTATCTTAATGTATAAAAAAAATTAATGTAAAATTTAACCTGCTGTCCTCTCACCCGCCCGCCACCAAGTTACGATCTGTGTTGATTTGGGTGTTTTTTTTCTTTTTTTTTTTTTTTTGAAATGAAAGAAGAAGGGCCACCACCACCAGGGAAGTTGTGTTCTGGATAAGAAGGAAATGTTCAACTATCTCACTCACATGTTCCTCCATGGCAATAACTGTGAATGAAAATGATCAAAAAAAATATTCAAAATGTTTATGCAATCGTTTTTTCTCTCTTGGAAACGGAATCAGAGACCCGAAAAATAAAAATGATACCGTACAACTCGAACATAAAAAAATAAATCACAAACGAAACTACCATAGAGTCTGAGAACACCTTGCGTTAATGAGTTATAATCATGTGTTACATCGTTTCTTTTTTGAAATAATGGATAAAATCCGATATCTATAAGTATTTTAGGTTACTCATATGGTTTTATAATTAGCCTATGCCAATTACTTTCTTCGTCTCAAAAGATAAACAGATTTGAAATGAATATGACACTCTTTAGACAGAAAACTATAAAGTGTTCCATTCACCTAAAATATTTTATATTTTGGGACGAAAAGATTATAGGGTAGTCTCTTTACTAACTGAAAAAAGCAGTGAATTGCCAGGGGAGTACTGTAGATACGATAAGCAGTGGCGCACCCACCCTGTGTATGGTGAGATTTTTCTTTTCCTCAATCGAGAATCTTACAAAATCTGGTCGAGAAAAAACCAGTCACGATATGTCGATATCCAGGTGACAACCTTCTCCTGAAAAATGACATATTGATACTTACGGCCTCATAATTTGCAAACGAAAAATAATTTATAAATAAAACTTTTATATACGTGTTGTTAGCGATCTGAAAGTAAAGGGTGAAAAATAAACTTCGATGAAAAACCCATAAAATTAACTCTAAATTTAAGATTAAAATTTCAAACTTAAACTAATAAAAATTTTCTAAAAAAATAGCTAATAAACATAAGTATAAGAAAAAAAATAAGACCATTACTCCAGCCATATGATTAGTGCTCCGTATTACTTAGAATCAAGCCGTACACAAGATTAATACATAATCCCTCTATCCTAATATAAAAATATCTCAGTATAGATGTAGACATATCGATATAACGTATTCTATAACTATGAATTACATAGTGGGAGTACAAGCAACGCTGATGACTTTTCTCCCGGTTTCATATTTTCTTTTAGAAAAAAAATGAAAAAAATGCATGACTTCTTCCCGGCCTTTTAGCGTGCGTGGCGCTCAACACATTTTCTACTAATATATAACTTGCCACGCAAGCGAAAACTCAGACGCATCAATCAACAAAATAAATAAATAAATAAACAAACGGATCAAAAGCAGCAGCAGTAGTCAGTAGACGCCTTCCAAGACAAGCTCAAGCAAAAGCAAGAGACACCAACCGGCGGCGAGGAGGCAGGAATCGCGGCGGCGGGGTCGCCGGAGATGGGGAGGGAACGGGGTGGCGGCGAGGGGATGACGATGCTGCAGCGGTGGTCGTCGTCGGTGTGGAGCGTGAGCGGGAGCGGGCGGCTGCTGTGGGCGGACAAGGCGTGGCGCGCGCACGCCGCCATGGCGTTCACCCAGCTCGCCTACGGCGGCTACCACGTCCTCACCAAGTCCGTCCTCAACGTCGGCATGAACCAGATCGTCTTCTGCGTCTACCGCGACCTCGTCGCCCTCGCCCTCCTCGCCCCCGCCGCCTTCTTCCGCGAGCGCCGCACCCGCCGCCCCCTCACCCCTCACCTCCTCGCCTCCTTCGCTCTCCTCGGCTTCACCGGGTATTCATCGATTCCTCCTCTTCTTCTTCTTCTCCTTCTGCTCATCTTATCGATCGATCTCTTCTTCTCCAGGATCTTCGGGAACCAGCTCCTGTTCCTGCTGGGCCTCAGCTTCACCAACGCCTCCTACGCCGCAGCCTTCCAGCCAGCCATACCGGTGTTCACATTCCTCCTAGCCGCAATCGTCGGGTAAAATTGGTTCATGATTTGGAAAATTATCTACTCCTGATGTTGCATTGGCTTCAAATTTCAACTGAATTGAGTGAAATTACGCGTGTTGCAGTGTTGAGGTGATCAATATCTTCACCAAGGACGGCATCGTCAAGGTTCTTGGCACGGCTGTGTGCGTCTCCGGAGCCGTGCTGATGGTGTTCTATAGAGGTCCATCCTTGATTGGCATGGGAGGAGGAGGAGGAGGAGGCTCCAATGGTGTGGGTGAGAATGTCCTGGCCGGCACATGGAGCAGCAATTCTTACACGCCCCAATGGTTGACATCGGCCATGCTCCAATACGGTCTAGAAACATGGAATCTTGGTGTCATCTGCCTCATTGGGAACTGCTTCCTGATGGGCGCTTATCTGGTCATACAGGTGATGCAAACTTTGGAACATCTTATCCTTGGTGAAGATTAATATCTATATGTTGATAAAATGTCTTTATTTTTGTTGGAAAAAGAATGTCTATTGACAGGGTTGCTTTCTTATGTGCAGGCTCCAGTGCTGATAAAATATCCCGCGAGCTTATCCTTAACAGCTTACTCTTATTCATTTGCCACTGTATTCATGGTGCTGACAGGGGTAGTTACAACCAATGGGCTCCATGAATGGGCATTGACAACGACCGAGATCATTGCTATTCTATATGCTGTAAGCATGTTTATATTCCCTTGGGCTTATATTACATAGACTTGTGTATGACCAATGCAATGCTAATGTTTATGATCCTCCTCTAGCATGTTCTAACTGAATTTATTGGTTTGCTTCACCAGGGAATTGTTGCATCTTGCTTGAATTACGCAATCATGACTTGGTCAAACAAAATCCTTGGTCCTTCTCTGGTTGCCCTCTACAATCCACTCCAACCAGCATGTTCTACCATCCTGTCAACTATATTTCTTGGTACCCCAATATATCTTGGAAGGTATAACGGAAAATTCTGGCATGTAATAATGCGAAATGTGTTCTTTGAACTTTGCCATTTGACGGTTTCTGAAATTTGGGATTCATTCAACTGTAGTCGCTCTGCATTGCGTTCATTAGTTGCTTCTGATACTCGTTCCAGACAATAGTCGCTCTTCATTGTGTTTATTAATTGTTTCTGATACTCTCCAGACAAATAATCTTCATATTGGTGTTAATACCGGTGAAAATATGATAAAAACTGTTTTTTTTACAGATAACATTGCCAATATCGCTTTGTTCATTTCACTCCCATACTATTTTAGAAAAACTCCTTTTTGGTCCTCTAAACTATAGAATTTCAAGAAACTTCAAAGTATACATAATGTCATAATCACGTGTTGTATGTTTCCATTCTACTTTTCAGCATTATTGGAGGAGTCTTTATCATTGCTGGTCTATACCTTGTTACCTGGGCCCGTTACAATGAGGCGCAAAGGGTACTGGCAATTGGATATTTAGACCCTCTTCTTGTGGAGGATGAGGATCCACCAACTCCCAAGACACAGGAAAGTTCTTTCACTGGCTCCATTGATCCTTAAATGAGCTGTCCTGAACAGTAGCTGCAGAATTACTTCACGTATAAATACAGTTCTCGCCTATACTCCTACGTCAAGATTTCCATCACTTTTAGAATTTGTAGTTGGTTTATGTTCCATCTCCATCATCAGGAATATCAGAATACTGAGCTCTATGCTGAAAATAAGTTTGAACAATAGCCATTGTTTTGAGCTCATATCAAGGAGCCATTTTTTCATCAATGGAGGTGCCATTGGCTAACAATGGTCAGTGATCCTCCAGCTTCAACAGTTGTTTTTACAGCCCACTGGTGGTCACCAGTAGGAACAGCTTCAGTGATTAAAGGTAGACCTTAAATAGCTTGTTACTTACTGATTCTACTTATCGCATAATAGATCGTATGTATATTGTTACCATCTGATGTTCCATTTGTAATATTGAAAAGTTATGCACCTAAAGCTACCCAAAGATTTAATTCATATTTGTACCACACTTAATTAACAAAAGAACTGGAAACGTGTTTTTTTTTGTTATTTTGGTGCAGAGATTTTTCCAAAATGACTGATCTTAGGCTTGGTTTTGTGTTTCTCTTCAGCAGGTTGTTCTCTAGGCCTGGGAACTCAATCTGAAACAGAGTTGAGTTATTGATTACTTGCGGCAAGACAGCTGTTCTTCTCTGATGATGGGACCCAATGTATTCTTTGCTTTGTTCAAGTTTATGTCTTGAGAGCACAATAGTTTCTGTCCAAGGAAAAGAGAGAATTCCAGGATTGTGCTTTCGTTGTGTCTGTCTAGTAATGATTCCGTTGCTTCATTTGTTTTATATATGTGATGTAAATTGTCAGTACACACTGTTACTTTTTTGTATTACCTAGTGTAAAGTATATAAAGGAAAACACTGTATGCAAAATCCTTACTGTCTAGTGCATATTCTTGTTCTGCAACAACCTGGTCTCACGGCGTAGTTTATATAAAACACTCTGATTGCACAATGAATTTCTGGCATCTCGATTTCAGTAAACTATACTGTTCAAAACCTTCAAGGGATGCAGCACTACATCATATCATCTGGTTCTGATCAAATCCAAATAATCTGGACAAAATTTACCAGAGTTTCATGATTTTCATCTAATGCCAAATTGCCAGAGCAGAAGTTCGAGTAGTCAAAATTTTCCACATAAAAACTTCATCAGAGCTTCATGACTTTCATCTAAGGACTGCCTGATTCCATGTCATACAAAGAAAAGTGAAAGGCCTCTCCCATGCTTGAAGCACCATAATATGCCTCCCCCATGCTTCAAGCACCATAATATCACATCATTGCAATGCCTCCCCAGTGGGCACTGCACTAACTAAAGTCCATGAGCTTTAGAAAGGCATCTCACTGCTATAAATTAGTGCAAAACATCACTTTATGGTGTTAAGCCTCAATGGTAGTTTAGTTTAGGTACCAATCAAATAGACAAAACTTGTTTTTTTTTTGACAAGTTAGAAGCCTGGAATGCCTTGTATCTGCACACCGCTGCATTGGTAAATCCATGCTCAGATGACTAAATGACAACCACAATGAACTACCTACGAATAGTGGAAATCACATGAAACAAATGATGCAACTTCTCACTGTGAAGGGCTTGGCATAGAGCCATCTGCATGTTTAACAGATCATATCGGAGATTAAGGAGTTCACTAGTCCTAACATTAGGAAAACTGTGAAATTTGACAGAGAAAACTGAACCGTGTGAGGTGTGCATCTAAAATTCAGAACTGAAAGAAGTGTTCTTTTTAACACTGTACCACGATTTCATCAACCCGCAACTAACTCCCTTATACAGGGCAACAGGCCCATTTTTCATCAGTTCCATGTTGCAATTACCTCTAATTGTGAAGAGGCAGTTGTTTTTCAGGCGCATAACTATGAAATAAAAAAAACATATGTTTTCTAAACAGGTAGAATCTCCTAATTACTGTGCTTCCAATGCTAAAAGCAGATCAGTCATGGGTTCAGCGCAGAATAACATGCCCCACATGATACCTATGATCACCAAGTTAAAAAAGATGCCGCTTGACACCGCAAAGATAATAATCAGCTAATCACAATTGCAAATTTCCAATTCATCCTTGCTACGAAACGGAAGTGAGTGAGCAAACGGATTTAGCCATCACCTTTTTCTTTACTCAGATTTAGCAATTGTTTGAGCAGTGACAGACATAAACATTATCATCCATTGACACCATTGACAGCATCATAGAGTAGTGACACATAAACTAAACATCATAGCTAAAACATGCCGACGAAGACGCGACGGAACACGGTCACATATGTATATGTGCGCGAATCAACGCATCTATCACACGGCACATCATGACACAGTAGTAATAATTCAAAACAGCAAGCAGCAGCAAGTAAGCACACCGGAGCGAGCGGCGGCGGGCGGTAGTAGTAGCAGATTCGGGTGATGATGGATTCGATTGCGGTTACTTCTTGAGGCTGCCGCGGACGCCGGGCTTGGGCTTGGAGGAGGAGGCGGCGGCCTCACCGGCGGCGGCGGCGGCGCCGGCGCCGCCGCCGTGGAGGTTGTTGAGCTTGTCGGGCTCGAAGGGGAGCTTGGGGTGGCGCGCCTCGTGGTGGATCTGCATGGACTTGATGTCGGGGGCGGTGGTCTTGCAGAGAGGGCACTCGAGCTTGGCGTGGCCGCCCTTGTCCTGCCCCAGCCGGTCCTTCTGCCCGGCCTTCCCGCCGCCCCTGTTCGTCGTCGCCGCGTCGATCTTCGCCGCGATCTCCTTCGCCGTGTGCTTCTTCGGCTTCGCCTTCCCCGTCATCTCCGCGCCCCCCCGCCGCCGCCGCCGCGGTTGCCCCCTCCTGTCTCTCTCCGCTCTCGCCGCCGCCGCCGCCGCCGCCGATTCTCGCTAACCCTATTTGTGTTTGATGGGTCGGGAGGCTGACTGACTCGGCCGCCAATTATTAGGCTCGTTGGAGCAGCACACGGCTTTCCTCCAGCTGCTATCCACCGTCCGATCTGAGATTCGCGGCCCAGATGCGTCTCTGGCACGGATTCCCCCCGGATGCGGTGCTATCCACCGTCCGATCTGAGATTCGCGGTCCAGATGCGTGTCTGACACGGCTTTCCCCTGGATGCTGTGCTATCCACCGCCCGATCGGAGATTCGCGGTCTAGATGCGGTCTGTGGGTGTGTCTGGTTCTAACTCCCAGGACTCTCTCCTTGTCCTCTTTTGGCACACGGAATCACGCTGTTTTGAGGATTACTCCAGTTTGCATCGGCCTTAATTCTCTCTCTAATTACCTCGGTTTCATGTGTCAGTGAGAATCTATGAAACATACAGATTTTATTTATCTACCCGAGGTGGTTGGTTTGTGTAAATTAATCCACTCAAATCTAATCGATCGTGATCTAGGTTTTTTTTTTTTAGTCTGTTGCAGTTCAATGAATCTAGAATATCTTCGTCTGAACTAGACGCAGATCAAGCGCTCAACAGTAAGCAAGTCACTTCAAAGTATAATTCGACTTAGAACAAGAAGACGACTTAAGTAAAGTTTCGACCTTTTTATGCTAGTTCACTCCAAATCGCCCACAACTAAGAGGCGATATAAGCACGCTGTTATAGTCTAACAGAAATTTACTCCAACCAGATTCGGGGTAGAAGCATAGCAAAACAGAGCAGCTAATAACAGTTCTACAACGAGAAGCAGTAGCAGTAGCTTCAGTGAAACATCATTTCAGCTCATTACATCGGCAGTTCGCCGCTGTCCGCGATGACAACTTTGCTCTTCGGTGACCCACTCTGCTGGCCCTCAGCTTCAATCTTGTAAACCACATCCATTCCAGACAGCACCTTACCGAACACGACGTGCTTCCCGTCCAACCTAATCAAATAAATAGTTTCAACAGATTGAAGTGTCTTCAGTACAAATTAGAAATAGTGCTGCTATGATTACAAAGGCTAGTGAGGAAACGACGATTACCAGCTGGTGGTTACAGTGGTGATGAAAAACTGGGACCCGTTTGTGTCTCTCCCAGCATTGGCCATGGACAGGAGGCCTGCATAAACATGAGATCAAATCAAACAAGGATGATTTGATGGTCTACCACACAAATAATGCGTCTATAGTGTAGTAAAAAAATGGTTCAGGAAATAACGAAAATTACCTGGTCCGGTGTGCTTGATCTTGAAGTTTTCATCGGCGAACTTCGTCCCATAGATAGATTCACCACCCCTTCCATCACCAAGTGTGAAGTCACCTCCTTGGATCATAAAGCTGGGTATAATTCTGTGGAATGCACTTCCCTTGAAGTGGAGTGCTTTGCCACTCTTTCCAGTTCCTTTCTCTCCTGTATAACAACAAAGTTGAAAGCGCTACATCAAACCCAAACTTAGATTACGTATAATAACCACAAGTAGGCATCAGGGAATGCTACCACACAGATTGTAGTGCTATTCGCTGTCCAGAATGGGATCTCTCTCATTATATGAAGTAAATACTTTTATGGGTTTTCATAATATTCTACACTTGCGTATGAATAATGACAACAGCTGAGCTGATGTATTTTTGCATCAATTTTTAACTAGTCAACTGTAACAGTATATTTGATTGGCCAAACTTGATAATGACACAAAAGTTGTGCATTCAAAAATAATTTCAGGTTAAAGTGGCAAAGAAAGTGTTATTCAATGCTGGAAATTCTACATGCTGCCACTACCAAGCTTGCCATGGGATTAACCATCTGGAAACTCTAGCAGAAGATGAATGAACACATCTAATGTAATAAAAACAGTATAAATCATCAGGGAGCATACCTGTGCAAAGTGCTCGGAAGTTCTCTGTAGGAAAAAAAAAAGATATAGTGAATCATTAGCATTTGTGATATGACAATGAATTTCCTGTTACCTAACTAAATGATAAGCAAATGGTACCTGCCGTTTTAGGAACAGTCTTCCCGAAAAGTCCCATGACAACCCGTCCTATGGCAATACAAGAAAAAATAATAAATGTCAGTAAGGCAATCATTAACAGGAAAGACATTATAAATAGTACATACACAAATATCACATCAACGTTTCTCCTTAAACATAAACAACAATAGAAGAAGCTAAATTCTCATCATAATAGAGTTAGCTTCAGGTCAATCTCAAATGCTGATAACTCTAACTGTAATAATCACTGCATATGACATCAGCCCATCACAAGTCACTTATACACAACGGTGGGACACAATTAATGCAAATTAAATTGTTACTGCTCCGTATTTGCTAATGCTAGACACATCAAACTATGCATATCTTTTCTTCTTTCTGCCTGAAGACTTATATATTATGCTGATATGGTAGTAGAGCTAAACATAGGGGGCCAACACAAACCTGCGGGCTTGCCATCAATCTCGACGTCGAAGTAGACCTTGTGGGTGACCTCAGTCAAATCCGCCTTCGATTTCTTCGCCTAAACAGCAACAAAAAAAAAAAGGTGAGTACGCATAGATGCACATAGAGGCACCACTCAAAATTCTAACAAATCAGCACACCAGGGCCAATTGGATCCACAGATCAAACAGATCAAGAAATCAGCGCACGAGCACAAACAATCGAATCAGATCGGAGAGCACACGCATCACATCACACGCAGATACGGGGAAGCAGGAGGAGGAGCGAGGCGTGGTGGAGAGTGGAGACGGACGAGGTGGATGAGCACCTGGGCGAGCGCCAGGGTGGCGGCGACGAGCACGATCCAGAGGCAGACCGAGGCCGGGCGCGACATGGGCGGCCTCCTCACCGCCGGGATCCTCCTCCACCCGCTCCCCGCCATCTCGGATCTCCTCCGCCTCTCTCTCGCTCGCCGCCGGGCAGGAATGAAGGATCGAGGATGGGATGGATGGATAGATCTGTTGCTCCACACTGCGGTCTCCGCACTCTGCCCAAGAGTCCACGAAGAAATAGTAGCCAAGAGGGTGAAAGCGATGCGCTGCCTGACAGGTGGGCCCTACATGTCAGTGTCGGGTTCTGTCTCAAGCAAAGATCTTCGTGTTTAACTCCACATTAATCACACTCATTGAGGTGCTTTTTTTTTTTGTAACTTTCGATTGCGGGTTGTTTTGTGTAAATGAGGGAGTGGTGATGCAGATAAATCGATCAAGAGAGCATAAAAATTTTAGATTCTATCGAGTTGTTCTTTTCAACTTAGGCTTAGTTTGAAAGTTAGTTTGGGTGTTATTTACTGTGAGCATAGTTTAGCTTTCTAAACTGTTAAAGGTTTATTTTTTTCCAAATACTTTTTGTTTAGAAGTTTATTTAAAAAACAAATAATTTTTAAATAATTAATACTTAATTAGTCTAGTCTTATTTTACGTGCCATTAAAAATCCAAACTTCACAATCAAACTAAACCTTATTCTAATTATAGAAACGGATTATTTGCTCAACGCTTTAAATTTTTTTTATAAAAAGAATTTTCTTGTACAAGGCTTAAAAATGCGTGTTTTAAACTATTTATTAAGTTTATTTTTATAAATTATTTAATTTATAGTCATAATCAAATTGATAATTCATGGAATAATCCGCTCAATAATCTAAATCAAAGAGGAATATGACATTGTGTTCGCATGTATATAAGCTTGCATTGCATATCCAATCTGAATTGCCATGGGAAAATATTGAGAGAACACTCTCATTTTACAACAATTACACAAAGCAGGTCACATTATAATCAGCAGAAACAGGCTCCAAACAATGCATGGCACTAATGACGTGCACACATACTCCAATGATAGGAATTCACGGTAAGTAAGTACAGCTCGTTATTAAGCTTCTGTTAATGGAAGATCACTTCAGTTCGCCGCTGTCTGATATGAGGACTTTGGACCGTGGAGTACCACTCTGACTGCCTTCAGCTTCAATCTTGTAGACGACGTCCATTCCAGAAAGCACCTTGCCAAACACAACATGCTTCCCATCCAACCTGCAGTAGCAAACAACACAAAAAGAGTAGGTCATGATCAAAATTACAATTTGATCGGAAGATTTCTAGCAAACAAAAAGAAAATTTGCACGAAAACTAATTCTCAGCTCTCAGGAGCTGATGAAGTTTACCGGGTTAGCTTTACGGTGGTGATGAAGAACTGGGATCCGTTTGTATCTTTCGCATAGTTGGCCATGGACAGCAACCCTGAACCAATGACCAGCCAGCAAATCAAACATGAGGACTTGCTGCTCAAAAGAATGAAATTTCTGTGCAGTAATATAGTAGTATACAACTGGGATATCAAGAAAAGCAGTTCACCTGGTGCAGAGTGGTTGATCTTGAAGTTCTCATCAGGGAACATTCCACCATAGATCGAATCACAGCCGGTTCCATTGCCGCTCACGGTGTCGCCTCCTTGGATCATGAAGCCTGGGATGATCCTGTGGAATGGCGTTCCTTTGTAGGAGAGAGGTTTGCCACTCTTGCCAAGTCCTTTCTCACCTGTATAAATGTGAAGTTGAGATTGCTACATGAAACTATAGTAGCCAAGAGATGCACTTGATAGTGCAGTGGCAAGGGGTGTGTGGTTTCAATCCTGATATCCCGTGTTCAATCGCCAACACGCTTGCAATTTTTTCTTTAAAAAAAATGTTTGGAGGGACATCTCTCTCTCCAAATCTCGTGAACTATAGTAGCCAAATCAACTGGAGTACATGACTTGGGGCATGCTCAGTAAGTACCAACAGGCCCCAGAGTGATAAAGGAAATAACTTATGTAACACCGAATATGCCAATAAGTATTAACCCTATAGTATAACATAAAAAGGATGCGAGCAATATGCCTTTTCATTTGACACTTTTAGAGAAGAAAACTAAAAGGACATATAGCCTTTCACGTTTGGGAATTGGGATAGCTGACCAAATTGTATAATTTCAAATAATTTGTATGAAATCGGTAGCATTACATTGAAGAAATGTAGTATGACGGTTGGGAAGAAATACCTGTGCAAATTGCTCGGAAGTTCTCTGCAAAGAGCAGATGCAGAGACCATTACCAATTTGTGTCTCAGACAAAAACAATTAAGTTGAAAACAATAAGTAATTAGGTTGATGTTATACCTGCTGTTTTAGGAACAGTGTTTCCAAAAAGCCCCATGACAATCCGACCTATAACAACCAAGTAGAAACAATCTAAACGTCAATGAGCATATCATCAATCAAACACGCATTATTTTAGATAATGGAAGATTTCATTAAACAATGAACAATCTTCAACATACATAAATGGCATTATTACCAGAGAAGCAGGCAATAACAAAATTTTGGTGAACTCAAGAAATCAGGGAGTCAGGATGCACAAACCTGCCGGCTTGCCATTGATTGTGATGTCGAAGAAGACCTTGGTGGTGACCTTGGTCAATTCGGCTTCTGATTCTACCGCCTGAAAAGAGAAAACAGAGAGAGCAAAAGTTCTAAAACAAATAGAAAATCGAACACATTGGAGAAGAGTGACGTACGAGTAATCAGATCAGATCAGGGAGAGTGGCAAACTAATGATAGGGTGGCAACTAAGAATTGAAGGGGAAAAATCCGGGCAATGTGAATGATATAAACAGAATGAGCAAGCATCATCAATCGAGTACCTGGGCGAGAGAGAGGGTGGCGGCGACGAGCGCGAGCCACAGGCAGAGCGACGCGTGGCGCGACGTCTCCCTCGCCGCCATCTCGGATCTCCTCCCGATTCCTCCTCCTCCTCGTCGACGGCGAGCCTGAGAATTTCCGCGCTAATGCATGCAGCCTCCGCAGCGCAGCAACCTCCTAATAAATAAAAAAGAGTAGAGATCATGCGCTGGCTGACAGGTGGGGCCGGAGCGAACGGTCGGCCCCGCCTATCAGCCAGCGGGTTGGTTACCATATTTGCAGTTAGTTACAAACTGCCTGGTAGGCTGACAGTTTTGACTTAGCACAGGCTAAAACAGCTTGGGATTTTACGATGGGCATCAGAGGTTGTAAATCACTTGGCCACCAATCATTAGTGCAGTTAAGATAGTACTCCCTTCTTTTTAAATTGATTATCATATAATAAAAACTAAAATTAATTTTTCAAATTGATCACATGTATAAGGATTTTATTAGAGCACAATTAATACATCATGTAAGAATGTGTGCATGCTAAAGGCAGAGTGGAATTGTGCATTGTGTTTTAACCAACTCATGCATTAGGAGAGAATGTGTGCATATTATACATGACGTCTTGATCGATGTGATTTAAATTATTCTTGTTCTTGGTGCACAAACATTATAGCAGACATTATTGGATGCTCAATGTAGGATGAAGGGAGTAACAATTACCGAATGGCTCATGCGCATACACAAAACAGACAACCTTCATAGGACTCTAAATAGAATAACAAATGTGTTACTAACATGCGAGTAATTAAGGGCCCCGTCTGGAAACGAGCATGTTGAATTCCAGTACAAATCCATGTCAAGCCCCAATAGTTTTGATTTGCATTGCACCTGACTCAATAGGTTCATTACTCGTCCACACAAGAGCCGCACAGCACAAGAACTATAAATGAACGAGTCATTGCACAGAAGAATCTGATATACAACACAAATGGTCATCAACCGATGCAAAGTCTCTTTAAGCTCCTCTCGACTAGCGAATGGAGGTGTACATCCACTGTCAGTAGCTGGTACCAAAAAACCACCATGCCAGCATGTTGCCTCAAGAGCAACACAGGGATCTGCAATCCAGGTCTCAGTCTTTAGACGTACTGGCTCCCGGGCCTTTCTTTCCACCATATTTCTGCATTGGAATTAATGTAGTTCAGTAAGCTAATATATTGTACATTTAAAAAATTGTATAGTGCAACTCCTTCAGGAAAAAGGAAAATGTGTAGCGCAACAAGTCAGTGATCTAAATTGGTTAGCGATGTCTTCTCATGGTGACACACCTACTGTCATCATCTTACATGTGCTTGGCTATGATACTACCTCTGATCACTAATATTTGACACCGATATTGATGAACAGAGGGGAGTATATCACACTATGAGAAAACATATCAAGACAAGGCCAGTAGCTCCTACTCATAACATATGATTTACTCTTGAATCTTAGTGCAGTAAGTACAAACTTAATCAGAAGGTACTAGGGATGTAACTCTGACAAGCCCCCAATGCAATTGCAAATAAAGGGCCTTTCTAATTTTTACTGCCCCCAAGACAGCTATCATGACTAGGACCAAATACACAAAGTAATGGCCACTTGGAAGATTAACATATGGTGCAGTATGAACTACTGAACTTCCAAATGGCAGAAGAAAACACTATCAACTATGCATACATATCATAATGATCTCACCTGCTTTCCTATGCTGAATGGGACATACTTGTACTTTATCATATGCACAATTTGCCGCTTCATTGTCAGGACAAAAAGCACAACCCAATAGCAGAGAAGTATTGGCCAGAAGACAGGAACGTCGAATACAGAGAAGAATGTCATCAGAAAAGCAACACAAAAGGCTTTTGTGATGGCATACCTGAAAAAAAATAAATTAGTTAGCATAGCTGACATTTTGCATTTGCATCGCAAATAGGCCTTGCTAGACACGCCAACACAAGCACACAAAGAAACCAAACCCATTGGCAGTAGAACACGAAATAGGGAAGTGTTTAATTACAGTGGCATGATGTGCCCATGACAAACTAATGCAATTACTATTCCTGATCTTTTTAAGAAATAAAATTCGATGCTATAAAACAGCAAGTGCCTCTTGTTTTGTGAACAAGTGTCAATAAAGCAACGTGTAAAAGCAGCTCATGAACTAAGTTCCATAAAAAATTGTAAGCTTGACGAAGATGTTACGTAATATAATATCTGAACTTAAAAACAAACAGGTAAAAGTTACTGTACTAGTACATCACAAGCCAACAACTAAACAGGATAAGAGCACGCAAAAAATGCAATAGCTCCACTAGAAAAATTCATCGCGGACTTTCCAGCTATGCACAACCTAAGCAATTACCATATCAAAATTATCTATAGCCCTATTAAGTAGTAACTCCCAATGGAATCTGCATAAGCCGTAGGTTAGCATTCATAGTGAAGCCTTTGCCTATCCATCTACTACCTCATCATCCGATTAATCAGTGGAACACATGTGTTGGTCGGTGAATTGAATATTGATGATCCAAACCATCTCAGCTGGTTCGATCAAAACCTCACATTAAGAAATCACATTTGTACGGTCGCATCACCAACTACCTACACCAGTTTGCTGCCTAGGATCAGAAGCGAATCAGGAAAAATCGTATACCAGAACTTGAACTCGGGGAGGCGGCGGATGAAGGGCTTGAACTCGTCGGAGCCGCGGGTGGGGAGGGCCGGGCCGGCGTCGAGCGCCTCGAGCTCCGGGTCGACCATGGGGGAGAGGAACCCGATGAGGAGGTTGAGGAGGTAGATGCCGAGGCCGTAGGTGACGACGTAGAACCCCTGCACGTAGTAGACCCGCAGCGCGTACACCGCCGCGGCCACGAGCGTGCCGGCCCACCGCCCCGCCGTGTGCGGCGCCGCCCGATCCAGGTAGTGCTGGAACGCCCGCGACGCCTCCGCGCGCCACCGCTCCACCGACCCGGAGGCGGACCCGCCGCCGACGGGGGAGGGCTCCATGGTCGCCGCCGCGCTCTGGTGTTGGGGGATTCCGAGGCGAGGCGAGGCGAGTCGGTGGGGCTAGGTTTCGTGGCGTTGCCCTGGGCGATGGGAGCGCTGCGCGTGGTTTGGGTTTGGTCAAAGCGAAAGCGGAGAGGAGGAGGAGGGAGGAGGAGGAGGAGGAGAGGACTAGACGAGACGAGGACGCTTCACATTCTGTAAAAGCAAATGGGGCTCTGAGTCTGACGCGAGGTCAGGAGGCCACACGCATCCAGCCTCACGCCCTCACGCGTCTTTCTGATATCAAGAAGGCAAGGATTCAACTCAAATTTTGTGGAATTTTCTACAAAAATAATGTAATTTGTCTGTAATGTTATACTCTATCCATCCTTTCTAAAATATAAGTATTTTTGGACTTCGACACGGTTTTCGAGATGCTACTTTAACCAACAATATCTATAAAAGTAATATGTTTTAAATACAAATAATTGTATAGTACGATAGTTTGTTTAATGATAAATCTACTAATATTAATTTTACATGATTTTTTTTTATTTTTTTCTATTAATAGTCACAATTAAAAATATTTGACTTGGCACTATTTTAAAAATGCTTATAGTATACACAATCTTCATGGAGTTATTGAACGCAGATATTATCATGAACGAGAACGAACAGAAAGAGATGCTCAGCACATGGGCAATTACTTGCAGTTTCTGAATTTTTGACGTAACAATGTCTGAATTTTGTTTACACGAGGCAGGAAACAGTCTCAGAGAGCAGTCTTTGTTAGTGTTTATAAAGTTCTCTGGTCAAAGTAAAGCTCTCTCACAGCATAGGAGATCTCTGGATTAGGAGTGCTACGAGACAATTGGAAATGCTAGAAATCGAAAATCATATCCTCATCTGGGTCGTCTTCATCCAGTAGGCTATAATCTTCATCGAACCTCTCGCACTCGAACAGATAAGGTGCGTTGTGCTCTACGTTCTCCTTGGTGTCATTCATCTCTACGATACGGTTCATCTTCTCACCGATGCAGGATCTAACCGCCCCTTCTGTGAGATCTTGATCTGAGCCTAGGCCGAGAAGAGCGATGCACTCATCTTGGAACTCTTGATCATTGGATGATAAGATTAAGCCAGCTATCGATTCTGCGAGATCAGGGACATACTCGCGAACCTGAATTATGGAAAGAACAAGTTACATCAAATTGTAGGCAATAACAAGTTACATCAAGTTACCTTAGGTTGGATTAACTTTTGGATACTCATGGCACGCTTTTCAAACCGTAAAACGGTGCGTTTCGTGTGAAAACTTTCTATATGAAAGTTGTTCTAGAATATCAGATTAATCCATTTTTCAAGTTTGTAGTAATTGAACTGACAGTACGCAAATGTTAGGCCATGTCATTTGTGGCTTGCCACCAAACTAAGATTCAATGTGTGTCCTGATGAAAACTAGCAAGAATAGTTGAGGGCATACAGACTTACAAAGCCCATTCCCAAGCTGAACAATATTGCCGTCTAGTCTTTGTTCGGTATTTAAGGGGAGTGGTAATTTTGCTAGGGTGTACTAGGCAGTAGGCACACCAGTTCTTCCCTATACAGTTTTCCCCTCGTAGTATAAAGCCGACACACACTTGATATTTCAAGGGAAAGAAGTATCAAGGAAAGTGAAGATGATATTCACATTGAGGTAGGAACCAACAGAGTGATTATTTCTGATGATAAGTTACAGAAATTATAATATGAAGCTTATTATGACGTCAATCTAATTTGTGTGACCAAAAGAGCAACTATACAGAAAGTGGTCACTTTGCGAGGTTGGCAGGTGGCACAGATTAAGAAGTGTTGCATTGAGGTTGCACTAAATCTAACAGGTGTCGGTTCAGTACTACCTTATGTCTAACAATAGTTTTTCTTGAGTTATAAATTATAACAGGCAGAAAATACATACAAGTAAGGAATGGAAATAACAAACACACCAGTTACGTGGTTAACAGCAAAGTGTAGAAGGCACAAACCTTCTGGCCATGGCAGCTGAGAAAGTCTTCTGCATGGTCTGCTTTCAATCCAAACAATGCAGACTTAAGTGCCTTTCTTAGAAGATGCCTTTCAGGTTGAGAGCTCTTCCATTCATCAACAGCAGTAGCTACAGCAGGTCAAGGATAGCCAAATACAGTGATGGGAAATCCAACAGAGATATCCACAGCCAAATAGACAGGCGACACCATCACTAGAAAAAAGAAAGCATGCACAAAACAAAAGCTGGATATCCTTCGTGGTAAGTGTGAATGGCAATATCGACATGAGAAAATGCCATGTTATCCCATTGAAGCTCAGCATTTCCATCGTCATCAATGAAACCCCCTTTAAACTTGAAACCGTAGCTTTGCCAGTCTATGCTCATCAGCGCACTGAGGGAGGATTGTGAGATTGGACATGGTATGAACTCTACAAAATGCAAAACCTACAATAGACAATTCACCATTGAGTGGAAGCAGTGAGCATACTTGAACCACACCTTCAGCATAAACATTGGACGCCATGCTGTTATAACTTTTATAAGCTTACTAAATACAAGCAAGAATATACCACACAAGAGGCCCTCTTGCTTGTATACTACACCCATAACCAGTTAGACATCACAAGAACAAGTATGCTAATGTAATTGCATAATTAGTTTATGTAACTTAGAGGCCTATGGTGCAAACCTGTGTAGATGAACAATTTGTCATCCAACAGCTCAAATCAGATGAAGTAGGTGCAAGCATTATCACTACTTCAACAAGTTGCCCTTTAGCTTTTCTTTTGTCTACATATTTTGCTGTTCCAGTTCCAATCTTCAGGCGATCTCTGAAGTGAGACGGCAGAAGAGCAAAACATACAAGCCCTATCAACTATGTAATCAAAGCTATTTGAGGAATGTACAATTGCAGAGATAGATGATACACATATGGTATTCATTAGTATGCACATGACTGAATTCAACTACTACATACCAGGCTACCGAAAGGTAGGATACACAAGCATGCCTAAAAAGGTTGAACTGAAATGCTGAATGGGTTTGGGACTTTGGGTGATGGGAAAATGGGGCAATTAGACATTACTCAAATCTAGCGAATAGCACCAGACACTGTTGGCCACCTGAAGCAGTTCATCTGATAGATCGGTACTTTGTTTAACAAAAGAAAGCTATTAGGCCTTGATATATACAATTCTAGAGCTCAAATGCGGCAGGATCTGATATCTTCACATTAAATAATGTTGATACACTCAATTGTGCATATTTGATTAATACATTTCAGATTTTATTAGATGTGATGGGATAAGACTTATTCCCCCAGCCTTCGTGTGTGCACAAGTGAGTTTTCATAACTACATTCAGAATCAGTGACTGCAATTATTTTATTTACCGCTTCATGAGCGACAACTTTTCCTATGTGACACAAAGTCTAAAACACCCATAAATTAACTTCAAACCTGTTGTTTAGCGATTCAAGTGCAAGTTCCAGAAAAATGATTAAATATGGATGCTAAATTGCTAATGATAAGCTTCCACTGAAAGTCAAAATCCAAAAGATAACACACATCATAAATCTATTTCCAATAGCAAAGTAAAGAAATAAACAAATATGTCTAGAGTTAAACTCAGCAAGCAATGTTTACCTGTTCATGTAGCATGCTTCACACCTGTCAGATGTGTTAGCATGTGAGAGTGCATAATCTTTAAGGCCAGAAACTAGACGGTCAATACTTGATGTGGTAATGGAAATATGGACATCATCAGAATCTTGTGACAGACAAACGTCTCCTGATCCAGCACTGTCTGTTTGCGCAACAAAGAGCTCACATGCTAAATTCTGAGTAGTACAAAAGAAATCAAACAACCATTTAAGAGGTCACAATAAGAAAAAACAGAGTAAAAGCAGATAGATGCTTCTAATTCTAGGCCTGTTTACTGTGCAACAACTAAAACTGGACATATGCAAACACAAAGTAAAATTAGACATGTTCGGAGGAATGGAATGTAACCAAGTACTGAGGATGAATCATGATCATCAGTTTTATATCCTTTAATTACATCTCAGGATACACAATATTGTTGGTCTGAAAATGCAGGCAGACAAATTGGTGATATGATATCAGATGGCTGTTAAGAACTTATCAAACAAATGCATCTGTAGGAAACTCCAATATTAGGGTTTTCAGTTGTTTTGCCCTGTAGCATAGACCAATGAACACCGTGTTTTGTTACTTTTGTATTTGTGAATTTTCAGAAGTAAATAAATAAATACAGGAACATGTATTTTCATTTTGCACATCATGCACAAAGGTATGAGACTCCATATAAAACGGGAACACATATAGAAATACATCAAACATGTCCTGCAGTGTGTGAAAAAGTATTCACATAATGCAATCTGCACATTCGATTTAGATGATATAAGTGGCATGAAATGTACTGTTGTTAGAGCAGTACGCCACACATGATACGGGATAATGTACTGTTGTTAGAGCAGTACGCCACACATGATACGGGATAAGCTAGAAGGCTTTGTAAATGACACAGTTATTCTAACAAGAAAAACACATCCTCAGAGAACAGCATCACCCGCTGCTAAGAGATAGACACACAATAGCACCAGTGTGTATGGTCAGTATGGACGAATAGCATTTGGCATTTTGACTTGAGGATTAAGGACTCAGGATTAAAGGGATTAATGGTGAGTATAAATATGATCAGTCATTATGAAATATGGAAAAAAAACATAGTGAACAAAGAAAATAGGAAGAACACACTGGTTACAACTAGAGAAAAAAGTTCAGAAATACTTACAGATGCTCTTAGCACGAATATCTGCAAAGGTCAACAACAGAAACATGCTAGTTAGAAAGTATTCGGGACAATCGCGCAAAAAGAAATGGTTAGCAACATAATGTTACTAATTCTATCATATTTGGAAACAAATGACTATAGTAAGTCTGTAATATAGGATTGTTATGAGGATTCTATTATTGACAGGATAACAAATTACAACGATCACTAATGTTGCTAAGGTTGGGCAGGTAAAATTATGGTGAAAAAACATTTAAAAAATATGAATGTTCCTTAATACAACCTTGCGGACAAAACCAACCAACCATAATATTAAGTCATCAACATCAGCTTCAGTTGGCAGGCAAAGGCATACTTCAGTTCCACTGTGTTGAAAAAGGCATAAACGATTCAACAAACACCAGATTTCCATAGGTCACATCAAAGTAACACAAGAGGACCTGCCTGAATATAGCACGACTTTTGTACGTGGTCACTAGCTTGGTAAATCTTGTGCTTGAAGATGTGTCTTCTTGAAGATTAAATTGATAACGATAAATAGCTTTGTCATCGATTCCTACAGATTGGAAAAGTATGCAATAAAAAGTTCAATAGCATTGAATAAACACATAGAATTAAGATAATAAAACAATAGTTTACAACATATATATTTATGTATTTGCATGGCAAATGCTAATTTGTGGAGGGATCCACAGGTGTCATAACATGTATTCAAAACAGAATAAACATACACACAGAATTTCTGGAAAATATCTGAAGAAACATAACAAGATAAGTATACGCAACATAAATATTTAACATTTCCTTTGACTTTAGAATTCCTTTTTATCCAATAAAGCCATTTTGAATAAATTAGACAGTATGTACAGAACTACATTATATGCAAAAAAGGAACAAAAAGGAACCAAGGAGACAGCAAGATTCAAATATAAGTTTTAGCAAAGTGAAACAGCGAATTTCATGGCATACTACTGTGGTTCGACCGATTTAAGTATGCCCACAATGCTATCAACTTTTGCAGCTCTTATGGGAAAATTCTCAGGCTTTGTGGGATTTCCACTCCAAAAAGAGATAATAAAATGAGCACTAGCAGCATGGGACCATGGAGAACAATGGACAACACATGATAACTTAAACATATGTTTTAGAATAAGGTGAAAGTATTAAATAGACAAGATGAAATGGTTTATGTCAGTATGGCACAAATGGAGCAGTGGAACCATGTAACACATAGATTAGATACGAAGCATACCTGTAGTTGTGATTAAGAGGGTACCATCTGCAGATGGAAAGAATTAGTGTGAGACAATGAATGATGAACCAAGAGTTATGACAAACTCTAAACCAAATGAAGATACATGGCACAGTGTCAGGTACATGGTTGTTGCCCAAGAGAATGTCAGGGAAAAACATATATCCATCTTCCCATCAAGACCATCTACAATTCTACATATGAACATATCAAATGTAGTGATAATATATCTTAAGCAAATTCTGATGACTTGGTGAACTCCATATCTACTCCGTACCTAACAGGCTATACCGTACAAACCAACTTCCCAGATGATTCAGCGGTGTTGTTAACAACAGAACCACACATCTCATGCAATCCGCAGTCTGAGGATGCTACTGACAACCAGCAAACAGGGAAATTGAGCGAGAGAAGGTGATCGCATACCCCATTTCTCCACGGGGGTCTCACGCGCCAATGCATCTAGCTCCAGGAACTCCTCCAGCTTGCTCCCAACTCCAGTATCTGAAACTGCAGTAGTTCACGAATGTAAGCGGAAGGAAGGGGCAACAGATCACAACGGCGCAAGCGCGCAGCTGCACTACCAGATATACGCAGGGGCGAGGAACCAGCGGGTTCCGGGGAGCGCTTGACGGAGACCGTGAGCCGGCACGGCGACTCCGACATCCGGCAGCGCTGCACCGCCCAGTAAATCAACTGAAACCGAACAAGGAATCCAAACAAAGTGTATCATCAGGGGAGAGGACTCGGAATCGCACGCGAAGATGAGGGCGAGGGCGAGGCGTACGGAGTGGAGGAGCTTCCGGTAGGGCGAGGAGGAGGTGGGGGACGCCGTCGATGGAGGCGGGGAGGACGCCATGGATGGATGGAGCGGAGGGAGGGGAAGCGCTCGGCGAGTTGATGAGAGCTTGGTGTACTGACGAACAATGCACCTTCCTTCCACCGTCGGTCACCGCCGAGCTCGCCGGAGTTCCGCCGCCCTCCGGTCTCCGGCTCTGCGCCGCCGGTGGAATCCACGGTACCCGTCAACACAAATACGAATAAGAAGAAGGACCAAAATGTAAATGTGCTAATTCCCCGCTTCTCTTTTCTCGATATGGCCGCAACACAAATACGAATAAGAGTAAGGTCCAAAATGTAAATATGCGCTCCCCAACTACTCTTTTCTCGATCTGGCCGCACCTCAGATCGAACGGTTCAGACGCGTGCAGTTTTGGATTAGCGATCGTGGATGGATTTAACTGGTAATACGAAAATAATTAAAGGGGCTCTTCGAATAAATACTCCTCGCTGCCATGTGGTGGCCCACCTGTCAGCTCCCCCCCCTCCCTCCAGTGAGAAGATCTTCTCTTCTTCGCCGTCGTCCGCCGGAGCGCCGCCGCAGAACGACCGCCATCTCTCCCCGGCGACCTCGCCGTTGCGTGAGAGGCGGCCGCGCTACGTCTTGCCCGGAGCAGGGAGCGCTACGAGTCACGACGACGTGGGGGAATATCGCACGTCGCCGGCTGGTTTGTCAGTCGCGATGCAGGTGGAGCTCGCTGACCGCGCGGCAGCCCGGCCCAGCGAGACGGGGGAGGCTCCGCCGTCATCTCCAGCCGCCGCCGCCGCTGCATCAGCAGCAGCGGAGGACGCGCCGCTCTTGCCAGGTGGAGGTGGGGGTGTGCGGCGGCGGGTGGTGGTGAGCGAGCGGTTCCGGCAGCGCAGCGGATCCTTCCGGCGGGAGGTCCGCCGCGCGGCCGAGGAGACCTACCTACTCACGCGCCTCACGCTCATCCTCCTCCGCTACCTCGGGTACTCGCCAATTCCATTTCTGATAGTTCTACTCTACTACAAGGCTGCTATCACTTCAACCTTGCGATCTGTTTGTGTTAATGCTGTAATTTGGGGAAATTGTATCATGGCATGTTTACCACTGAGCTAAATGATCATTTCTAGGCTTTCTACTAAGATCAGATGCTAAACTGCTTTTGTGATTGTGCATGGGAGTATGGCCTTTTCGTGTTTTGTTCTTTGCAATAACCTGTCTCTGTCTGATTTATGCAGGATAGGCTACAGATGGATCAGGCAGTTCCTAGCCCTCTGTTGTTACACCTTCTTGCTCATGCCAGGTTTCATTCAAGGTTAGCCTTGCCATTACTCTTTTGTTGAGGGAGAGAAAGCATTTGCACTTGCTTGGCACATCTCCACATTTTTCTTTGGTTGATTCACCATGTCTTCATAAGTAGTATTTCAGTAGGATTTTGTGTTATATACCTGAGATCACAATTGTCCCATCCGCTGGTTTGAAACCTTAAGACTAGCATGGGTTCCATCCCACATCCTCTTCCTTAGTTAGTGCTAGAGCTCCTAGCCAGTTTTCAAAAGGAAAAACAAATTTCATTACCACAGAAAGTGTTTAACAGAATGGAGATGGCCTTGACTCTTTTTTTTTTCTTTAATACAGTTGTATATTATTATTTCTTCTCGAGCCAAGTTTGTAGAAGTGTTGTATATGGAGAACAACCAAGAAACAGGTACTTCTTGCTATCTTTTTCATAATGCTATGCTCATATTTGTATTTTAATTTGTCTTGGTGTACTTGGCATAGTCTATTATGCTGTTCATATATTGAACCCTGAAAATTCGTTATCTAGGCTGGATTTATACATACCTACCGATAGAACTGGGTTGAAGCCAGTTGTGGCATTTGTCACGGGTGGAGCTTGGATCATAGGGTGAGTAAAACTGTACAAGTATGTACTATCCTGGTCTCCAACTTTCTGTATTTTTACTACCTGAAGTTCCAGTAAGATTTAGATTGTGTGTTGACTCTATAATGGCAAATTATACATATCACATCCACAGGTACAAAGGGTGGGGGGCCCTTTTGGGCAGGCGCTTGGCAGAGAGGGGCATCTTAGTTGCATGCATTGATTACAGGTACTCAAAATAAATTCCAAATATGCATATAGAAGAATGAGGGTTCATACCATTTTCATGGAGCATACCAATTATTTGTTTGCAGAAACTTTCCTCAAGGGACTATTGGTGACATGGTAGAAGATGCATCTCAAGGGATTGCCTTTGTCTGCAATAATATAGCTAGTTATGGAGGTGATCCTGAAAGGTTCATAACTTACAATGATATCAAACTTTCAAACTTTTCTGTTGCAATTACAAAATGGTTCCTACCAACGTATGCCCTTCTCATGCGCTGATGTGCACAAATTGTTACTGTATTAATAATTAGGATACCATCAGTGGAATGTGAGTTAGATTGCGTCAGAGACATATTTCATTTTGGCTATTTATATATTCTAGGGTTCTAGTAATAGGCACTGCATGGTATAAAGATCTTACATATGGAACTTCTGAAGCATTATGAATACAAGAAACAACTCAGCGTTCTGATTTTGGTATGGCATATATTGAGGCATCTTGTCCGTATCTGCTCTATCTAAATGATACTTACAGGATTTATCTTGTTGGACAATCTGCTGGTGCTCATATTGCTGCTTGTACTCTCTTACACCAAGCTATTAAAGAATCTGGTGAAGGAGATGCTTCCACTTGGAGCATTGCACAGCTAAAAGCTTATTTTGGTATTTCTGGCGGGTAATATCCTATTCTCTTTACACTTACAGTAGGTGACATGCAGCAAGGCTTGCATTTTTTATAATGTGTATGAGAATGCGCATGTACACACTACTTTCAGTTTTCAGTTGTTTGTATCGTCAAATATTTGCAACAGTGTGCAGTGGAATATATCATGTAGTCTGCTGAGCTTCTTTGTGAGCAGAGCTGTAATATGCTGCTCCAGATTTAAGAAATGAGAAGTTCCCTTTTTAAGAAGTGACGTGGCAATTGGGCTCACTCTATAAATATTATTGATGATTCATGTTCAGCCTTTGTAATTTATGGATCATTTTGGTACCTTTGTTGTTAATATGAGATTATATTACATTTTTAGTAGTTTCATTAATGGTTCACATATACAGGAATTCTGGTGTATCGGACTTGACAGTTGATTTATGATTTCTACAGCTATAATCTTCTTAACTTGGTCGATCATTTCCATAAACGTGGCCTGTACCGATCGATCTTTCTCAGGTATATTTTTGTTTACAGCTAGTTAAAAGTAGCATAGTATTGTATTCATGTCCTCCACAACAACTCCCACATAACTATTGAACTATGTGAGCATATCATGTTGATTATCTTTATATACACTAAAACTCCACTTCAACAATATGTTTCACAGCATAATGGAAGGCGAGGAGTCGTTGCAAAAATTTTCTCCACTGGTGATGGTTAAGGACCCAGCTGCTAGGTCTGCAGTATCTCTATTACCTCGAATATTCCTTTTTCATGGAACAAGTGACTATTCAATACCATCGGCTGAGAGGTGGGTTCAACTGGAATGGTTGATCACATGGTGCATGTTTTCTTGTCGTATTGATTCGAAATCATTAGATTGGACAAACCAACTATATACTTATTCAGTTGTTTTCTCTTCCAGGAGATGAATGTCTCAGGTTAAGTGAAATGAAACTTTTCTCTCGAACAAAGTGAAATGAAACTCATTTAAACCTTTTTGACATTATTTTATAATAAGTATGCCTTATGATAAAGTTTCCACATGCTGTTACTGACCAAACAAAATGAGATGACTAAACCAAACTGAGGGACTTGGGTATTCTAAGGACTTTTGGATTGTTTATACTTCATAGTGCCCTGATCTTGTCTGCATCCATTTCAAATGAATTTTCCATGTTGTTTGGCATGCTGAAGAAAAACATAGACTAGTCAGAAATTGTTTCTTCTTGAATCTTATTGTAGTTTTGCACTAGTCAAGAAGAAGAGATAAGTCTAGTGCAACATCATGTCGTTGTGCCATTTCCTGTTGGTGTTGAGTAGTTAACACTAGTTAAGAAGAAACAAGTGTTATTCTTAGGGATTCTAGTGCTACCATCTAGCTTTCATTTAGGAGATTTAGTCACTTGTTTATTTTTCCTCCTCACCAGTAACTTTTGTAGTTGTGTTATCTGACGAAACTTCTATATTATGGATATTGCCATATTGGACTATTTCTATTGATTGACTTAATTGAAAAAATGCAGCGAGGCTTTCTTTGATGCTTTACAACAGAATGGCGCTAAAGCAGATCTGTTCTTGTATGATGGAAAGACGCATACTGACTTGTTCCTTCAGGTAATCTATTGTTACATTAGTGGTTATTGGATATGGGTTGCTTTGTTTAGACATTTTATTCTTTTTGGCTTTTATGGTACTTTTCTTTCTTCTAGATATAAAATTATTCATTCTTCGATGTAATGTTGTTCTTCTCTATATTGTGATTTCAAGATGGTCATAGTCTTTGATTTAAGAACCATTATGGTGGGTAGTATAACTAAGTACCTTCAGCCAATATAAAGGCGTTATCGGCTTAGTATACAATGTGATTGTAATTTGTTTACAAGAGAAAGGGCCTGAAGGTTCAACCCTTCAAAGAATTAACTGTCTCAACTGATCATCATGTATAAACTGTATTGCTTGATGTTTGTTATTGCCCCAACATGGGTATCACGCCCTGGTGTATTTGGCAGTGTAATTTGAATGCACAAAGTTCTTACACTTGATGCTTTTTCTCTGATTAATGTGTGCTGTAGGATCCTCTCCGGGGTGGTAGGGATAAGCTGCTCGAAGAGATTGTTACTGTGATACACAATGACAATCCAGATACATCTGCCCAGCATCTTGCTGTACCTGTTGCACGCCGCCTTGTTCCTGAATTCATGCTTATGCTTGCTGGAAGAGTTAGTCCTTTCTGATTATGTTGGCGACCAGTGATGGCAGCTATGTATATATTCAATGCAAGGATTGAGCCCAGAGAAATCTGCTGCTCCCGGATTAGCTAGCAGCTAGTCAGTTAGTGTAGTGTTCCAATTAAGATGCCAAATGTACCCCTTCGTTGAGTAGCTACCCGCCAGTATGTACAGATCTTGCCTCAGACGTCTGTCATTGACTCATTGTTGTATTGTATCTTAAGGTCTAGCTCATTATGCTTTAGTAACACATAACTTGATATCTTATGAAGCTCTGTTTGGACAAGGGTCAATCTGAGGAGAGAGCTTGTTGTGAATTGGAAGAATATTGTGAAGACAACTGTTCTGACCGAAGAAAATCGTCATGAGATGTCTCCTGCCTTTCTGTAATTCAGTAGTCAGTAAATTCAGCTCCCAATAGAGTTGCTCGCAGTACTGGAATGGAGGGGTGTTCTGGAAGACGTTTCATCTGCGCACTTGAAGATGTCTGTGTGTCTTGTAAAAGAGTGTGTGGCTCAGTTATTGATCAATTAGACAAGAAAACATTGCATGCGAAAGGTGATGCTTCTTGATCTATTAGCACAGCTCTTTTTACAGAGGAACAGCACATGATAACCTTCACATGCCATTGGTTGGAAAATGAACATGCTCACATGGTGGAAAAGCTGGCCAGTCTTCATTCCTCCATGGACCAGATCTAATCTAAATATCTAATGTTGCATGATTTGCATCTGAATTGAGTAACATGATGGTAAGAGTAGATGAACGTGCATTGTGCGTGGGCATAACTCATAAGAAGTGGCAAAACATCTTTGGACGACTGTTTGCAGTGTCCAAAGTTCAAAGAAACTTGCCGTGCAGTGTCCTGCTTCCATATTATTGCCATCTGGTGTGTCTGGCAGAAATCTTGCACCGATCATCGTCATCTGTCATTGTCGCACTAAGGAATGCATCCTGGGTTTACCTGTTCAGAGTTCAGACTTCCATTTCTTCAGATGTTTTCACTATCCTGAGTAGCAGAAGATGAAATGGAAATGGGATCACTCAGAAATGACCGCTAATGCTAGCGATCAGTAGTCTAACGCGCATCATGAATATCAAAGTACGTGTGATTTTCTACAACTTTGATCACAAAACATGTGGTTTATGCAGTTTACCTTTTTTTTTTAAGTAAGAGCTTGTGATCACATACCACATCTCTCCAAGGCATTCAGCTACAGGAATTTCTTCAGTGTGCTGCCAGCTCCAACGTACGAAACTGCATTCCGGGTCGTCGGACTCGCGGCCGCCAAAACCTGTGACTTCGAACGAATCTCCTCCGCTACGTCTGGTATTCGCCAATTTCATTTGAATTTCTGATGCAATTGTACACTCATACATACTACTCCTACTTGGCATTCATCTTGGAAAATTCGTGTGACATGATTATTAAGCACCGAACTCAAACATCTGAACTTTACTAGGCTTAATGTACTGAAAATGAACAGTTCTTCAAAGAGGAATGGATCACTGTCTCAGCAGTTCTTCAAAGAGGAATGGACCAGAGTCTCACTGATAAACTGTTTCATATACCATTACAAAAAAAGCATGGATATGACTAGATCTCACTGGAAAATGAACATGCCCACATGATGCACAAGCTGGCTGCTTGCTATTCATTCCTCCATGGACAGATGGACTAATCTAGTGTTACATCAGAGGGATAATACATTAATCCATGCAGGGGTCCTGTAGTGACAGACAGCACAATGGCAAGAAGAATATGTGAACATGGATGAGCATAAGAAGATGCCAATCATCTCGGGCTGGCTGTTGCATACTTGCATTGTCCAAAGTCCAAACTTGCAGTGCAGCATTCTGCTTGGAAATTATCAGCATCTGGTGCGCCTCACAGAATCTTGCACTGATCATCGTCATCGTTGTGCACTAGGAGTGCATCCTGGAGACTTGTTCAGACAATCCATCGACCGACCCTTCCATTTCTTCAGAGATGTAATCATCCTAAAGGATAGCAAAAACAAAAGGGAAATGCAAAGGGAAATGGAGTTACTACCTATGCAACAAACCAGTCAATTCCTTTTCTTTTCACGCATCATTTCTTATACTTTTGTTCGATCGTGCATAGCTATGCAACTTTGCCGACTTATAAGAATCATAGACAAATTTCAGGCAGCAAAGTAACAGTACCTCTGGTTCTTTATTGTCCTTGACAGCGACACACTTGGAAGCACTAATGCTTGCACTCTTCAGATAGCTCCTCGAACTCAAGTCTGTGGATGTCACACCATTTTGGCCAGCAGATCCATGTTGTTGTGCATCTTGTGACATTGGAGGGCTTACTGTAGTGCGGGCAACGGAATCTGCACTCCTCTCTTGGTCATTGGTGTTTTGTTGGTTATAACCATCCTTTGATACACCTACTCTCTCCCTGTTATATGCAAAATCAATGGAGAAGTTAGTACAATAATTGATATGAAAGTAAGTAGGTCTGCACTTTTGATTTCTGATATTGCCACATTATGTACCTCGGTAAAGAAGCATGCTTCCTCTGCAGTGGAGAACCTCTTTCTCCTTTGCTGTAGTTCTCCTCAAGGTGTGCAAACTGTCGTTTGAAGCGATCAACCCCACTGCAGTAAGATAACAATATTAACAGAATAGCTATGTTCACGGTAAAAAAAGGAGAGAAAACCATGCAAGGACATGATAAATATATATTAGATGCACACATGGCTAGTGTTTCCTGTAACAATGTCCATGCAATTTTCGGGTGAAAGGAGCCTTGGAAATAAAGATATACCAAAATGAGAGCAACAAGAATAGATCAGATATTAACTCATGATAGCACTGCAAAGCAAATTACTACTATACTTAGTAAATTTGCTTTGCCAACAAGAGTATTTGGCGAAGGCAATTTTGTTGGTGCAAAGAAGTATATTGTACACCATGCTAACTTGCTGGAACAAAGCCAGATATTCATCTTTGTCACGTCAAATTTAAAACTGATGAAAGAAAGAAAAATTAATGCAAGACTCCACCTTGGATAGAGGAAGCTAATCTGCTCTCCACCTTTCATATACTCTTGCAGCATCTGTGGGTGATACTCCAAAATCTGTTTGCATTTCATAATTATCAATCTTGAAAAGCTGAAAATTTTATTATTAACACAAAGCAGGAAACTTGAGCTATTGCTTTGTACCTCTCGATAAATTAATTCTCTAACATCATCTTTTGTCAGCTTCCGTCTCTCGAATTCAAACTCAAGTTTTGAGATTGGATGTCTTGAGGGCTCACGTTCCACATTAGCAAGACTTGCGAAGTACGGATCAGCCAAAGCCTGAAAATTGGAAGAGAATATAACATATAAAAAATGTGTGTTTTCTGAAAGTTTTTTTTTTTAAAAAAAAACTACTTTTGAGGTTTGGAAAGGATGCTATGCTTTCTCTTGAGCTTACTTCTTCAGCTGAAGACCGATCTTTAGGATCAAATGCCAGTAAACGCTCTAGCAGACGAAGAGCCAAGGGGTCAGTATTGCGGAACTTCTGAGAGAAGGGGACAGCATGTTTTTTCCGCATGGTGCTCAAGTATCTCCTGGCCTTCTCATTTCGAATCTGCAGAGACGCAGAAAACAGTAAGGTGATTGTTTCATCTTATTAGAGAATTGGATCTTCTTGAATGTTACTGAATAGGAGGTTCAAGGATATATGAGAATCGGTATAAAGTAAACATACCCTGGATAAGGTTTCTGATGATGGAGTTCCAAGAAGATCTGTTATAATATCTAATTGGTGCACAACATTCTTCCCAGGAAATAGTGGTCTCCCAGTGAGAAGTTCAGCAAATATGCACCCAATACTCCAAATATCAATTGCAGGAGTGTACTGTATGCAAATTGGCTATTGTTAGAACACATAAAACACATGGAACGCTAGAGCATCAGCATTGCACAAAAGAGTTCACAGTATATTGTTTCTCTACAAGAATGTTACTCATCCAGTTTCAAGTGGCGCAGCTTTGATAGAAAATTGTATGTACAAACAACTAAAATATCAACAAAAAGAAAAATAACTTAATTTTCTATACTTCATTTAGCACAACTGTAAGTTGGATAGATAAAGAAAAAGGAAAAAAAAAAGAAAGCATTGCTAAAAACAACTAGACCAGTTCATCTATGGTGCCACAAAAGCATTAATCTTGATTGAAAGAATTCTAGTGTTGAAGACCTTACTTTGGAGAAAAATGAGCCACATAATTCAGGTGCTCGGTACCACCTCGTTGCAACATAATCCTTCACAAAGTAGAACATAATTAATAACATAAAGACTTAAAGAGGAATGTAAAATCTCATATAAGCACCTTACCGTCCAAAATATTGCTGAAGGGGCATCATTGAATGATGCTCGGGCAAGTCCGAAATCACATATTTTCAATTTGCAGTCTGAGTTTGCCAGTATATTCTTGGGCTTTAGATCGCGATGAAATACATTAGCTGTGCCAATATAGATGATTTATCAGAGAATAAGCTAGAATTCCATGTTAATTGATAAATCAACAGAACTATGTGTTTAATGGTGGTCAAGTAGGTTCTTGGGGAATTGGGGATTATCAGTAGTTAAGCTTACCTGCATGGATGTACTTGAGAGCACGGAGAAGTTGGTACAGGAAAAACTGGTAGTGCTCCGGGGTGAGGTCATCGTTCGCTCTGATGACTTGATGGAGATCTGATTCCATGAGCTCAAAAACAACATAAATATCTTGGAACTCCCTTCGAGAAGGGGGAAGCATAATGTGTTTGATCTCAACTATGTCTGGGTGACGGAGCAGACGAAGGAGCTTGATCTCACGCAATATGCGCGTAGCGTCTGATACATGCTCAAACACATCATTGATCTTCTTGATTGCAACCCGCTCACCCGTGCGGGTATCTACTGCAGCAGCAACTACTCCATAACTTCCTTTGCCAATGACTTCCTGGATCTGGTACTGGCTTGCTTCTCCATACTCAGTGAAGAACTCCATTTCCACTGTGTTCTACAAGATCACAATTTTGCAAGAAAATATTAAGCTAACTAAAAATACAGAGTGGCTGGTTATAAAACTTCTTCAGTAGTAGAATAGCCCTATAAACAAAACCATGATCTTGTCCCTGGGAATATCATGACCAACCTAACAAAAATTGACATTTTCAGTACATAGACATGTAGGTTTATTCGCAAATGAAAGGAACACCTGCTCCATACCATGTGCAAGACGCGACTTGTTCCCAATAGAAACAGTCCGTACCAGAGATATACATAGGCCAGACCAAGTCAAACCTGGAGTACTAATTAGTAGCCGATTCTGATGAGATCATCCAAAACCACAAGTGGACAACTTGGATATGAGCTCCTAAGGATCAGTATGACAAGGATGATGGGACCAATTGTTGAGAACAGCTCCAAAAGAGGGCACAAGCTTTTTGCATAGTAGTGCTGCAATTGCACTCCTCTAAGAAATGGAGCATGCAGGAGCAAGTAATTTCAGAACTAAGCAAACAGAGAAAGAAAGAAAGAAACTTAAGTTTTACGAGATCGATCGTTTCATAGATCACTGGAATAACACAGGTCAACAGCCAGGATGACGAATCGGATGGCAGTTTACAAGCAACTATCGCTCTACAAGCAACCATCGAAAGAAGAAAGATTGGATAGAACACGCAAGCTTTACCTGCACTTGAGCTGTATTGCACTTTGCACAGATCATAGAAAAAAAGAAATAATGATATTGTACAGTATGCAAGTAATTCAGGTGCCACGAAGATCTGATCTAGTCTAAGAACCCCTCGTGGCCACGAATCAAGGATCACGAGAAAGCCTGAAACTTTCATTTCACCCCCAAACTGAAAAGAAAACGAAGCAAAGCAAAGCACACTTCACACTAGGCACCTCCTCACCTTCTTGTGGCTCTCGACGGGGAGAGGCATCTTGCGCTTGGGCACGCGGATGCGGATGGAGCGGAGGGCGACGAGATCCGGGTCGTCGGCGACCTCGAGGTCGGAGGAGGCGGCCTCCTCGCCGGCGTTGGACGACTGGTTGGAGCCGGACGCCGTGCGGCGGTGGAAGAGGCGGCGGAATCCGTCGACGAGCGTGCCCCCTCCCCCCATCCCCCTCCCTACCAGTTCCCCGCCGGCATTGGCTAGCTACACCACCGCAGCTCGCCTTCCAAGCTCTCGCGTTCTTGGCTACTTCTTCTTCTCCTTCCAAGCTCGGACCTTTCTTCCCGCGTTCCCGCGACCAAGCTTGCCTCCTCTCTCCCCGCGCGAAGTCTTCGGCGAGTAATGGATGGATGGATGGATGCAGAAGCAGAAGGCGAGGAGGAAGAAAGCGATGGTGGTGGTGGTGGTGATGGGGAAGAAGTAGCAGGATCTCCTCGTCTTATACTTCTGATTAGTGACCGATTTTTTTTTCTCCTCCCCGTCTGCCGCGTACTCCCCCTATTTCATATTATAATATTTTCTAGCATTACATATATATATATATATATATATATATATATATATATATATATATATATATATATATATATATATATATTATAAAACAGAAAAAATAATAGAAAACTAATCTATAAAATATAACACATTGCAATGCTAAAAATATTAAGACATTTTGTATTAAGACATTTTGTATTAGGTTATAGCCTCATCGATTACCCATATTTTCTAGTAATACTAAAACGGTTTATTAAGAAATAAAAATTAATTTATTAGTAAAAACTGTCTTATGAAGACGATCAAGTGGGTGGTGGTACGTGCAAATCTGGAAGGAAAACGGTGCACCGGCCGGTTTCCATCTTGCCATCAAAGGAAGCAGCAGGGAAATCCCAGTAGTGGAAGTACAGCTAGATTTTTAGTATTAGTACGATGTGGACAAGACTTACTCCTACTTCATTTGCATGCACGGCTGTACTGTACTCCAATTGTGTGAAAGTTATGGCCGAATCTGCCCTGCACGTACGATTTGGTCTCAACTATGTATTTTCCTGTACTGTATAATAATCTCAATTCTAAAATGGAAAATAATTTGCTAGAACTATACTACTACTAGTAGTACTTGCGAATTGGTCTAGACCGTTACCTGTATGGATTGAATTTGTCTGCGGAAATTCTCTGGCACCAGGCACAGGAACATGCTGCAATTAACATGCGGTCAACGCTGCACAGAGGAGAGACATCCTGGTTCCAGTTGGTAAGGTTAACCGGATTCTGACCGCTAACGACTGGAAACACCATGTAAGAACAATACTACAATACTACGGTCCCCATCGTTTAGCATATTCATATGCTTATCAGTCAGAATTTGAATTTTCAACGTTAAATTTTGAGTTGATTTTGGGATTTTTTTTCATCGAAGTATATTTTTCAGTCTTTGCTTTTAGATCGCTAAGAATACATATATAAAAATTTTATTCACAAATTACTTTTCGTTTGTAAATATGCCGTTTGACTTATTCCACCGATATGCCAAACGATGGCACCCGTAAAACGCAGCATACGCCGATGCACGCAAATGTGCAATGCCATTATGCAAGCATGAATACGAAATCTTGCTCATGTACGAACATAAACACGCAACTATAGATTATCCAAATGCTCTACAACATTTATAACCATTGATCAAATTCTACATGAATCAAATCCCCATCAAATAATGGGATAATATGCATAGCAATTTTCATCTGCTAATGCTTAATCAGATCAGATAGCGATGATTGGAGGAGATTACTCGTAGTAGACCAGGCCGATATTCCCTGTGCCACCTCCATGTGGACCCCACTAGCCATGCATCCCCTTGACGTGACGGTGATGCGAGAGACAGGTGGCGTGGCGGTGCACACAGACACAGCCCGGGCATTGCAGCGTCAGTCACATGCACGGTCGCCGCCGGCCGGAAGGAGACGGGACAGCTGGCGTGTTGCCTCCCCGCCGCACCAACGCCAACGCGTCGTCGCCGCCCTCGTGGGCCGGCTTGGCTCGACGTGGCCTTTTCACCCGCGGGCCAGTCCAACGCCGTGTGTCCCCACTCGACGCGGGTTTCGAGGAGGGTGGGGCCCGCATGGCGGTTCCTGGCCCATGCTGACAACCGGGCGGTTTGTGGGCCCCACATACTGGGCCGGATGATTGGAGTCCTTCAACGTGGGCCACTTAGTTTCGGCCCGTTGGCACGCGGGAGAGAAAATCTCTCTCTGGTCACGGGCCTCCAGCCTTACTGGCTTCCTTCCGGCGAGGGCGAGGCGGAGAGGTGGGCGCCCGCCTCTGCCTCCGCCTCCGTCTCGCCGCGCTCCGGCGGGTGGCCGGGCCGGGGTGCCTCCACGGCCTCGTGGAAGCCGCGCTCCGGCGCCGCCGGCAGCAACGTGTGGGCGAGGCTGTTGCTGCGAGCGCCCGCAGAGACCACTCCGCTTTTGAAGGGTATGTTGATCTCCCCCATTTATGGCAGCGGTTTCTGTTTGGTTCCGCGTTGCTGTTCATGCGCCAGTGATGGAGGATGTGTTATTGCTTATTGAATTTGATTGTGATGTCCATTTTGCTATTTACTTTCACGTGTATGTTTGATAGTAGTCAGCGCAAGTAAACCTGGCATCTACAAATGCAGAAGGGAATCAAGGGATTGGATTTTGGGATCTCTTCCTTTTGGGGAATTTTTAGGTGCCACAAGCTAACATGTCCTAGGAGCTAGAATGTCTCAGTGATTTTTTTTCAATGCATAAAATCGATGGTTCATTTCTGCAATTGGACGATTCATTACATTTTTAGCTTAGAGAAATAGTTAATACATGAGGTACAAGAGCGAATTCCTTTGGTTTCCATACCGTGACTATGATTCTGCTTTCTGCCATCCGCAATTCAGTCTAGGATAAACCGAATGGCTCTCATATTGTTCTCCCATGTAAACATATTAGCTGAAATAGGCACTATCTGAACCCAATGGCCATTGTCTATCGATCCCAATATCTTTATATAGATGCAGTTATGATTGGCTGCATGGCTTTAATTTCTCATTTTAAACTACAGAATGCATTTTAAGGTTTCTTTGATGTGAATTGGTAAAGTATTTGGTTGCATACATCCGCGTTGGATGTAGAGGCCCGGTTTTACCCGTTTTCTAAAAAATAAACTGGTAAAATAGAATATAGAAGGCGGCAATTAATACACAGTGTATGCTCTTACTATTGAGTGTTTAGTGCCTTAGTGATCAACTGGAGCATGTAAGGATATAGACTTCTGATCCTCACAATATTTCAAACTTTGGCTTATAACTTTTTCACACTTGGTTTAGTATCCTCAGGAACCATTTAGTACGAGTCAGGCAATCCTCATGAACCATTTAGTACAAGTCAGGCAATGGGTTGCACTGACTAGGATTTAGGAGAGACAGTGAGTTGCAAGCTAATGACAATCTTCTTACTGTTTTATTCTTGAAAACCTATTTTCGAGTGTGTGCGTGCGTGTGTGTGTGGTTCTATTTCTAGCATATGCCATTATGCCAAGCATGGGCGCATGGCACACAACTAGGATTTGTCAGGTTAGAAGTGCCCATCAAGGTTTTGGAAACAGGTGGAGAAAATGGCAACCAAAATATCAGCTTCGAAGACTTGGACATGCACTGATGCACATCTGATTCTTGGAGATTATACGAAGACTGTGTGGGATCATTACCATAAGAGCCTCCCTAAAGGGCTCTGTGGATCAAGCAAATGGCAGCTGCTATTGGTCAAGAGCAGAGCTCCTCTCAAATATTAAGGCATTGCAAATGAAGCCAAATGCTGCTGGTGCAAAAGGCCTACTCCGTATGGTGCACCAGCAATCATTGGGGAGCACCTGCTTAGACAGCCTTTAACAGGCACATGCCTGCTTGATCAAGACCACTGGCATTCTGGAGCTGCAGAAAACAATGGCAACCTAGAAAACATTATTCTGCACAGAGACCCAGAGCACACTGCAGCCTGGTTAACTGTCTGTTGGATCTATCGGGCTATGTTCTTCTTGATTGTGCAAACAAGAGTTCTACTGGATGGATGGAGCTGTCCAATCAAACTACTACCTCCGTCCCAAAATAAGTGCAACTATGGATATCCGTGCCCAACGTTTGACCGTCCGTCTTATTTGAAAATTTTGTGAAAAAATTGAAAATATTTAGTCACACATAAAGTACTATTCATATTTTATCATCTAATAGCAATAAAAATACTAATCATAAAAAAATTTAAATAAGACGAACGATCAAACGTTGAACGTGAATAGTGCAAAACTGCACTTATTTTGGGACGGAGGGAGTATCAGTTGCAGACTTGCAGTTAGATGATGCATGGAACGACACACTTCTGTCGGCAAGCCTGACAAGCTATTGCATTCTGGAACTGGTGTCCTCAGGCGGTAGTTTCAAGATTGTGCAGTGACGAGAGGTAAATTCCATATCCAGGTAATTCACCGAAGGAACTGAGAGATCTCCCAGATACATTACCTTTCCACTTGCAAGTAGCAACCAATGGACTAGTTGATGCTGCCATGCTGGGTCCTCCACTGCAGAGTAGTAACAACAAACAAGTTGAGATTGCCAGCAAGAACTGACGAGCTGTTCAGCTAGCACTTGTGTACTCCACTTATCCACTACTCCTCCACCAGTTTGCTGCAGCTTGCTTTGCTCCTACGCCCGTGCAGCTCGCGCGATTCCGGCTGCAGCGCACGTTGGGATCGATGGAGTCGGTGGCCGTTGAAGCGGCGCGGTGGATGGTCGGCAAGGCGCTGAGCCCGCTGTCGGGAGGGCTCGTCGAGGCGTGGCTGGCCTGCTCGGAGCTCGGCACCAATGTCGGCGCCGTCAAGCTGGAGCTGCTCTACGCGCAGGTGATGCTCGACAACGCCCGCGGCAGGGAGACCCGCAGCCCCGCGCTGAAGCAGCTGCTCCTGCAGCTGCGTGGCCTCGCCTACGACGCCGAGGACGTGCTGGACGAGCTGGACTACTTCCGCATCCAGGACGAGCTCGACGGCACCGACGAGGCCGCCGACGAGCACACCAGAGGCTGCCTCCATGGCCTCCTCCTCAACACCCGCCACACCGCCAGAAACATTAAGAAGAGGTACCTTTCTGCTTGTTGCTCGGGCGGAGGTGACGAGAAAGCTGTTGCCGGCAGTGACCTCTCTTTAGCTGGTGAACATGATGCCGATGACGACTGTACCGATGAAGACGACAACGACACCGGCTCTACTGATATCGACCACAGCTCTACTGCAACGCACATGCCTAGAAAAGAAAAACAGTGGGGATCACAGAGGGAGGACACTATGAAAACACCAAAGCTGAAGTTCGATAGGGTGGATCTGTCCACAAGAACGAAGCACATCTCTGAGCAGCTGAAGCTAGTCTGTGCCAAAGTCTCTACCATTCTTAATCTAGAGTTGCCGGAATCAAATCGCACCATTCGAAGCAGCATTGCTATGCTTCGTCCTGTGACCACTTCAGCGACTATAGAGCCTGAATTTTATGGGAGGAAGGGTGAGAAGGATAGAATTATTAAAGACATAACTCATGGTGATTGCTGTGTCAAGGACCTGACCGTCATTCCAATTACTGGTCCAGGAGGAATAGGGAAGACAGCTCTCACTCAGCAAATTTACAAAGCAGTAAAGAACCTTTTTGATGTTAATGTTTGGGTATGTATCTCTCTCAATTTCAATGCGTACAGATTGAAACAAGAGATTGCTGATTCAATACCTAAAGTTGAGAATGAGCAACTGGGTGACCTAGATGAGAATGAGCAACTGGGTGACCTAGATGACTTGATTGAGCGAAGATTGAAGTCAAAGAAGATTTTGCTTGTCTTGGATGATATGTGGAATTGCAGTAATGAGGATGATTGGAAAAGGCTATTAGCACCCCTCAGAAACGCACAAACAAAGGGAAATGTGATTCTAGTCACCACTCGTTTTCCAGCAGTTGCAGAAATAGTACAAAAGACTTATCGTCCAATACAATTGGAAGGGCTGGAATTTGAAGAGTTATGGGAATTGTTCCAAGCATATGTGTTTGGTGATGAGAAATTAATAAACCATCATGCTATCTTACAACAGACTGGAGAAATGATAGCCAAAAAACTAAAGGGCTCCCCTTTGGCAGCAAAAACTGTAGGTCGATTGTTGAGAAATCACCTTGATTTCAATCATTGGACAAGTGTCCTAGAAAGTAAAGAATGGGAATTACAAACTGGTGACAATGATATTATGCCAGCATTAAAGCTTAGCTATGACTATCTCCCTTTCCATCTGCAACAATGTTTTATATATTGTGCTTTGTTCCCTGAAGATTACAAGTTTGACAGTGATGAGTTGATTCACCTATGGATAGGACTAGACATTTTACAATCACATCAGGACCAAAACAAACGAACTGAAGATATAGCATTGAGTTGTTTGAATCATTTGGTTGATTTTGGATTTTTCAAAAAAAATGTGAATGAAGATGGGTCTCCTTATTACAGTATGCATGATCTACTACATGAGTTAGCATTGAAGGTTTCATCCTGTGAATGTCTTGCTGTCAGTAGTTCTAACGTAAGGTTTGTGCAAATTCCACCATCTATACGCCATTTGTCTATTGTGATAGATGACATGGATGTAAATGATAGAGTGACTTTTGAAAGCATCAAGACGGATTTCAGCACACTAAGTAAGAGACTGGATGTTGAAAAGCTACACTCTTTTATGCTATTTGGACGATTCCATGGAAGCTTTATCAGTCCTCTTGGTGATTTGTTAAGTAACGCAAAATCACTCCGCGTCATCTTGTTGTCTACTCCATCATATGCAGTGGAGAATATGTTGCACAACTTTTCAAATCTCGTCCACTTGCGCTACTTAAGGATTATTAGGGGATATTTTCCAGAAATAAGGCTACCCAACACCATTTCAAGGTTTTATCACTTGAGGATCCTTGATGTACGAAAATGCAATGGTCACTTTGGTTTACCAAGAGATATAGATAATCTTGTAAGGCTACGCCATTTTCTTGTCCCCGATGACAATCTCCACTCTGACGTTGCTAATGTGGGTAAGTTAAAATGTTTACAAGAACTAAGGAGATTTAAAGTGAAAAGACAAAGTGAGCCATTTGCATTAAGACAGTTAGGACAGTTGGAGCTGAACGGAACACTAGGCATTTATAATCTTGAAAATGCACAGGCGGCGGACGAAGCAAAACTTTTAAACAAAAGTCATTTGCACAAGTTAATATTACATTGGTCAACAAAGGATTGTTCCCAAGATGAACATATTCTTGAAAGTCTTAAGCCACATAACAATCTTCAGGAGCTACAAATTGAAGGGCATGGAGGTGCCACTTGCCCATCATGGTTAGGTTTTAACTTGTCAATCAAAGGCCTGCAATCTCTTAGTCTGCATGGTCTAGACTGGAACAAATTCCCACCTATAGGGGAGTTATGGTTGGTTAACCAGCACAGTGAAAAATCCTTGAGTTGTATAGAAGGCCAAAGCTTTTGGAATTTAAAAAGGTTAGAGCTAGTTGGCATACCGCGACTAGAAAAATGGACCGGAAATGATGCTTCCCGTGTGTTCTCTCAGCTAGAAGTGTTCATAGTAAGAGATTGCCCAGAACTTATAGAGTTGCCATATTCAAAGATGGACAGCACTCAATTCCCTACACTAAAGGAGCTTGAGATTGTAAAATGCCCAACGCTATCATCATTGCCTCCCGTTCCTTGGACAAACTCTCCATGCCGTGCTCTGATTGAAGAAGTGAGATCAGATTTTCAGCACTTGAAGTACTCAAATTTATACCAATCTAAATCACACTTGTGGGTTGCGGGAAAGAAGGGCCATCTGAATTGTGCATTCTCAAAAGTACTTGCATCTAGTAATTTAACTGAGATGAAATATTTGATCTTGACAAAATGCCCTTTTTTGCCGTTGGAACACCTCCAGATGTTATCATGTTTGAAGAAGCTTGAAATAAATGGTTCAAGTAGTTCCTTGTTGATGGTTGAAGGTGGGAGCGCTGTTAGATACCAGTTTCCAGTAAAGAAACTTGTGATCAGAAAGTGTGGTGCTAGCGGGAAGGAATTGACGCTGCTGCTGTCCCATTTCCCCAAACTCTCTGACTTGACAATGTATAGATTGGAGAAGATAGCAATGCTTGGTGTGGCTGAGCAGCAGATAACGGCAACATCGGCATCTTCACCATCACTTTCTGGTAATAAGTTGGAGAATGCACGTTTCGGACAAGAGCAACAACAGCCAAGAGGAGAGGACGAGAAAGCAGCGGCATCTTCAGGACTGCTGCTCTTGCCTACCCAGCTACAGGAGTTGTTCATCTCCTGTTGCTCAAAGCTGATCCTCCACCACGATTCACTTGGAGAAAACATGGAAGGACGCCTAAGAGGCATAGAAGGAGGGTTACAAGGCCTGCGCTCCCTCGTATCATTGACTATTATCGATTGCCCTGATTTCTTCTCCTCCTACTCATCATCTTCCTCATCTTTCCCATTTCCTTCCTCCCTGAAATATCTGTCTATTGACCGTGTAAGTGGCATGGAGACTCTGTCGCTCCTCTCTAACCTCAGCTCTCTCACCAACTTAGGCATAGAATGTGGTGATTTAAGAGGCGAGGATTTGTGTTCTCTGCTCGCCCAAGGCCAACTCACAAGGCTGCGAGTCAACAAGAACCCCAAATTCTTCGTCGGGATCAACCCCTCATCACTGCAGCACCTTGTAACGGATGACATCGCAGGAGTGCTTGTTGTGCCCATCTGCAGACTCCTCTCCCCCTCACTCACCAAGCTAACCATTTTTTGCAATAACGAGGTGAAACGCTTCACCAAGGAGCAAAACATGGCCCTTGAGCACCTCTCCTCCCTTCAGGAGCTCAGTTTTAGTTTTTGCCGGCTGCAGTTCCTCCCCTCTGTGTTACACAGGCTTGTTAGCCTCAAGAGATTAGAGATCTCGTGCAGTGAGTTCATCAGTTCGTTGCCCAAGAGTGGTCTTCCAAGTTCACTAGAAATACTAGATGTCTCTGGAGGCAGCGAGGAGCTCAAAAGGCAGTGCCGCAAGCTAAGAGGAACCATTCCAATCATCAAAGACAGCGACTGGGATTTGATTGGTAATGAACATTCTCTTGTTTGAGCCATCCCGGTTCACTTTCTGTTTGGCGCAACGTTAATACTGTGTGATTCATCTACCTGAAAAACCTGATTGTTCTGAAATCCTGTGCAGATTCTTTCTTGGATTAGTATGTGCCTTATTCTAGTCTTGGAGAATCTTCTCTGCATCCATCTCCATTGAGTTGATAATCAACTTGTGCTGCTTCCATCACGTGTACAAAAACTGGTCTGTCATTTCATACGAGTTCATATCTGATGCTTTAGATGCTCATTTTTTGGTTATCTGTCTGATCGCACTCTTCTCTTTTTGCAATCTTTCAGCTGTTCTGAATAGGTATTGGCAGTGAGAGAATTGTGGGATTTAATCCCCTGCACACAGAAAGAACTTCACCTTGTCGCCGCCTCCACCGTCTGTCAGCTAGGTAACGAGCAAACAATCCTTTTCCGGGAGGACAATTGGTTGCAAGGAGGAACCATCCGAGCTATTGCACCCTCCATCTACGATCATGTCTCTACTCGTATCCGGAAGCGCCGGATGGTGGCTGAAGCGCTGTCTAACCGTAGATGGATCAAGGACATAAGTGGCGCGCTTGGGACTCAGGCAATACTCGAATACCTCAAACTTTGGTCGCTGATTCAGTCAGTTGATTGTTCTTCCGCAGAGCCCGACTCACTCTCCTGGAAGTGGGAAAGCTCAAGCAAATACACTTCAAAATCTACCTACCGAGCTTTGTTCCTTGGACGAATTGCCTTTGAATCCACACCGATCTAGAACTCGTTGGCACCACCTCGCTGTCATTTCTTCCTCTGGCTGGTCGCGTTGAATAGATGCTGGACAGCCGACCGATTGCGGAGTCGGGGATTGCCGCATCCCGACCGCTGCATTCTCTGTGATCAGCAGGATGAGAGCATTGATCATATCCTAGTCGGCTGCCCAGAATCAAGGCAGCTTTGGTGGTGGACTTTGAGAGCAATCGGCCACCCCAACTGCCTGCTGGTGAATGAAGCTTCTTTTCACCAATGGATGTGCGATAGCAGAATGGTGCTAAGTGAGTCACATCGTTGAGGCTTCGACACGGTGGTGACATTGGTAGCATGGACAATATGGAAGGAACGGAACGGTCGGATCTTCAATCAGCAGTGTAGATCTTGGGCGGATGTGGCCAGAGGGATGGTGGACGAAGCCTCTCTTTGGCGTAAAGCAAACCCGGCGATCCTTGCGCTGTAATTCAGGAGGGAGTTTGGTCGCCAAAATTAGCGTGAGAGATAGACTTAGGATTGTCTGTTATTGTCCTGTATCAGTCCCGTGCTGTTTTTTTTTCTTTCAAATGTAAATAACTTTTATTTCTCTTAATGGAAAAAATGCGCTCCTTGCGTATTCCCGAAAAAAGAATTGTGGGATTTCATGGTAATTTATTTATCGCTGGGCATGGCTGAAGGACGCCGACCAAATTTTATTAGATTGGAGGAGAAAAGGTTACAAAGTGATTTCAATCACAACAGGCAAGGCCGGGACCTGTGCAACAGAAAAAACACTGATCCCGACCACTGAAACTACCCCCAGGCCCTGGCTACTCCAGTACTCTGCTATGTCATCGCTATTGTGCCATCCGCAAGGAGCCCACCTCCTGCCATTGACACTGTCCGTCGACGATCTTGCTATTGTTAAATTTGATACTGGGCCGACTCTGGGCCTACTGGCTGAGACTCGCTGTACAAAATAACTAGTTTCTGATGAACTGAAACTTATACAATATGTTATCAGTTTGACAGATTGTATTGTTTCAAGGAACGCAGGTCAATATGTCATTTGCATGTCATTTGATCTTTCATATTCTTCAATTTAACACAGTGGAGTAATTCTTAACATTTCACAGTAGGCAAAAATTCTTTATCATTGAATGCAAGCCTCATTATTGCCCTCAGCCTCTTAGAACAAATAACTCATCACTTGTTGATCAGGAAGCGGTAAGGTACTTAACTCTGCCATAGTTTTTTTAACCTTTTCAGGCACATGATATAAATCAGCTGACTTAGTTTTGCTCGGCTCCTTAAGTTCAGATATATTTTGTGAAAGGTGCTGCTAAAGTTTCGTTTTTTTTGGGAATACGCAAGGAGCGCATATTTGTATTAAGGATGGAAAAAAAGTTTAATTACAGGAAATACAAGAAGTGAAGGGGAGATGCAGGAATACAATTGCCCCAAAAGATCTATTCTCCTATCCGATGTTGCGACCTCTCGACAGTTGGCTGTGGCAAGAACTCCGGAATGGCTGCTCGCGCAAGTCTCCAGAGTTCTGCTTCGGCGGCCATTGCCCTTGCCACTTCCGCCCAAGTCTTTTGCTGCTGATTGAAAACGCTGCTATTCCTCTCTTTCCAGATTGTCCAGGCGACGAGGGTTGCAATGGTGTCGAAACCACGCCGAGCTGCCTTGGTCAATCTCTTTCGGCTATCGCAAAGCTAGAGGTGGAAGGAGACTTCGTTCGTCGGCAGAGAACTTGTTTGTCCAATGGCCCTCAGTGCCATCCACCACAACTAGCGGGACTTTGGGCAAGCGACCAGGAGATGATCGATGCTTTCATCGCATTGATCGCATAGGACACATTGGTCGGGGTGTGGCAGTCCGCGCCTCCTCAATCGATCACCCGTCCAGCACCTGTTAAGCGCCACTAACCAGACGAAGTACTAGCATCGAGGTGGAGCGAGAGATTTCCAGATCGGGGTAGACTGGAACCGGGTTATCCCTAGGAACAATGCTTGATAAGCCGATCGGGAAGAGTAATTGCCCGACCCCTCCCATCTCCACGAAAGCACATCGGGCTGGTCCGTGAGGTGCACTGCACGAATGTCTTGCCACAGGGATAAATACTCAAGAATGGCTTGAATACCAAGGGCACCAGAGATGTCCTTGATCCACCGCCTATCAGACAGAGCTTCTGCGACCGTTCTTTTTTTGCGAATGCGAGCCGGGATAGCAGCATAGAGAGCCGGCGCCTTGCAGCGGATGGATTCTCCCTGCAGCCAGTTATCCTCCCAGAACAAGGCCTTCACGCCGTTCCCCACAACGCACAAGTTTCGTTGTTTCAAACATTTTTTCGCTGGGACGTTGTTTCAAACATTCAGAACATGATTCTTCTGCTGCCTGCAGTGGCTGTGGCATGTCATTCCTACAATAACAAGCAATCACCTCGTAACAAGGTACAGTTTCTTCAATCTTCATCCCTATCCTTGCCTGGTACAAAATCTGCAGTTCAGTGTCGTCTAAAGAATTGTGTGCAGTTTGTTGTTTCACTAGCAGTTGTCTACGAGCTTATTGAATTGTCTTGTGGTTACACCTTGGTGGTGTCAAAACAAAAGAGTTCACTCCAATTATTTATCCACATGCCCTTTTGTATGTGTTTTTTTTTTCAGGATCTTAGTCATCCTGTTAGAAGTGTTGCAATCAAAAAGAAAATCAGAAGTGCTGCTAAACAAGTGCACAGCCAATCCATTCGGGCACTCCTGTTGTGTGTACCAACAGCAGTTATGCTGTATGTACATGTACTCTATGTATACTAGTTTGAATCCATTATCTAAAAAAAACTAGTTTGAATCCAGTTCTGTGCATATGAATGTACTCTATGTATACGGGAAGCTTGATTGAAGCTTCAAATTAAATCAGGTGAGTGGATGCAGAGACAGTGAGAGGGGGGGGGGGGGGGGGGGTTGATCTATTTTGATTCTGAAAATTTTCAGTGCCTCTGGGACGCTGGATATGACTTGGTTGGGCGTATGTGTTCCTGGGCTGTTTTGGAGCCTGGACGGACGGCGATACCGCAATGCACAAAGAAATATCAGATGATGATGGCTGCAGATCATGAACTTGGCAACGCATTCTCTCTGACTTTTTTTTCCGGAGAATTCGCATAAATATTACGCATCATTGTATTAAGACTTGGGTGACTTTCTATTTTTTATGTATCCATAAGCTCCAGGGAAAAACGTTGGCATCTTGTTGCTATCAAACGTGACAGGTGTGCATTATATGTGGGAGTGTGCGCTTGTATATGAACTGTTTGTATTGTTTTTATAAGAAAAAAAGTGCACTAAAGATGTTTTATGGTTGCAGATTAACATTTCTCTATCCAACTTCTCGTATAATTGCTTTGACATATGCCAGTACTAATAAAGTCATTCGCATACAAAAACTGCTGTCCAGCAATGGTAGACAAAGTGCAATATAGGAGAGGTTGGTGAGCCCAAATACTGGGCCGTCGGAAAGGAGTGAGGCCTTAATTGGGCCTTCAGCCCGGCCCATTTGCATGCTGGAGATGCGGAGCGGAAAATCTCTCCGTCTCGGGCCTCCCGAGCGGCGTGGCTCCTTCTCGCGGCGGATGGCGGTCGACGGCGACGCGGTGAGGCGGCGCCCGCCTCAGCCACCGCCGCGCTCCGGCGGCTCTAGGCGGGACGCCTCCACGGGCTTCGCAGAATCCGCGCTCCGCGTCCCCGGCAGCAATGTGCGGAACTCCAGAATCCACCCTGCTTTTGAAGCGTAAGTTCCGTTTGGTTTGGTTTGGCTTCGCTGTTCATGGCTGTATTGGTTACTGATGCGGCATGTGTTATTGCTTATTGTAGTGCACATTTTACGAGAGGTTCATTTGTGTGCGCTTAATTGGGAGTAGTACCAGCAGTTATTAGCAGTAGCAATTGTCCAAGTAATCCTACAGCATCAGCAATGGCAGAAAGGGGATTTCAGGATCTCTTCTTTTTGGGGATTTTTTTTAAAGCTAGCATTTTCTGGAGTCTGGATGCCTCAATGACCTTTTTTTCTATGCATACAGTCAATCAGTTCTTCATGTCTACATCTACACTTAGCTCTTATAGAAAAATAGTTCGCAGTTTAGTACGCATCGATTTGTGGTTTGTTTAAGGCCAAGTGGCCAACCAACTAACCGAGGTAGAATAGTGAATTCCTTTGGTTTCAATAGCATGACTATGATGCTGCTTTCTGTGCTCCCTTATTCTATCTAGGATCAACTGAACAGATCTCATATTGTGTTCCCATGTCCATGTAAACAGTTTAGTTGAAATTGACACTATCTTCAGTTCTGGACACAATGTCTGCATGGAAGTTCTATTTTAAGAACATGAGCTTCTGTTAGAGCACATCCAATATCTTCATATACAATCAGTTATGATTGGATCCTTCATTTCTCCATTTTAACTTCCAGAATGCAGGTAAAAGCTTACTTTGTTTTGAATTGTTAAATTAACATATAAAACGGTGTCTGTAACATGCAGTGTATGCTATGAGTAGCATGTTTTTGGGTGGTCATGCATGTCTTGATCTCTGGGTTTAGTATCCTCATCGAACACAATGAACAGTTAGTTCAAAAGTCAGCCATTCACTTACTAATTAGTAGAGACAGTAATACTTTTGTTGGAACCATCAGTTGCTCAAATGATATTATCCAACATGCCAAATGGACGAAGCTGGTATCGTACTGGTCACGAGCGAAGATATGTATATTCTCAAGCTGATAAAGAAGTTCCATTGGACGTTTCCATTTTAGAAACCTGATTTTTTCCCCCATAGGTTGTCTAGGGCATACACCAAGCATGGTGCACAAACTAGGATTCGTCAGGTCTAGTACAGTATATGTTGACATATACATATGGTCTAATCAATCAATGAAGTTATGGCACAACCATATTTTCATATCCTCTATTCATGAAGCAGAGATCTTTAAGCGAGTAGATTAATCAGTGCCTGTAAGAGCTCTTAGAGGCGTCACCCTATGGTGACCGCTTTTTTTCCTCGACTGTCTAAAGTCGATTAATGTAAAACTTATAACTCTCTTTCTCCTTAATACAATTTGGGTGACCTCCTTCGGCCGTCTCGGCAAAAAATTCATGATGCATGACATTACATGCTGCAGCAGAGACTTGCATATTACTTGTTCAAGTTATATTGCATTTTATTTATATACATTAATCACATTCTTTTTGAGATTTTAGCCTTCTTTGCTTATCTGCTGCATTGTTCTAGAAGGTCACTGCCTAGCCTGAGTAGGCAACAATGCATATGCCAATCAAGTTCAGAGTTGCCGCAGCTTTTAGGGAGAAGTACCCTGCAAGAGGAGAAAAGTTCAACTGAAGTTTTTGAAAGGAATCAGCATGAGATTGTGCTATAAGGTCAACTGAAGTAGGTTTTTTTAGATAATGGATTTTTCATTAATCCGGCCTCTATATCCACAAAGGATATACACAACCAAAACATATACATGAGTTCTTAGACTCTAAACACACACACACACACACAAAAAAAAACCTAGAAGATTTAGCTCCAACCTTCATCGATGACTTATTCTTTCCGTCGCAGCGCAATATGGGGAAAGAGGAGAATAGAAACTAGTCCGAGCTACCTATCATCGCACCATCTCTGCCTCTACGGAACACAACCACCATCTGCTACCAACATTTATGCCCTCTGTCCGCCGTCGCCATCCAAAACACCTACGCCGCAGCCGCATTTTGAACACCCTTAGTGCGTCACGAAGCCGCCTTGCCGCACCACCAGTCTTCTCTGTAGACGATCGATCTCACTGTCGCTTCTAGAGCGTCGTGGAGCCGCCTAGTATGACACGCGCTGCCTTTACAATCAAGAACTTGTCAAAGATGCTCCACTGCCGTCGACCCCTAACCGCAACCAGACCTTGGCGCCGATGCTCACTTGGTACCTACCTTCCCTAGGATGCCATCACCAAGAGCCTCCATTGCCATCGTCCTTATCCGCGTTGGGCGAGCCGACGACCATTGCATCGTCAACTAGCCCTGTCATCGACGATCACCATCCCTCGTCCTCACCTGGTCATGGTCAGAACCGGGCATCGGACCTCGTCAAGTCGCTGCCATCCCTAGGATGCTGACACCGAGAGCATCTGCCATCGTCATCACAAACTACCATGGCCGAAATACAAGTCCACAACTATCACCATACCTATTTGTTGATCCGTCGTTGCAGGGGGAAGCTAGCCCCCACCACTATCCGTCATCACCAGCCCTCTCCTCCGGTGACAGAGGAAGGGATGGATCGGAGGACTAGCCCCCGACACCACCCAACTTCACTACTGCCCGTCGCCGCCATCAGGAGTGCCGATGCCACCAGTCCTCGCTGCCACCACAACCACGATGGCACGACCACACATCGATGGAGTGCAAGGCCGACTGGTAACCGCCTCCACTGCCACCTCCCTCGGCCACCACCAATGCCATCACCACTGTCACGTCGGTCGACAGCCATCAGGTGGTACCGCCATAGCATGGCCGTCCACCATCCGCCGTACCACCCTGAACGACCACCATCAGATCTGAAGCTTTTTTGGAGCGCCACCAGTGGATCTGGTCCTCATCAGCATGACAGCCATCAAGTCACCAACAACTGATCCGCCATCCCACCGCACGCATGCAGGAGACGCAAGTAGCAACCGGTGACCAGCGCAACCAGCACACCTCCCTGCCGCCACATTGCCCTAAACAGCTGCCTTCCAATCCGTATTTCTCCAGGGGCGCCATAGGCGGATCCGGCCCTCGCCAGCCCGACGACCACCAAGTCGCCAGACGACTTCAAAAACGCAAGAAAACGGATCTGGAGTAGAAAGAGAGGGAAAAAGGAAAATGAGAGGAAAAAGGAAGGAGGTGGGAAGGAGGGTGGCTATGGGGTGGGCTTTGGGGGCGCCAGAAACCACCTCCTTCAAATTGAGCGGCCTAGGAGTCCGGTCAACTGAAGTTGTAGCTTCCAAGAAATACACATTCAAATTTGTATTTTTTTTGGAGATGATATGAAGTTTATGTGGGATAAGTAGGTAAGTACCAAAAGAGCCGAAAGGGAAGTGGTCAAGCATGTGGTAGCTGAAGATCAAAGTTTTTATAAAAGATGAGGTGTTATAAGTGAAGCCTGAAATATTGCTGTTGAAATGGCAATGGTACACATGCAATGGCACCTCTGGAGAGAACCTGCACAAGCGGCAAGTGGCAGATCATGGTCATACTGATGTTGCAGGCATGAATGGCAACCTGGAGATCACAACCTGCATGAACATACCATGAAGAGATAGCAGCCAACGCAGTTGATGGTTTAGTGGATCCAGAAAGGTGTTGCTTTCTTGATATTTACTCTGGCGTTTGGTGAATGTGGCATGTTGTTCTAAGCCAAGAGGAGGTCACAAGTGGTAACAAGAAAAACTGAAGTTAGAAAATGAATACTGATGCTGATCGGAGATTTCTGATTATTAGTAGAACCTAATGGATAGTCAACTGCGCTCAAGGAGAGCACATGTTGTACAGCCATGTTAATTGCTTTGAAAGTGGGCAAGTTGCCCATCAATTATTTGGTTATATGGCAGCTTTAATATTGTTCAATGAAAAGATGAGGCCTATGCCAGATCATGGTCGTTTCAACTGAACAAACCGGGGAATGCGGCATGATGCTCGTTTTCAATTGCAACGTCTGCACCTCTGTTCCGTTGCCATGGTGTTCTGATGACTTTGATGAAAAAAATAAACTGCCTGTTTTATAAGGAAAAAAAAGGTACGTGTATTCTTGTGAGTTTAAGTTATCTTTAACTATCATTGTATACACTCTCTGTAGCTGCAGAGAATTATATATGGCGTGTCATTGTAGAAAATAAACCTGCTTGTTTTTATAAGAAATGGAAAACAGATTACCCCAGTAAGGATAGTTTAATTTTTATTGAGAAATTTTGAATGCTTGTGCTTTCTTCCCGGTCTGAATATTCCAACACTTGTTTCTTCTTTGTTGTATAACTGTTACCTTGCCATTTTGTCTTTCATAACACCCTCTCTTTCTTTTTTTTCTTCCTTTTGAAGCCTCTGCAGTACTTGCACAGCAAACAGATGTACTGTAAGCCTGCAAAACTACTTTTGCTTTGTCCGGCACTGGATGACTGGAACGAAAACCACGCATTTCTAACATTCTTGCTGCAGGCAAAAATAGGGAAGCCTCTGAAGATTGCAGCCAGCAAGCCATGCAGGGAGAACATGTTACTGATTTCTGATTCCAAATAAAAATGCGGCAAGGTAGTGCCGTAGTGCCTAAGCATGTTACACTCAAGCCAATTTGCCCAGCCAGACTGACACCGATCGGATCTCAACTCTGCAGTCTGCACGACGTTTCCTTAGCCCTTCTCTATTCGCTGTGCCAGTGTGCTTGCTTGCTTCTCTCTTAGCCAGAGTAACATTCCAGCCTCTTCTCCCCTACACGTCTGCCACTGCTTGCTTCTCATCTCTAACCCAGCTTGCTAGCGGTGCAGGGATCAGAGCAATGGAGTCGGTGGCCGTGAACGCGGCGCGGTGGGTGGTCGGCAAGGCGCTGAGCCCGCTGTCCGGAGGGCTCGTGGAGGCGTGGGCCGCTAGCACGGAGCTCGGCCCCAACATCGGCGCCATCAAGACGGAGCTGCTCTACGCGCAGGGGATGCTGCACAATGCCCGCGGCAGAGAGACCAGCAACCCCGCGCTGCAGCAGCTGCTCCTGGAGCTCCGTGGCCTCGCCTACAACGCCGAGGATGTGCTGGACGAGCTCGACTACTTCCGTATCCAGGACGAGCTTGATGGCACCTATGAGGCCGCCGAAGAGCACGCCAAGGGCTGTCTCCAAGGACTCGTGCTCAACACACGCCACACAGTCAGAAACATCAAGAAGAAGGCGTGCTCATGCGGAGATAATGGGGAAGAGAGTCGCCATGCCAATGATGAGGAGGCACTTGCAGGCAGCGGCTGTATTCACAAGCTCTTTTCCAATGCTCGAGGTACTACTTACTATCTATCTCATCGATAATATAAAACACCTTCCACGCCTCTCTTTTGTAACTGAACATGACGGCTGTGACACCTTCATCACCGTTGAAACATTTCTACAGAAAGAAGCCGGTTCCTCTGCTGCGCTTATCCCTGCAAAGCATTGCACATAGAGCACACCACGAAAACACCAAAGCTGAAGTTTGATAGGGTGGATCTGTCGACAAGAATGAAGCACATCGTCGAGCAGCTAAAACCAGTCTGTGCCAAGGTCGCCACCATCCTTAACCTGGAGTTGCTGGAATCAAACCGCAGCATTGGCCAGTGCATTGCAATGAGTCTGAATTCTGAGTTCTCTGGGAAAATGGGGCATGCAGTTGTTCTTCCAAGCAGCATTGCTATGAATCGTCCTGTGACCACTTCAGATTTCATAGAACCTAAATTTTATGGGAGGGAGGGTGAGAAAAGTACAATTATCAATGACGTTATTGAGGGTGATTACTGTGACGTGGACCTAACCGTCATTCCAATTGTTGGTCCAGGAGGGATAGGAAAGACAACTCTCACTCAGCAAATATACAAAGAAGTACAAAACCATTTTGATGTTAATATTTGGGTTTGTGTCTCTCTCAATTTCAATGTGTATAGATTGAAAGAGGAGATTGCCAAGTCGATACCAAAAGTCAATGAAGAGAACTCTGGTTGGCCGGATGATTTGATTGAGCAAAGGTTGAAATCAAAGAGATTTTTGCTTGTCCTGGATGATATATGGAATTTGGTTTATGAGGATGAGTGGAAGCAGCTATTAGCACCCCTCAAAAAAGCACAATCAAAGGGAAACATAATTGTAGTCACCACTCGTTTTCCAGCGGTTGCGGAAATGGTTAAAACAACTAATTGTTCAATACAATTGGAAGGGCTGGAACCTAAAATGTTTTGGGAATTATTCAAAGCATATGCTTTTGGCGATGAGAAAACAGTAAATGATCATGGTAACTTACAAGAGACTGGAAAAATGATAGCCAAAAAATTGAAGGGCTCCCCTTTGGCGGCAAAAACTGTAGGAAGATTGTTGAGAAAGCACCTTGATATTGATCATTGGACAGGAATCCTAGATAGTAAAGAATGGGAATTACAAACTGGTAAGAATGATATTATGCCGGCATTAAAGCTTAGCTATGACTATCTCCCTTTCCATCTACAACAATGTTTTACATATTGTGCTTTGTTCCCTGAAGATTACATCTTTGACAGTGAGCAATTGATTCACTTATGGATAGGACTAGACATTTTGCATTCACATGATCAAAATACAAGAACCGAAGACATAGGATTGAACTATTTGAATGACTTGGTTAGTTATGGATTTTTCAAAAAAGATGAACAAAATGATGGGTCTCCTTACTACGTTATGCCTGATTTGCTGCATGAGTTAGCATTGAAGGTTTCATCATATGAATGTCTTGCTATAAGTAGTTCTAATGTGAGATCTATTCAAGTTCCACCATCTATACGGCACTTGTCTATTGTGATAGATGATGTGGATGTAAATGATAGAGTGACTTTTGAAAACATCAAGAAGGATTTCAGCACACTGCATAAGCAATTGGATATTGAAAAGCTTCACTCTGTGATGCTATTTGGACAATACCATGGAAGCTTTGTCATTCCTCTTGGTAATTTGTTAAGCAAAGCAAAAGCACTCCGCGTCGTCTTGTTGTATGCACCATCTTACGTGGTGGAAAATATGTTGCACAACTTTTCAAATCTTATTCATTTGCGCTACTTAAGGATTAATAAGGGATATTTCCCAGAAATGAGTCTACCCAATACCATTTCAAGATTTTATCACTTAAGGATCCTTGATTTACAACAATGCAGGGGTCACTTTGGTTTACCAAGAGACATGAATAATCTTGTAAGGCTACGGCATTTTCTTGTCCCATACGATAATCTCCACTCCGACATTACTAGTGTGGGAAAGCTGAAATGTTTACAAGAACTAAGGAGATTTGAAGTCAAAAGACAGGTTGAGGCATTTGCATTAAGACAACTAGGGCAGTTGGAAGACCTAAAAGGATCATTGGGCATCTATAATCTTGAAAATGTGAAGGCAGCAAAGGAGGCAGAACTTTTAAACAAAAGTCGCTTACACAAGCTAATATTAGATTGGGATATTAAGCGTTCGACAAATGATCCTTCACAAGAAGAACATATCCTGGAAAATCTTAAACCACATAGCAATCTCCTGGAGCTACACATTAATGGGCATGGTGGCGCCACTTGCCCATCATGGTTGGGTGTTAACTTGTCCATGAAAGGTTTGAAATCTCTTCGTCTGAATTGTGTCGACTGGAACAATTTCCCGCCTATAGGGGAGTTGTCATTGGTTAATGAGCATGGTCATAAATCCTTGGATTGTACAACAGATCGGAGCTTTCCGAATTTAAAAAGGTTGGAGCTAGTTGCCATACCAAGATTGTCAAAATGGGCTGGAAATGATGCTTGCCATGTGTTCTCCCTGCTAGAGGTGCTCATCGTAAGAGATTGCCCTGAACTGATGGAGTTGCCATTTTCACATCCCACCACTTGCTCTCGGCCAGAACAAGGGACAAACCTGACCCAATTCCCTACACTAAAGAAGCTTGAGATTGTAAATTGTCAAAAGTTGTCATCATTGCCTCCCATTCCTTGGACAAGCTGTCCATGCCATGCTTATATTGAAGAAGTGGGATCGGATTTTCAGCAGTTGGATTACTCAACAAATAACCAATCTGAATTATGCTTGCTAGTTAAGGGAAAGGACGACAATCTAGATAGTGCATTCTGGAGGTTATTGGTGTTCAGTAATCTAACTGAGCTAAAAGAGTTGACGTTGACAAAGTGCCCTCCTTTGCCATTGGAACACCTACAGAGTCTGTCATCATTGAGGATGCTCTGTATGCAAGACTTGAGTAATGTCTTGTTGCAGGACAAAGCCGAGAACACTGTCAGATACCAATTTCCTGTTGAGAAACTTAGGATCTTTAACTGTAGTTGTAGCGGGAAGGAATTGACACTGTTGTCATCCCATTTCCCCAAGCTCTCAATGTTTGTAATAAGGGGATGTGAGAATATAAGAGGGCTTGGTGTGGCGAAGCAGGGGATGACAGCAATGTCAGCATCGTCATTGCCGTCTGCTGGTAGTAAGTTGGAGGATGAATGTCTCGGACAGGAGCAGCAAGAACCAGGAGAGGAGGATGAGAAAGCAGCCGCAGATGGAGGGCTGCTGCTCTTACCTCAGCAACTTCAGTATTTGACTATCGGGGAAATGTCAGAGCTGGCATTAGTATTTGACACGGCAGGAGGCCTCAGAGGCGTAGGAGAAGGATTACAAGGTCTGCACTCCATAAAAAATTTGAATATATGGAATTGCCCCAATTTCTTGTCCTCCTACTCGTCCTCCTCGCATCATTCCCCATTTCCGTCCTCCCTGCAAGAACTGTTTCTTAGTTATATGAGTGGGATGAATACTCTGTCACCCCTCTCTAACCTCAATTCTCTTGCTAAGTTAGCCATATGGGACTTTGGGGATTTAAGAGCTGATGGCTTGAGTTCTCTCATCGCCCATGGCCAACTCAAAGAGCTAGATGTCCGGAGGTCCCCCAACTTCTTCGTCGGATCCGACCTCTCGCTATTATTGCAACTAAAAACGGATGACATCACATGGCTCCTTGTTGCCCCTGTCTGCAACATTCTCGCTTCCTCACTCACCGAGCTAACCATTGGCTGGAACGACGAGGTGGAGCACTTCACCAAGGGGCAAAACGCGGCCCTTCTGCTCCTCTCCTCTCTCCAGGACCTCCGATTTTGGTGTTACTCGAAGCTGCGATTCCTCCCAACAGGGCTACACAGGCTCACCCGCCTCAAGAGATTAGAGATCGCCTTGTGTCCAGCCATCCGTTTGCTGCCCAAGGGCGGTCTTCCGAGATCACTAAAAGTATTAGATGTCAGTGAGAGCAAAAACGAGGAGCTCAAAAGACAGTGCCGTAAGCTAAGAGGAACCATTCCGATCATCCAAGACAGAAAGTACTAATAATCCAAGGTACAGGTAACAAACATGCCCCTTTTCAACTCATACCCGATTACTTTCTGTTTGGTAAAATGCACGCACTGCTTGACTCATCGATCTGATCAACCTTGTAACCTGCTGTGCAGGTTTCATCTTGGATTGATATGGGCCTTATTCTAGCGCCTCTGCATAATCTTTTGCATCCTACACAGTTTTGTGTTGATAAGTGTGAAGACGTCAACTTGTTCCGCTTCCAGCGTCTACACTAACATCTCATATAAGTTCTTCGCTGTCGCTCCTTTATTTGGTTATATACTTATTTTGTCACTGTTCTCTTTTTTAATCTTTCAGCTGTTCTGTCAGTGAGAGAATTGTTTGCTTTCACGGAAATTAATGATCTGTTAGTTCAGCTCCTTGTCAAATTTGATGTCTGAGACTCAGTGTGCAAAGTAGTTATCTGATGAACTAAAACTTATGCAAAATGTTAATGACACGGTTTGAGAGATTGTATTGTTTTAAGGAAGACAAGTCAATGTGTCATTGACAAGTCATGTACTCTTGTTGATCTTTCATATTCTTCTACTATTCGTAACACTTGTTTCAGTTATTAATTCTTAACAGTTCATAATTGGAACACATATTCTTCTTAAATCATATGAATGCAAGCTTCATTTTTGCCCTCAGCCTCTGAGAGCAAATAGCTATTACTTGTTGATCAGGAAGAGGTTCTTAACTTTGCAATAGTTTTTCTTTACCTTTTCAGGCGCATGATATGACGATATCAGCTCACTCAATAGTATGTTTACTCTCCGCTCCACTTCACTTCACTAGTGAGATTATTAGTTTTTAAATTTAAAGATTATTGGCAAAGTGGTTTTGAATATGATTGGATTTTTAGATGATGAACGGGGATTGCTTATAAATTAGGTATCGAAAAACATAAACACACTTTTCTAGAGATAAAAGAAAACTAACATACTATTCTTAATTAATAGATATACTTGTCATGCCGCATCCTCCTTGAACTCGGACTCTTTTGGATAAATTTTCTTTAATTGATCCGACTTCATATAGAACACAATTGCTGGCGACTTGACAACTCCCATCGGCCGATTCCAAGACTCTGAAGCCGATAGTGACTCTATGCCGATGATGACTTCGGGCTTACCAAATTTTGGTGTTAATAGCACGCCGCTCCATTCCCGCCCTGTCGCTAGAGGAGACAAGGAGCTAGGCGTCGGTGGGGGCGACGGAGATGACCTCGACTGCGTTCTCGCCATGGGCAGGGCTCCCACCCTATCCCCTCGCATCTCCTCTGCCTTTTCGGTGTGTTGTCGTCGATAGCGGCACTGCCTCGGTGAAGAGATTGAGGAGATAGAGTGAGGTGGAGGAAGTGGGACCCATCGACATGTGAGTCCCACTATTTTTATCTTATTTGACTGACATGGGGACCCCATATTTTGTTTTAATTATTTAGTTTTCAATTTTGCTCCTTTCATTTTTTTTCCCGAATTAAACTACCACGTAAGCGCCATGTCAATCAATGCCACGTAGGACGAAGACCTAGTCAAATTAGCCACGTAGGTGTATGTGAGTTAAAATTAGGGATAATATTATTGAGGGATCTTGTTTGTACCGGTTTTATAAGTTGAGAGACTTGTTGTATCTGGTTTTTCGGTTCCGGGATGAAAATAGGATTCGGTGTAAGTTAAGGGACCTGAAATGGGACGACTCCTGGTCAGGCGCCCAATCGGGAGGGGGTGAAATCGGGCGCTAATGTCAGCATGACGTCAGCGTCCAATTTACGTGCAAAATTACTTTAAACTGTTTTTTCTCTTAAATTACTTATCCAAATCATGATCCGATTGCACCATTAAATTCGTTGCAATTAAATCTTTAAAACAAGACCACACATGGATATATTCCGACGAATTTTTTTTAGCTTATTATTGAATTATTTTTAAATGTTGCACGATGTTCTACCAGGTATATCGGAATTGTTTCACTAAGTAGACTGAAAATGTTTCACTCGTTTAAATCGGGTGTTATTTCACCTTATATAAAAACAATGTTTCAGCAAATAGCGAAAGAATGTTTCAATTTACTGCAACATTTGATCCATACATATTGAAACATTATAAGTACACTAGGTGAAACATTTTTCGGTGGAACAAAAAATAAAACGAATTCCCTTAATAGGGGGTTTCCAAAATATGTGGGTTTTTTTGTTGCAATGGAATATTTCAGTTCACTGCAACATTAGATCTATACATAGTGAAACATTGTGAGTACACTAGGTGAAATATTTTTTGTGGAACAAAAAATAAACCGAATTCCCTTAATAGAGGGGTTCCAAAATATGTGGGTTTTTTTTTGCAATAGAGTTGTTTGTGTGTGGACACGTGGTGAGCCAGGGGAGTGTAGGCATGGTGAAACATTACAAGTACACTAGGTGAAACATTTTTTGGTGGAAAAAAAAATAAAACGAATTCCCTTAATAGGGGGTTTCCAAAATATGTGGGCTTTTTTGTTGCAATGGAATATTTCAGTTCACTGCAACATTAGATCTATACACAGTAAAACATTGTGAGTATACTAGGTGAAATATTTTTTTGTGAAACAAAAATAAACCGAATTCTCTTAATAGAGGTGTTTCAAAATATATGGGTTTTTTTTAATAGAGTTATTTGTGTGTGTACATGTGGTGGGGTGGCCTAGGGAGTGGAGGCATACATGCGCACGCGGGACTGTTTGGTTGTTGGGGTTGGACTCGACCATCGGAGACTCACTCGAGACTCGAGAGTGGTAGACACGGAGAATCTCGGCGGGTGGGCGGTCGGCGAGGGGCTCCGCTCCCGCCGCCGGCCTTGCTCCGGCAACGAGCACACGCGCCTCCACACGATCGCCGCCGCTGCGCCGGCCACGATGTACGTGAGGCTACTCTTCTTGTGTGCCTGCACCCCCAGAGCGCAAATCGCTTTGAAGCGTATGTTCCTTAAGCTCTCTGCATCTACACTACAGTTACTTCCATTTGGTTGCTTGCAGGTTTCTGTTCATGCCTACTTTGATCACTGATACAGCACAGGCTGTTGCTTATCAGATCTGTTCTTCCTCTGTGCCACATCCCACATGCAGGCAAATTGCTCTATCCCGGTAGTTTACTGAATGAACAGTGGCGAATCTGGCATTATGCACCTTTGCAATCGCAACAGATTTAAGTAAATCCATTGGCTGTACCGCCTGTACCTTTACTATTGCGTTCTAATTATGGTTTTGGGGGCTGATTAGACGTTTAGTTTTTTTCTTATCTTCCAAATGGCACGGAATGGCATCAGATTCAAGAAGAGCAGGACGACTTTGGTTTTTTTAAATCCATTTTTGAGAACACCATTTGGTAAAGTTCGAACAGAGGGTTCAGAAAACAAACAATACTTCTGCCGTGGTTTGGTAGTCCTTCACTTCACTGTCTGCTCGCTATTCACCATTCCCTTCTCTACTACTCCTGGACTGCTTTGTTCTCTCGCAGTCCACAGCTCTTCCATCCCTCCCACTCTCCTCAGCTTAGCTAGCGGAGTAGAGACCAGACAGATCAATGGAGTCGGCGGCCGTGAACGCGGCGCGGTGGGTGGTTGGCAAGGCGCTGAGCCCGCTGTCGGGAGGGTTCGTGGAGGCGTGGGCGGCCAGCACGGAGCTCGGGCCAAACGTCGGCGCCATCAAGATGGAGCTGCTCTACGCGCAGGGGATGCTGCACAACACCCGTGGCAGAGAAACCAGCAACCCCGCGCTGCAGCAGCTGCTCCTGGAGCTCCGTGGCCTCGCCTATGATGCCGACGACGTGCTCGACGAGCTCGACTACTTCCGCATCCAGGACGAGCTCGATGGCACCTACGAGGCCGCCGATGAGCATGCCAGCGGCTGTCTCCTTGGCCTTGTGCTCAACGCTCACCACACTGCCAGAAACATCAAGAGAAGGTACCTCTCTGCCTCTTGCTCGTGCGGTGGTGACGAGGAAGCGAGTCGCCACGCCAACGAAGAGGAGGCTGTTGCTGGCAGCGGCTGCATGCGCATCCTCGCTTGCAGTGCTCAGAGCACCATCCATCTCGTTGGTAAACACCTTCCATGCTTCCCTTTTGCACCTGGTCTTGACAATTGTGATGACTCCGGTGCCTTGCACATATCTACCATGAAAACACCAAAGCTGAAGTTCGATAGGGTGGATCTGTCCACAAGAATGAAGCACATCGTCGAACAATTGAAGCCCGTATGTGCCAAAGTCTCTACAATCCTTAATCTAGAGCTGTTGGAATCATGCATTGCCATCAGTATCAATGCTGAATTTTCAAGGAAACCAGGGCAAACGCTAGTTCATCCAAGCAACGTTGCTATGAATCGTCCTGTAACTACTTCAGGGATTATAGACCCTGAATTTTATGGGAGGAAGGGTGATAGAAGTAGAATTATTGAGGACATTACTCGGGGTGATTACTGTGACAAGGATTTGACCGTCATTCCAATTGTTGGTCCAGGGGGAATAGGGAAGACAACTCTCACTCAGCACATATACAAGGAAGTACATAACCATTTTGATGTTAAGGTTTGGGTATGCGTCTCTCTCAATTTCAATCTGTATAGATTGAAAGAAGAGATCTCAAAGTGGATACCTAAACTCAAGGATGATGAGAAATATGTCGACATGGATGATTCAATTGAGCAAAGATTGAAATCTAAGAAGCTTCTTCTTGTCTTGGATGATATGTGGAAGTGTGATAATGAGGATGAGTGGAAAAAGTTCTTAGCTCCCCTCAGAAAAGCAATGACAAAGGGAAACATAATTCTAGTCACCACTCGATTTCCAGTGGTTGCAGAAATGGTGAAAACATTTGATCGACCAATACAATTGGAAGGGCTAGAACCTGAAGAGTTCTGGGAATTATTCCAAGCATGTGTTTTTGGTGATGACAAATCAATAGATGATCATGCTAACTTACTTGAGACAGGAGAAAAGATAGTGAAAAAACTTAAGGGCTCTCCTTTGGCAGCAAAAACGGTGGGTAGATTGCTGAGAAATCACCTTGATTTGGATGATTGGATGAGGGTCCTAGAAAGTAAGGAATGGGAATCACAAACTAGTGAAAATGATATTATGCCAGCTTTGAAGCTTAGCTATGACTATCTATCTTTCCATCTACAACAATGTTTCACATATTGTGCTTTGTTCCCTGAAGATTACAAGTTTGATAGTGAGGAGATGATTCACTTGTGGATAGGGCAAGGCATTTTACATTCCCAGGATGAAAACAAAACAATTGAAGATATTGGGTTGAGATATTTGAATGATTTGGTTAATTATGGATTTTTCATAAAAGATGTGAATGAAGATGGGTCACCTTACTACACTATGCATGACCTACTACATGAGTTAGCATTGAAGGTTTCATCATATGAATATCTTTCTATAAGTAATACTAAAGTAATGTCTATGCAAATTCCGCCATCTATACGGCACTTATCTATTGTGATAGATGACATGGACGTAAACGACAGAGCAACTTTTGAAAATATTAAGAAGGATTTTGGCACACTAAGTAAGAGGCTTGATGTCGAAAAGCTACACTCTCTAATGATATTTGGAAAAAACAATGGAAGCTTTGTCATTCCTTTTGGTAATTTGTTAAGTAAAGCAAAAGCCCTCCGTGTCATCTTGTTGTCTGTAGCATCTTATGCTGTGGAGAATATGTTGCACAACTTTTCAAATCTTGTTCATCTTCGTTACTTAAGGATTAATAAGGGATATTTTCCTGAACTAAGTCTGTCCAACATTATTTCAAGATTTTATCACCTGAGGATCCTTGATGTGAGACAATGCAGTGGTCACTTTGGTTTACCAAGAGATATGAATCACCTTGTAAGGATGCGGCATTTTCTTGTCCCAAATGATAATCTTCACTCTGAAATTGCTAGTGTGGGAAAGCTAAAATGTTTACAAGAGTTAAGGAGATTTGAAGTTCAAAGACAAGTTGAGGCATTTGCACTAAGACAGCTGGGGCAGTTGGAAGACCTAAAAGGGTCATTGGGCATCTATAATCTTGAAAATGCGCAGGCACCAGAGGAAGCAGAACTTTCAAACAAAAGTCGCTTACACAAGTTGATATTAGATTGTGATATTAAACGTTTGACAAAGGATTCTTTACAAGAAGAGCATATCCTTGAAAGTCTTAAACCACATAGCAATCTTCGGGAGCTACACATTAATGGGCGTGGGGGCACTACTTGCCCTTCATGGTTGGGTGTTAACTTGTCCATCAAAGGCTTGCAAACTCTTCGTCTTGATGGTGTAGACTGGAACAAATTTCCTCCTCTAGGGAAGTTGTTGTTGATTAATGAGCATGGTGAAGAATCCCTGGTTTGTACAACAGAGAGGAGCTTTCCGAATTTAAAAAGGTTAGAGCTTGTTGGCATACAGAGACTAGCAAAATGGGTTGGAAATGATTCTTGCTTTGTGTTCTCTCTGCTAAAGGTGCTCATCATAAGAGATTGTCCAGAACTCACGGAGTTGCCATTTTCACATTCCACATGCCCTCGATCGGAGCAAGAGATGAACTTGACCCAACTCCGTACACTAAAGGAGCTTGAGATTGTTAATTGTCCAAAGCTGTCATCATTCCCTCCCATTCCTTGGAGAGGCTCTCCATGCCGTGCGCTGATTGAAGGAGTTGGATTGGATTTTCAGCAGTTGGATTACTCAAAAAATAAGCAATATGAATTATGCATGCTAGTCAAGGGAAAGGATGAACATCTAGATGGTGCATTCTGGAGGAGATTGGTTTTTGGTAATCTAACTGATCTGAAAGAGTTGGATTTGAAGAAATGCCCTCCTTTGCCGCTGGAATACCTCCTAATGCTATCATGTTTGAGGAGACTCACTATATCTGACTCAAGCAATGTCATGTCACATCTTGAATCTGAGAACACTGTCAGCTACCAGTTTCCAATCGAGAAATTGGAGATCTTTGAGTGTGGTTGTAGCGGGAAGGAATTGACGTTGTTTCTATCTCATTTCCCCAAACTCTCCATGTTTATTTCAAGGAGATGTAATAAGATAAGAGGGCTTGGTGTGCTGGGGAAGCAGATGACAACAATGTTGGCATCGTCATCATCACCTTGTGGTAATAAGTTGGAGGATGCTCGTTTCGGACTGGAGCAGCAACAACCAAGAGGAGAGGATGAGAAAGTGTCAGCTGAAGCAGGACTATTGCTCTTGCCTCACCAACTTCAGGAGTTGAACATCAGCGAAATCCCAGAGCTGATCCTGCAGATCCATTCTCTTGTAGATGGCATGGAAGGAGGCTTAAGAGGCATAGGAGGAGGATTACAAGGCCTGCACTCCCTACGAGCATTCTCTATTTGGGGTTGCCCCACTTTCCTCTCCTCCTACTACTCGACCTCCTTGTCTTGTTTCCCGTTTCCATCCTCCCTTCAAAAGATGTATCTGAGTGATGTGAGAGGCATGGAGACTCTTGCTCCCCTCTCAAACCTCAGCTCTCTCACCAGATTAACCATATGGAAATGTATGGACTTAAGTGGTGAGGGCTTGTCTTCTCTGCTCGACCATGGCCAACTCACAGACCTTCGCATCCAAATGACCCCCAAATTCTTCGTCAGGTCTGACCCCTCGCGGCTGCAGCAGCTTCAAACGGATGACATTGCAAGGGTCCTTGCACCACCAATCTGCAGCCTCATTTCTTCATCACTCACCAAGCTAACCATTGGTTTTAATCATGAGGTGGAGCGCATCACCAAGGAGCAGAGTGAGGCCCTTCTGCTCCTCTCCTCCCTCCAGGACCTCGAGTTTTACTCCTGCCGGAAGCTGCAGTCCCTCCCCACTGGGTTACACAGACTCGTCGGCCTCAAGATATTAGAGATCGACTGGTGTCCAGCCATCTGTTCACTGCCCAAGGGTGGCCTTCCGAGTTCATTGCAAGAACTAGATGTCTGTCGTTGTGAGAACGAGGAGCTCAAAAGGCAGTGCCGCAAGCTAAGAGGAACAATTCCGATCATCAAAGATAGAGAGTACTAATCCAAGGTACTCCTATTTTATCCCTCTCAGAATCTCTTCTTTTCTTTGCATCCATGCACAACCTTTTTTTTATGTTGATAGGTGTGGTAGTGTTGGATTGTGCTTCTTCCTTCGTCTGTACACAAAAGATGTTGTTGTTGTTGTTGTTTTGAAAAACATACACAAAGCTGGTTGATGATACCATACAAGTTCATCAGATCTTTAACCGGTTCCAGGTTTTAATAGAATTATTAGCTTTGAGAAAACTGTTGCCTTTCACTGCAATTTTACTAGTTAGTTTGATCATTGAATTTGACACCATGAGATTCGATGCACAAAATAGCTGTCTGATGAACTGGAACTAATAACACTGTGTAAGCCTAGTTCGAGAAACGGGTTAAAACTTATCAGCATGCCATGCTAGTTTTTCTTCTTCTTTAGTTCATCAAGGTGGTGCAATGTATTCAGACATTCAGTTAAAACTTCACAGTAGAAACAGACATTCTTTTTGAATCATATGAAATACGATCTTCATTATTTCCCTCAGCCTCTGACAGCGAACAACTTCCACTTGTTTGTCAGCAGGAGTGATTTAACTAATCTCAACAGTTTCAGAAGTACTATGGCATCCTTAGCTGGATAGTTTGCTCCTGCATTAACTTTCTTTTTTTCATGTAAGTTGCTTTCTAAAGATAATTGTTTCATCTCTTTTGCCAAGGAAAGACTGTAAAACACACCTAAGTTCTGTTTTCCCTGCAGTAGGTGTAGCCTGCAAGTCCCTAACGAAGGAGTCAAGGAGGCTGCTGGTTACAAGGGACATTTTCTACACCCTGTCTGGTAAATTTTACAATTTTAAACATATGTACTTTGTTATTTCACTAGTAATATAGCCATATAGGTTGTGGTGGTGCAGCGGCTGATATATCTTTCCATTATTATAAGTAAACCGGGAGGATGACGCGCATGGTTATCTGACTTGGCCCGGGCTGTTTTGCAGACTGGCCAGAAGGGGATACGGCAAATGTTCAAAGAAAAAAAATCAGATGATGGCTGCAGATATCATATCACTCTTCTCTATCTCTCTTTGTAAAATGGCCTGTTCTCTGGCTTTCTTTTTTCTCTTCTTTTTTAACTTATATAGGAGTATATGCTTTAGGAGTTCAGGGAAAAAAGAAGGCATCCTTTTGCCACTAAACCAGACAGAGTACTGATTTTGGGGACAGATGTTTTATTGTTGCAGATTACTACCATTTCTCTATCGAACTTCTCCCATAGTTGCATCGACATGCCTGTAAAATTATTCGCAGACAAAGCTGCAGGGCGGCGTCATCAAGCAAGTTGAAATGTGCAATCTGTAACCATCTACACGCACGTCATTCAGACAGTGCAATGTCGGAAAGGGTTGTGATGCATCAGTCTGGTAACAAGTCTGATTAATGAAATGGCTGACAGAAGTCGAGCTGAAGCTCAGAAGCTGAATGAACATTACCTGAATATTTTTTTTCATAACACGCAAAAGTTTTGCATGTCAATATGTTAGAAGCTGTGAAAAATACATTTACACGATCGCGCTATGCTAGCAGCAACCTCCTGCAAGATCTCATCAACCACCGCCTGAATTGAGGATAGGTTGTTGTCGAAGACCCGAGCATTCCTCTCCTTCCACAGGCACCAGGACACAAAGTAGCATGAGAGAGTCGAGGCTAGGCAAGGTGCATTTGTCCACTGATCATCGAGCACTGGACCACCAGTCGACGAGGTCGTCTTGGTCCATTGGCGCAGCAAGAGTGAGCCTCGCGATGGCCAACACCTTCTGCCAGACTTGCCTCAAGAAGACAAAACAGATAAGAACGTGATTGACGTCCTCGGCATCTTGGCTGCACAAGGGCAGGATGTGTGTCTAGGCCATGCCATGCTTTAGGAGTCGATCCACCATCCAGCATCTCTTCTGAAGTGCGAGCCAGAGGAAGAACTTACATCGAGGCAGTGCCCAAGCCCGCCAAAGCTCTTTCCAGCAGGGGAACGGCTGCATGCCGGAGAAGAAGAGCTGGTAGGCCGAACTCGACAAGTATTGATGATCACTAGACCATCGCCGGACCATCTGGTCGCCGACGTCGGGGATCAGAGTAGTAGCCTCGATCACTGGCCAAAGACAGAGGTAATCAACGATCAGTCACATGGTCAGTGCACCTTGGATTATGTCCCTCGTCCACTGCCTATGGAGGATGGCCTCCGCCACCATTCGGGAGCGTCGCAGTCGAGCTGAAACTACCTCCACAAGGTGAGGTGCTTGTTGGGCAATCGATTGCTCATTAATCCAAGCATCAGACCCTTAGGACGGAAAACAGAGCAGCTCATTAGAGTATAATTAATTAAGCATTATTTAAAAATTAAGAAATGGATTAATATGATTTTTTTCAAGCAATTTTTTTATAACTAGCATAATGCACGTGCGTTGCAATGGATTAGCATTCATTGACACAAATTAAAATCCTAAACCATATATCACAATTAGACATAAATGATGAAGAAAATATAATCAATAAAATAACAACATGAAACTGCAAATAACTTTGGCCGGAATGATATTTCAATATTAGGAAAATTATATAACTAAATCCCCATTTTTTTATTTAGCTATAAATAATTCAATACAGAGAAAAATTATAAATTATAATAAATTTTTAATGGATCAAATAGTGCTAAAACTAATACAGCAAATAGAAAAAAACTGAAATTAGCTAGAAATTGAAAAAAAAAACTTATTTTACCTCATAGATGAAAACCTAATCCATTAATTTTGGATGAGTGCCCGTTTCATTGACATAATTAGAATTTTTCATGTTCTATTTTTATGATCTCAATATTATGTGAGTGGTCTAGAAGCATGGTTGGACTGGACCAAGAAGGAATAGTGCACAATACGCAATGTTCATTGTCTTTCATAACCAAAGGTGAGAAACAAAAGAGGAGGAAAGATGGGCGCCGGTGCTCGGGCGACCAAATGGTGCTGAGGAAGATGGAAGAATGTGTCCCATGATGTGTCTTGTCCATAGATGGTGGAGGTTGGCAACGAATAAAATAAGAATAGCATGAACGCGACTGGCAACGACATGGTCCTGAAAGAGAGAGAGAGGGAGGCGGAAGCAAAGTGTCACGCCCCGAACTAGTCCCGACCGGAACTAGCCCGTGACGCTCCAAATTAACCTGTTAATCGATACCAGTCCCAGGAAACAGTGCTGGTATCACAGGGAGACAGAGTATCACAGCAACAGAGGTCTCTTTATTATAGAGTAGATGTACAGTCATGTTGGGCTGCGGACAGATCCCGAGCTCACAACTGCATTACAAAAGGAAAGCGGAAGCCAGGACTTGGACCAATCAACACAGGCGCGACTTGGGAACTAGGCCGAAACCCTAAAACTCATCGTAGCCGGCTTGCTCCTGGAAGAACTCCTCATCAGCAGGATCCGCTTCATCTTCTTCAGCAACTGAGGGGGGGGGGGGGAATATTTATATAGAGCAAGGGTGAGTACGGGAGTACTCAGCAAGCCAGGGGAAATAAGTGTTTAATGCAGGCTTCAAGGAAAGGCTGTTGTTTTTGCAATTGATTTTATTTGAATTATTTTCTAAAAGCAACTAAGTGAGTGCTTCTCAAACGACACGGATGAGACAGTGCGTCTTGTCCGGTCGGAGTATGTGCAATGTATCAGTCTTTAGATTTTGAAACAAGGTTGGCACCCGGCCAATAGCTTTTTAAACGGCCACCCTGGGCCAACCACTTTTTAAACGGCCACCCGGGCCAACAACTTTTCGAACGGCCACCCGGGCCTAGCTGATCCCATCAGCTACAGATTTTTCAAACATCGAACCCATTTTCACAACGGCAATTTCACAAGCAGTAGTCAAACAAAACTACGCTAGGAATCACCTCACATCCGCCCGTGACCGTGGGCACGGCTGTTCGAACAGTTTAATGACCTCTGCAGAGGGGGTACGCTTTACCCACACGACATTACTAACCCGGGTCACCCAGCCCGTGGGGATCAGCCACGTCGGGAGACCTCCAAGCTTTCATGACAAGGCATTTCGAAAGCCGATACAGGTTTACCATATGCCGACGAGAGGGGTCCCAGACCAACAACAGGTTAGGTCCCAGACCATACTGTGCCAGGAAGCCCAGGGGTCCTCCCCGACACCACCCCGGCGAATCCACATGTCTCTCGGCATCAAGGCTCCCCTGATAAGCTAGTTACTCAGCCAGGGGTGTCCCATTCCACCCATGTGGTCGTACTTGTCTTATGTTTGGATGAAATTCCAAGGAATCGGTCCTTAAGTGCGAGAGCGGGAAACCGTACACCCGGTATGTTCCCCGGTCCGCGGTTTTGGAAATTCATTTAGTTCGCAAGCACCGACCCAGGTGTCGGGTTTTCCAAGTCTTTTGTAAAACTCCAGTTTTACCCAAGTTGTTACTCAGATTTTAAGTTTGAAGGCGACCGTCGATACTGGCACAGGGTGCACGAATATCGAGGCACAACTGGATGGTTACAAGGGGACATGGTATAGCAATTAACAATGGAAGGATCAAATGCAACAAGTTAGGTAGGTCTGCCAATCTGCCTTGCAGACGGAACAACAGATTAAGTGCAATCCTATCAATGCATAATATTTTGCAAGCAATATAATTAGATTTCAAATATAGGCTCAAGATGTTCAAAGGTGGCTTGCCTTGCTCGAGATCTGGGGCTTGATCCTCGAAATCCTCGCACTGCGGGTCTTCGGGCTCCGAAACTACACGCGAAATGGGGCAACTCAACAAACAGCGAAAATAAAGCCCTATTAACGACCTCTAAGCGTGCCATTAGATAGATCTCGAGATTTGATGAATTTTGGAAGTTGAACGGAGTCAAACGGATTTACGGTTGGGAAGATATTGAATTTCTAAGATTATTGGATTTTTGGTCTAACGGAAAAAAGGATTAAATTAAATCCCTTTTTTTTTGGAAAAGAGAAAGAAAAGGAAGGAGGGAGGAAATTTAGACTTTCCTCGGGCGGCTAGGGTGCGGCCCAAGGGATCTGGGGCGGCTCGGCCGAGCTTAATGGGCCGGCCGGCCCAAAACGGCCCAAGCGCGCGCGCGCGCGGGGGAGGGGAGAGAGAGTCCGGTGGACCGGGCTCACCACGCGCGGTCCCGGGTGGGACCCGCTTGTCAACGGCTCGGCTCGCCGTGCGGAGGGAGCACGCGGCGCACGCGCGCGGGCGGGGAGGAACGCGGTGCACGCGCGCGGTTTGCGGTGGACGCGGATGCGACGGGCCCACGCGCAGCCTCACGGCTCGCGGTGGAACGCGCGCACGGGGAGGGACCGACCGGGGTCGGCTCGACCCGGTCTAGGCTGAGCTGGCGCCGACGTGGCGCCTACGTGGCTGCCATGCAGGCCGGCGGAAGGTAGACGACGACCCGGCCGCGAATGGACGGCGGGCGGCGGCGGCGAGCGGCGAAGCGAACCATGGTGATACGGGCAGAAGCGAGCACACCGGGCGGTTGTTCGCGACAGGGGGAGGCGAGCCAATGGCTCGGATTCACCGGAGGTTTGCTCGACGGCGGCGGATTGCGGCGGCGGCAACCGGCGGCGGGAGAAGAGGGAAACGGCGACGAGGCTACGAGGGGTCGATTCCCGTCGGTGAGAGCATCTACGCGGCTTCGGGAACTCGACGCTATCGTCGGATTGGGCGGAACTACGCCGAGCGAGGCCGGCGACGAGCGGGTGCTACGGAGCTCGGGCGGCGACGGCGGCGAGCACACGGCGAGCGAAGGCGACGGTTGGGGCGGCGCCGGCTAGCTACGGGGGGTCTACTCGAGCTACTACCGAAAGCTAGGGGGAGGAGACGGAGCGAGGAGGGAGAACGGAGAGAGACATCACCGAGAAGAGGAGGGGCGCTGTGACGAGAGGCCGACGGCGCGGGAGTAATCTCTCCGGCCTCGGGCCGGGGAAGGGGAAGGAGAGGGCGCGGCCGAAGTCCCCTTCCGCGTCCTCGAATGCACCGGCTCTCCCGGCGCTCGGCGAAGGACGGCGGAGGCGAGACAGAGCACGGGGCGGCGGCAACAGCGCGGAGACGAATGGAAGAGGAGGGGTAAGGGGAGGCCGGGGGTTTAAAGGGGACGGCAATGTCGGTTCGAGGACTGACTTGCGCGGTCAAGGCGCGAGCTGACGCTCCGGCTAGCGGCCAAATTGGCGACAGGGAGGATGACGCCGGCGGGAGGAAAAGGGAAAAAGGAGGGGGAGAAAGGGGGCTTGCCCCTTTGCCGGATCGGGAAAAGGAGGAGGGAGCGGGGGTGACGCGCCAGGGGGAAAGGAGGGCTCGGCCTCCGTCCCTTGGCGGCTTGCGCGCGGAGTGGCGGGGGCCGGGCGATGACGACGGCGATGACGGCGGCGGTTTGGAGCGGAGCGGCGACACTGGCGACAGGCGCGGGCAGGCGCTGACGACGGCGGCGACCGAGCGGTCGGCCACTCGGCACGCGCGCGCGGGAAAACAGCGGGAGGCGCGGTGGTTTGAACGGCGCGGCTCGGGCGACAGGCGCGGGCTGGCGGGACCGGGCGGCAGCGCGGGTGCGCGCGAGCAACGGCACGCGGGGAGCGGCAGCGAGGGACGGGGAGACGGAGAGCGAGGGGGCGCTCGGCGCGGCGGCACACGCGCTCACGCGCGCGCGGCGCGCGGGCGGGGCGGAGCGGGGCGGAGGGAGAGAGGCGCTCGGGGCGGCTCTCGCACGCGCGGGCAGCGCGCGGGTGAGGCTGAGCGGGGGTGAAGGAGCGCGCCGGGGGAGGGAGAGAGAGAGAGAGAAAGAGAGCCCGGGAGAGAGAGAGAGAGAGATGGGCCGAGCGGAATTCGGCCCATCGAACCCCGGGGGAGGCAAACTAAACTTTGCGGAGGGAAATCGATTTGGAAGGATTTGGATTCGGATTTGAACTCGACGATAGATCGGGGATTGAGATCTTGAGATGGCACGGGCACTAGACAACAAGCAAGGAAACAAATTTCGCAATTAGGGTTTTTAAGAGATAATTTTCCCGCTAGGCGCCACGACGGAACGGGCGCTACACATCCGCCCATGACCGTGGGCACGGCTGTTCGAACAGTTTGTTAACCTCTGCAGAGGGGGTACACTTTACCCACACGACATTACTAACCCGGATCACCCAGCCCGTGGGGATCAGCCACGTCGGGAGACCTCCAAGCTTTCATGACAAGGCATTTCCAAAGCCGACACAGGTTTACCATATGCCGACGAGAGGGGTCCCAGACCAACAACAGGTTAGGTCCCAGACCATACTGTGCCAGGAAGCCCAGGGGTCCTCCCCGACACCACCCCGGCGAATCCACATGTCTCTCGGCATCAAGGCTCCCCTGATAAGCTAGTTACTCAGCCAGGGGTGTCCCATTCCACCCATGTGGTCGTACTTGTCTTATGTTTGGATGAAATTCCAAGGAATCGGTCCTTAAGTGCGAGAGCGGGAAACCGTACACCCGGTACATTCCCCGGTCCGCGGTTTTGGAAATTCATTTAGTTCGCAAGCACCGACCCAGGTGTCGGGTTTTCCAAGTCTTTTGTAAAACTCCAGTTTTACCCAAGTTGTTACTCAGATTTTAAGTTTGAAGGCGACCGTCGATACTGGCACAGGGTGCACGAATATCGAGGCACAACTGGATGGTTACAAGGGGACATGGTATAGCAATTAACAATGGAAGGATCAAATGCAACAAGTTAGGTAGGTCTGCCAATCTGCCTTGCAGACGGAACAACAGATTAAGTGCAATCCTATCAATGCATAATATTTTGCAAGCAATATAATTAGATTTCAAATATAGGCTCAAGATGTTCAAAGGTGGCTTGCCTTGCTCGAGATCTGGGGCTTGATCCTCGAAATCCTCGCACTGCGGGTCTTCGGGCTCCGAAACTACACGCAAAACGGGACAACTCAACAAACGGCGAAAATAAAGCCCTATTAATGACCTCTAAGCGTGCCATTAGATAGATCTCGAGATTTGAGAAATTTTGGAATTTGAACGGAGTCAAACGGATTTACGGTTGGAAAGATATTGAATTTCTAAGATTATTGGATTTTTGGTCTAAAGGAAAAGGATTTAATTAAATCCTTTTTTTTTGAAAAGAAAAGAAAAGAAAAGGGGAGAGGGAGGGAATATAGACTTCCCTCGGGCGGCTAGGGCGCGGCCCGAGAGAAAGGGCGGCTCGGCCGAGCTTAACGGGCCGGCCGGCCCAAGAAGGTGGCCCAGAGCGGCCCAAGACGCGCGCGCGCGGGAGGGAGGAGAGAGAGAGCCGGTGGACCGGGCTCACCATGCGCGGCCCCGGGTGGGACCCGCTTGTCAGCGGCTCGGCTCACCGTGCGGAGGGAGTACGCGGCTCATGCGCGCGAGCGGGGGAGGGACGCGGTGCACGCGCGCGGTTCGCGGTGGACGCGGATGCAGCGGGCCCACGCGCAGCCTCACGGCTCGCGGTGGAACGCGCGCACGGGGAGGGACTGACCGGGGTCGGCTCGACCCGGTCTAGGCTGAGCTGGCGCCGACGTGGCGCCTACGTGGCTGCCACGCGGGCCGGCGGGAGGTAGACGACGACCCGGCCGCGAATGGACGGCGGGCGGCGGCGGCGAGCGGCGGAGCGAACCACGGCGATACGGGCAAAAGCTAGCACACCGGGCGGTTGTTCGTGATGAGGGGAGACGAGCCAACGGCTCGGATTCGCCAGAGGGAGTTCGACGGCGGCGAATCGCGGCGGCGACAACCGGCGGGGAGGGAAGAGGGAAACGCCGACGAGGTCACGAGGGACCGATTCCCGGCGGTGAGAGCATCTACGCGGTTTCGGGAACTCGATGCTAGCGTCGGATTGGACGGAGCTACGCCGAGCGAGGCTGGCGACGTGTGGGTGCTACGGAGCTCGAGCGGCGACGGCGGCGAGCACACGGCGAGCGACGGCAACGGTCGGGGCGGCGCCGGCTAACTACGGGGAGTCTACTCGAGCTACTACCGAAAGCTAGGGGGAGGAGATGGAGCGAGGAGGAAGAACGGAGGGAGGCATCACCGAGGTGAGGAGGGGCGCTGTGACGAGAGGCCGACGGCGCGGGAGGGATCTCTCCGGCCTCGGGCCGGGGAAGAGGAGGAAGACGAGCGCCCGGAGTCCCCTTCCGCGTCCTAGTGCGCACCGGCTCCTCCGGCACACACGCGACGGCTGCGGTCGGCGAGAGGGACGGCAATGGCGCGGGCGAGAAACAGGGAAGAATGGGAGAAAAGGGAAGGGAGGGCGCTTGGGTTTATAGGGGGCGGCAATGTCAGTTTGGAAACCGACTTTGGCGGTCAAGGCGCGAGCTGTCGCTCCGGCTAGCGGCCAAAACGGCGACAGGAGGGAGGGAGGATGACGCCGGCGGGAGGAAAAGGGGAAAAAGGAGGGAGAGAAAGGGGGGCTCGCCCCTTTCTTCTTTGGGAAAAGGGGAAGGGGAGCGGGGGCGTCGAGGCAGAGGGAGGAGGGCTCGGCCTCCGTCCCTTGGCGGCTTGCGCGCGGAGTGGCGGGGCCGAGGCGATGACGACGGCGATGACGGCGGGGCGGTTTGGAGCGGCGCGACGACACGGGCGATAGGCGCGGGCTGGCGCGGTAGAGGGTGACGGCGGCGGCGACCAGATGGTCGGCCACTCGGCACGCGCGCGCGGCTTGCAATGGGAGGGCGCAGCGGATGGAGAGGCGCGGCTCGAGCACGCGCGCTGGCTGCGGGGCCGAGCGGCTGCAGGCGCGGCAGGGCAGCGGGGCCGGGCGGCGACCACGCGGTGCGGGCGAGGACCACGCGGGCGCGCGCGCGAACAACAGCGCGCGGGGGCCGGCTTTGCGAGCGGGGAGCTCGCCAGGGAGAGGAGAAGGAAAGCGAGGGGAGGAGGCGCTCGGCGCGGTGACTCACGCGCACGCGCGCGGACAGAGCGGAGGAGGAGGAGCGCTCGGCGCGGCTCCCACGCACGCGCGCGCGGCGCGCGGGCGGAGCGGAGCGGAGCTGAGGGAGAGGGGAGAGGGAGCGCGCCGGGAAGGGGAGGGGGCGAGAGAGAGCGAGAGAGAGGGAGAGAGAGCGGGAGCGCGCCGGGGGAGAGGGGGAGATGGGCCGGGGGAGAGGGGGAGATGGGCCGGGAGGAAATCGGCCCATCGACCCCCCGGGGGAGGCAAAATAGACTTTTGCGGAGGAATTTGATTTGGAAGGATTTGGATTCGGATTTGAACTCGACGATAGATCGGGGTTTGAGATCTTGAGATGGCACGGACACTAGACAACAAGCAAATAAACAAATTTCGCAATTAGATTTTTTAAGAGATAATTTTCCCGCTAGGCGCCACGACGGAACGGGCGCTACACAAAGGCGCACGGGAGGGAGGGAGGGACGAAAAGAGATGGGGCGCCGGGAAGGAGGGCGCTGTGTGGGAGGGAGGGAGGAAGGGATTGACGAAAATAGGTGTGAAAGCCATATGCATTTTTTAGTTAGGTATAGATTTAAAAAACACATGGTTTAGCTGTTCAGGAAATGTGCACGCAGCGAAAAAACAAGGGAGTAGAAATTGGAAAATGCAAGATGTGCAGGCAACACTGCTATCAAATTGGACTGATGATAGAAACAAGTGACTGGTAAGCTGATGTGGATCAGGGAGAATCATTACTCACTAGTGATCAGTACTGCTATGTTGCTTTCAATAAAAGCAAAGATTCTCCTTTTAAAAGAGAAAGTGGTAATTAGCGGGAACTATTCAAAGCTCTCGAGGGGACATCCCCGTTGTTTGCATGTCACTTAAATGATTATGAAAAACCATAAAAGAAGATAATAATATGTAATAGATCACTCTACAAACGTGTAATATTAAATTTAACTTCTACATGTTACAACGAAAATAATAAATTTTATTGTGAATAGCTATAGTTTAACTTTTATGTTTGTAGAGTGATATATCACATATTAATACGTCTTCTTTAATTTTTGTTTTCATAACTATTTGGATTACCCAGACAATGAGGAGATGTTCCGCGAGAGTTTAAAATGCACTATCGTAGGTAGCCAATCAATTTAACATTTCACTCAAGGAGAGGCCACCATTTCCGAAATGTACCATCTTTAAATCAAGCAATGGGCACTGTTTGGTTATATTTCCTGTTTGCTCTGTGTTTTCTTCCACCTTCCATTTCTGAATCCTCTTGAGAACTTGCATAGTGCATCATCTACTTTAGAACAATTTTGTTGGTTCGGCACTGGGAAAAAGAGTCTCCATGCTGCTCTAGCGTTTCGTCTGCAGGCAAAATTTTTACTGTGCAAACCAGGTTTGTCTATCTTTTCCTCAGAGAAGCAGCTGAAGAGGAACACAAAACTTCTTGGTTGCGCAGCAGGTAGTGCAGCACAAGCAGCAGCCTGGCACTGTGATTCCCAAGGAATTCATGCCTGTGACTGTGTGACATGCCCATCGGCACATGGAGATTTCACGATCAGGGTAGCGAAGGAAGCATCGAACAGATGCTTGATTGCTGGCCTGCTGCCGCATCGGATGTCCAGACATGAACCATCTCAAACGAAGCGAAGCAGATGCTGCCGCAGTCCCAGGCTGTCTTTGATCGTAGGAGTCAAGGTGCAACCAAAGTTTTTTTTTTTTTTTTTAGAATAAGAGGGCAAGAGTACTGCCCCTTTTCATTGACTGCCTCTTTTTTTTAGAATAAAGGTGCAACCAAAGTTGCCACAAGGATAAAGCAGGAGGGAATCAAAACAAAGGCCTTTATTGCTTTGCCACTGCTACTACTACCTCTCTGTGAATCTGTGCAGTTTCATTGTACGCTGATCTCTCTGGTCGACCACCGGCTTAGCTGAGAGATCCTACTCGTGCCCGGTGTCGAGGAGAGCGCGCGATGGAGTCGGTGGCCGTGAACGCGGCGCGATGGGTGGTCGGCAAGGCGCTGAGCCCGCTGTCGGGAGGGTTCGTCGAGGCGTGGGCTGCCACCACGGAGCTCGGCCCTAATGTCGACGCCATCAAGATGGAGCTGCTCTATGCGCAGGGGATGCTGCACAACGCTCGCAGCAGAGAGACCAGCAACCCCGCGCTGCAGCAGCTGCTCCTGAAGCTCCGCGGCCTGGCCTACGACGCCGAGGACGTGCTGGACGAGCTCGACTACTTCCGCATCCAGGACGAGCTTGATGGCACCTACGAGGCCGCCGAAGAGCACGCCAAGGGCTGCCTCTATGGCCTCGTGCTCAACACACGCCGCACAGTCAGAAACATCAAGAAGAAGGCGTGCTCATGCGGAGATAATGGGGAAGCGAGTCGCCATACCAACGATGGGGAAGCACTTGCAGGCAGCAGCTGCATTCACAAGCTCTTTTCCAATGCTCGAGGTACTTACTATCCATCTCATTGATAATATAAACACCTTCCACGCCTCTCTTTTGTAACTGAACATGACGGTTGTGACACCTTTATCACCATTGCAACATTCCTACAGAAAGAAGCCAGTTCCTCTGCTGCGCCTATCCTTGCAAAGCATCGCACATAGAGCACACCATGAAAACACCAAAGCTGAAGTTTGACAGGGTGGATCTGTCCACAAGAATGAAGCACATCGTCGAGCAGCTAAAACCAGTCTGCGCCAAGGTCTCCACCATCCTTAATCTGGAGTTGTTGGAATCAAACCGCAACATTGGCCTCATGAGTCTCAATGCTGCGCTTTCCCGGATGCCAGGGCAAGCACCTTTTCTTCCAAGCAGCGTTGCTATGAGCCGGCCTGTAACCACTTCAGAGTTTATAGACCCTAAATTTCATGGGAGGATGAGTGAGATAAATAAAATTATTGGCATTACTCGGGGTGATTATTGTGGCAAAGACCTGACCATCATTCCAATTGTTGGTTCAGGTGGGATATGAAAGACAACTCTCACTCAGCATATATACAAGGAGGTACAGAACCATTTTGATGTTAAGGTTTGGGTCTGTGTCTCTCTCAATTTCAATGTGTATAGATTGAAAGAGGAGATTGCCAAGTTAATGCCTGAACTCAAAGATGAGAAATCTGGTGGCCCAGACGATTTAATTGAGCAAAGGTTGAAATCAAAGAGGTTTTTACTTGTCTTGGATGATATGTGGAATTGTGGTAATGAGGATGAGTGGAGAAGGCTCTTAGCACCCCTAAGAAAAGCACAATCAACGGGAAATATAATTCTAGTCACCACTCGTTTTCTAGCAGTCGCAGAAATGGTTAAAACAATTGATCATTCAATACAGTTGGAAGGGCTAGAATCTGAAGTGTTTTGGGAACTATTCCAAGCATGTGTATTTGGTGATGAGAAATCAATAGGCAATCACGTGGACTTACTTGTCACTGGGAAGAAGATAGCGGAAAAATTGAAGGGCTCCCCTTTGGCAGCAAAAACTGTAGGACGGTTATTGAGAAATCACCTTGACTTGGAGCATTGGACAAGTGTCCTCGAAAGTAGAGAATGGGAACTGCAAACCGGTGAGAATGATATTATGCCAGCGCTAAAGCTTAGCTATGACTATCTCCCTTTTCATCTACAGCATTGTTTTACATATTGTGCTCTGTTCCCTGAAGATTACAGATTTGAAAGTGACGAGATGATTCACTTGTGGATAGGACTAGACATATTACAATCGCGGAATCAAAACAAAAAAGTCGAAGAGATAGGACTGAGCTATTTGAATGATTTGGTTAATTATGGATTTTTTAGAAAAGACATGAACAAAAATGGGTCTCCGTACTATACAATGCATGACCTACTACATGAGTTAGCACTAAAGGTTTCATCATATGAATATCTTGCTATAAGTAGTTCTAGTGTGAGAAGTGTGCAAATTCCACCATCTGTACGACATTTGTCTATTGTGATAGACGACACGGATGTAAATCATAGAGTGACTTTTGAAAATGTTAAGAAGGATTTTAGCACTCTACATAAGAGACTAGATGTTGAAAAACTACAGTCTTTGATGCTATTTGGACAATATCATGGGAGCTTTGTCATTCCTTTTGGTAATTTGTTGAGTAAAGCAAAAGCACTCCGTGTCATCTTGATGTTTAATGCATCTTATGATATGGAGAATATGTTGCGTAACTTCTCGAAACTTGTCCATCTACGCTATCTGTTGATGTAATATGCACTTGTATTGGGGACCTTCTTGCATATGTAGCTAAGTGAAATAGTGTGTGTGTGTGGCTGTGAACAACACACCAGAAAAAATCCCCAAAACTGAACTTTATGGTATCAGAGCCCTAACCCTAGCTTGCTGCCGCCGCCGCCGCCGTCCATCGCCGCCACCGTCGCCGCTGCCGTCGTCGCACGTCGCCCCTGCTCTCATCCGGCCTGACCAGCCTCTACACACAGCCACGTTGAGGGGCTGGTGAGCGCGCGCTGCGCGCGGCCGCGCGGGCGCAGCGCGTGTGTTGTAACCTGCTGCTCACGCAGGAAATGTGAGGAGCTCAGCTAAGGGAAAAGGAGGATGGTGGCTTGGCTGCAGACTTGGTGACATAGGAGGATTGTTTGCTGCAGGAACTAGGAAGGAGGTGGTACGTCTCTTGTTTTTGCTTGTTTTTTGGCTACTGCCTGGATGGAGGAGCATTTGACTTGTGGTCTGTGAGGGGAAGAAGCCTGGTCCTTTTTTCTTTTATCCAAGATTAGAGGAGAGTTTTTCCTACCATTGTTGATAAGGGGAAGCAGGGGAAGTGGGGTACCAGTGATCTATTGAGAGTGGTTTTTGGAGTGCAGAGAAGATGGTGAACACCGAGGGTACTCAAGAACAAAGAAAGGCTGAGGAGGATGCTGCACTGCAGGCTGGGAAGAAGGAAAGTGTGGCAGGAGAATCTTCTTTTTTCACTAAAGGTGAGATGAAAAGTCTGTTGCAGGACCTCATAGCTACAGGTATGATGGGTCTTAGGAGTGGGATAGGACCATCTGAGATAAAATTGGAAGTAATGCCAAATGAAGTGAGGTTGGAGGGGACCAAAAACTACTTGAGCTGGTCTAGAAGGGCAAGGTTGATGCTGAGAGCAAAAGGTGTAGAACATTATTTAGAGGAAACTTGTGTTGAACCTATTGATAAATCTAGTGTGGAATGGAAGATGTGGAATGCCACTAATTCTACAGTGGTAGCATGGCTGATGACTTCGGTGTCCCCATCTATTGCTAGGATGATAGAAGCTATTCAGAATGCAACAATTATATGGAAGACATTGAGCAACATGTATTCAGAAGAGGGAAATGTTATGATGATGGTTGAGGCTCAAGACAAGGTAGAGAATCTGAAGCAAGAAGGGAGAACAGTTCAAGAGTATGCCAGCGAGTTGCAACATTTATGGGCAGATCTTGATCATTATGATCCCCTACAATTAAAGCATGATGATGATATTGTGATTGGAAATAAATGGCTGCAAAGGAGAAGAGTCATTCATTTTTTAAAGGGGTTGAACAAGGAGTTTGAGGATAGAAGAGCAGCTATGTTTCACCAAGCTACATTACCTAATATGGAGGAAGCTATTTCAGCCATGGTTCAGGAGGAGATGAGGCAGAAAGTGATGAAAGGAAGTAATCCTGTGAGGTCTGCATACATCACAATTAATGACAGGGAGTGTTATAATTGTGGGTTAAAGGGGCATGTGAGCTACAATTGTCCTTCTCCTAGGAACAATAATGGTCGGGGTGTAGCTCGTGGAGGAGCACGTGGTGGCTTTGGTGGCTTCAATGGGAGCCGTGGTGGCTATGGTGGCTATGTAGGAGACCGAGGTGGCCGAGGAGGTGAACGTGGAGGCCGTGGTGGAAGTCGAGGTAGAGGCCTAGGTGGTCCTAGGGCCAATGTTGTCATGGGGGAGAGCTCATCTATCACTCTAACAGGTGAACAAGCTGCACAATGGGAAGAATGGCAAAAGAATAAGGGCCCCGTGGACTCCAATCAACAAAATTCTGCTAAAGCAACAACCAGCCACTTCGGTAACTTTGCCAACTACGCCCACACGGGCGAAGGTACTCAGGCACATGCACTTGCATCCACATATAGACATCATGTAGACTGGATAATAGATTCAGGTGCATCAAAACATGTCACAGGCTTGCCTAATAATTTCTCCTCATACTCCCCTATTGCTCCCTCTGAAACTATCCAAATTGCTGATGGTTCATCTCAACTCATTCATGGTATAGGGTCAGTAGAGTGCACTCCATCTATTAGCTTGTCATCTGTTTTGCATGTCCCTTCCTTTCCAGTCAACCTCCTCTCTGTTAGTTCTATCATTGATCAATTCAAGTGCATCGTTATATTTGATGAGAATTCATGTCTCTTCCAGGAGAAGGGGACTGGGAGGAGGATTGGGACTGGAGTCAGGCGTAATGGGCTGTGGTACATCAATCAAGAGGAGATGGGATTGGCTGTAGTAGTGGGAGATACTGAGAAGGAGATTATTTTGCTTCATTGTCAATTAGGACATCCATCTTTCGAGAGTTTGAGTAAGCTGTATCCTGACCTCTTTACCAAAGTGGACAAGAGTAGACTTGTTTGTGATGCTTGTGAGTTTGGCAAACATACACGGTCTACATATGCTGGAATTGGTCTTCGTAGTTGTGAACCTTTTATATTAATACATTCTGATGTTTGGGGACCATGCCCAGTTACTTCTGTGAGTGGATTCGAATGGTTTGTTACCTTTATTGATTGTTATACTCGTATGACTTGGATTTACATGCTTAGACATAAGAATGAGGTCATTCGTTGCTTTCAAGACTTCCACAAATTGGTTACCAATCAGTTTGATGCAAGGGTTCGGATTATTCGAACTGACAATGGGACGGAGTATATTAATAGTGAGTTTGTGTCATATGTCTCAGATCATGGAATTATTCATCAAACCACTTGTCCTGGAGCCCCCCCTCAAAATGGTGTAGCTGAGAGGAAGAATCGGCATTTGCTAGAGGTGGCTCGGTCATTAATGTTTCAAATGAACGTACCTAAGTATCTGTGGAGTGAGGCAGTGATGACAGCCGCATACCTTATCAACCGCATGCCATCCAGGATACTTGGTATGAAATCACCAGCTGAACTTTTACTTGGGAAGCGAGAATTTAAAGTTCCCCCAAAGGTATTTGGTTGTGTTTGTTTTGTGAGAGATCATCGACCTTTTGTTGGCAAGTTGGATCCTCATGCAGTAAAATGTGTCTTTGTTGGCTATGCATCTAACCAGAAAGGTTATAAGTGTTGGGACCCTATTGGGAAGAGGTTATTTGTTAGTATGGATGTAACATTTCGAGAGTTTGAACCTTATTACAGGAGTCGAGGAGACCTTGATTAATTTCTAGAGGAGTTCTCAACTGTCATCGAGATCGACAGTCGAGAGGGGGAGATAGTTGAGGTTGATGCACATAAGCAAGGTGATGAGGATGTGGTTATTGGGTCAATTCCGAGTTTTGTTGGTGATACTATTGAGAAGGTTGTGGACATTGGTGAGAAGGTAGTAGACATTAGTTGTGACAAGGATGAGGGGGTAGTTGTCGGGACAATCCCATGTCCTCTGGAGCGTGTGGAAGTACAACAAACTAAAATGAGAGTATATCAAAGAAGGAACAAGAACCAAGTTGATAAGGTGACAGGGAAGGAGCAAGTGCACCAGAGGAGCCAAATTCAGAATCAGGGGGAGAGAAGTGGTGAGCCTATGCAAGAGCAAGACAAGGAGTCACAACAGCTGCAGCAGTTTGAGTACCCAGTCCCAGATTCCTCCTCTAGCCTCTCTCCAACAAGTTCCTCCCTCCTTGAGACAAGTGGTAACATTTCTCCTACCTTTAAACAAGTAGAGTTACCTCTTGCACAACGTAGAGAAACTAGATCTAATGCTGGAAGACCTCCTATACGCCTTGGTTTTGAACACCTTAGTTCTAGACATGACATTGCAAACTATATCTCATACTCTCATATTTCACCTGCATATAAAGCATTCATTGCATCATTGCAAATAGTGCCTATTCCAAAGGACTGGAGATGTGCAAAACAAGATCCAAGATGGAAGGATGCAATGAAGGAGGAGTTGCGTGCCCTTGAAAAGAATAAGACATGGGAACTTGTGAAACTACCAATGGGGAAAAGAGCAGTGGGATGTAAATGGGTATTTACAGTGAAGCAAACCCCTGAAGGGAAAGTGGATAGATATAAAGCAAGATTAGTTGCAAAAGGTTATAGTCAAACATATGGAATTGACTATGATGAAACATTTGCACCTGTGGCTAAGATGAGTACGGTGAGGATTTTGATATCATGTGCAGTTAACTTTGGATGGCCTCTTCATCAGTTAGATGTCAAGAATGCTTTTCTACATGGTGATTTACAAGAGGAGGTATATATGGAGATTCCCCCTGGATTTGGAAATAGCCAGACTGTTGGGAAGGTATGTAGGCTCAAGAAGTCCTTGTACGGTTTGAAACAATCCCCACGTGCATGGTTTGACAGGTTTAGGCGTGCATTGTGCAATATGGGATATTCACAATGTAATGGAGATCACACAGTTTTCTATAGACATAGGGGGGCACACATCACTATCTTGGCTGTTTATGTTGATGATATAGTGATCACTAGAGATGATGTAGAAGAGATCAAATGCTTAAAGCAGCGATTAGGAGAGGCCTTTGAGGTGAAGGATCTTGGACCTCTTCGATACTTTCTTGGGATTGAGGTTGCTCGATCATCAAAGGGGATAGTTCTCTCTCAAAGAAAGTATGTCCTTGATTTGTTAACAGAAACCGGAATGCTTGGATGTCGTACAAGTGCTACTCCCATTGATAGGAATCACCAATTGAGTGCACAGTCAGGTGATCCAGTTGATAGGGAAACTTATCAGAGGTTGGTTGGACGTTTGATATATCTATGCCACACGAGACCAGATATCTCTTATGCGGTGAGTGTGGTTAGTAGGTATATGCATGATCCTAGAACAACTCATCTAGAGGTGGTTCATAGGATCTTGAGGTACTTGAAAGGAACTCCTGGTAAGGGGTTGTGGTTTAGAAAGAACCAACACTTGGATGTGGAAGGATATTGTGATGCTGATTGGGCAAGCAGTGTGGATGATAGAAGATCTACATCAGGATATTGTGTATTTGTGGGTGGCAATGTTGTCTGTTGGCGAAGCAAGAAGCAGGCGGTAGTGGCTCGATCTACCACGGAAGCTGAGTATAGAGCCATGGCATTGAGTTTAAGTGAGATGTTGTGGGTGAAGAATCTATTGTTGGAGCTACGGTTGTTCAGAAATAATACTGTGGTGCTTCATTGTGACAACAAATCTGCTATCAACATTGCAAACAATCCAGTTCAACATGACCGCACCAAACATATCGAAATTGATAGGTTCTTCATCAAAGAGAAGATCGATAATGGGGCTCTTAGACTACAATACATTAAATCTTCTGAGCAGCTAGCTGATTGTTTAACCAAGGGATTAGGTCCTAGTGAGAGTGAGTCAATGTGTAACAAGATGGGCATGATTGATATCTTTTGCCCATCTTGAGGGGGAGTGCTGATGTAATATGCACTTGTATTGGGGACCTTCTTGCATATGTAGCTAAGTGAAATAGTGTGTGTGTGTGGCTGTGAACAACACACCAGAAAAAATCCCCAAAACTGAACTTTACTATCTAAGGATTGTGAAAGGGTATTTTCAAGAATTAAGTCTATCCAACATCATTTCAAGATTTTATCACTTGAGGATCCTTGATGTACGGCAATGCAGTGGTCACTTTAATTTACCGAGTGATATGAGTAACCTTATAAAGCTGCGGCATTTTCTTGACCCAAATGATTCTTTTCACTCTGCCATTGCTAATGTGGGAAAGCTGAAATGCTTACAAGAATTAAAGAGATTTGAAGTCAAAGGACAAGCTGAGGCATTTGCATTAAGACAGATAGGGCAGTTGGAAGAGCTAAAAGGATCACTGTGCATTTATAATCTTGAAAATGCACAGACAGGGGAGGAAGCAAACCTTTTAAACAAAAGGCACTTACACAAGTTAGTATTAGTTTGGTCTGATGATTCTTCACAAGCAGAACATGTTCTTGAAAATCTTAAACCACATAGCAATCTTGCCCATCATGGTTGGGTGTTAACTTGTCTACCAAAAACTTGCAAGCTCTTCGTTTGGATAGCATACAGTGGAACAAATTTCCCCCTCTAGGTGAGTTGTGGTTGGTTAATGCGTCCGGTGAAGAATCCTTGGGTTGTACAACAAGTCAGAGCTTTCAAAAATTAAAAAGGTTAGAGCTGCTTGGCATACCACAGCTAGCAAAATGGGTTGGAAATGATGCTTCCCATGTGTTCTCCCTGCTAGAGGTGTTCATTATAAGAGATTGCCCAGAACTTATGGAGTTGCCATTTTCACATTCAACTTGCCCTCGATCAGGACAGGAGATGAACTTGACCCAATTCCCTACACTAAGGGAGCTTGAGGTTGTAAATTGTCCAAAGCTGTCATCATTTCCTCACATTCCTTGGACAAGCTCTCCATGTCGTGTTCTTATTGATGAAGTGGGATCAGATTTTCAGCGGTTGGATTACTCAAAAAATAACCAATCTGAATTTTGCTTGAAAGTTGTGGGAAAGGATGGCCATCTAGATATGTCATTCTGGAATGTATTGGCATTTAGTAATCTAACTGAACTGAAAGTGTTGTATTTGAAGAAATGTCCTCCTTTGCCACTGAAACATCTCCTAGTGCTATCATGTTTGAGGAGTCCCACGATACATGATTCAAGTAATGTCTTGTTGAATGTTGAAGCTGAGAACACTGTCGGCTACCAATTTCAGATTGAGGGTCTCAGTATCGATGACTGTAGCTGTAGCGGGAAGGAACTGACGCTGTTGCTGTCTCTTTTCCCCAAGCTGTCAATGTTTTCATTACAAGGTTGTGGGAAGATAAGAGTGCTTGGTGTGGCGAAGGAGCAGACAATGGCAATGTCAGCATTGTCGTCGTCACCTTCTGGTCATAAGTTGGAGGATGCACATATAGGACAGGAGCAGGAGCAGGAGCAACTAAGAGGAGAGGATGAGAAAGCAGCAGCTGATGCAGGACTGCTGCTCTTGCCTCACCAACTTCAGGATTTGTACATAGAGAATATCTCAAAGCTGATCCTGCAGTTTGATTCTCTCGTAGATGGCATGGCAGGAGGCTTAAGAAGCATAGGAGGAGGATTACAAGGCCTGCACTTCCTAAGAACACTCACTATTCGGGGTTGCCCCAATTTCCTCTCCTCCTACTACTCGTCCTCCTCCTCGTCTTGCTTCCCATTTCCATCCTCCCTGCAATATCTGCATCTTGATGGTGTGGGAGGCATGGAGACTCTGGCGCCTCTCTCAAACCTCAGCTCTCTCACCAGATTAACCATACGGAAATGTATGGATTTAAGAGGTGAGGACTTGTCTTCTCTCCTCGCCCATGGCCAACTCACAAACCTGAACATCTTCGAGACCCCCAAATTCTTCGTCGGGTGTGGCTCTGACTCCTTGCGGCTGCAGTGCCTCCAAACAGATGACATCACAAAGGTCCTTGCCGCGCCCATCTGCAGCCTCCTTGCTTCCTCACTCACCAGCCTAACCATTAGTTGGAACGACGAGGTGGAGCGCTTCACAAAGGAGCAAAGCGCGGCACTTCTGCTCCTCTCCTCCCTCCAGGACCTTGAATTTTGGTACTGCTCGGAGCTGCAGTCCCTCCCCACTGGGTTACACAGACTCACCAGCCTCAAGAGATTAAAGATCTGGTCCTGTCCAGCCATCCGTTCGCTGCCCAAGGGCGGCCTTCCGAGTTCACTGGAAGTACTAGATGTCCGTTCTAGCAACAACGAGGAGCTCAAAAGGCAGTGCCGCGACCTGAGAGGAACCATTCCGATCATCAAAGACAGACGATACTACTAATCCAAGGTAATGGTAACAAAACACACCCTTGTTTGACATGACACATCCCCAGTTCACATTCTGTTTGGCACACCACTGCTATTGTTTAATTCATCTATCTGACCAACCTGCTTGTTCTGATCTACTGTGCAGGCCTCCTTTTGGATTAGGACATGCCTTACCTTCACAGTTGTTTCCATGCACAATATAAGTTAATAAATGACTTGTGCCTCTTCCACCGTGTGTATTATTACACAAAAACTGCTTGGTGAAAGCATACAAGTTCATCTCTGCAGCTGATTGTTTGGTCAGTCAACTTTTCCTATTTATCATATCTTTCAGCGGTTCCGGGTTTTAATGGAACTATTAACTTTGAGAAAACTGTTGTGTTTCACTGAAATTTTCCTTGTGTCAGTTCTTATCGTTGAATTTGGCACTCTTAGACTCGATATGTAAAGTACCTTTCTGATTAACTGAAATTTATACCCTGTTTTGGCCTAGTTCAGTTAACCGAAATTTATACGTTGCGTTGGCCTAGTTCAGTTAAAATATGTTATCAGCGTGCTATACTAATTTTTCTTCTTCTTCAGTTCATCAAGGTAGTGCAATGTATTCATATAGTCAGTTAATACTTGTCGGTAGAAACAGACATTCTTCTTGAACTATATGAAGTACAATCTTCATTATTTCCCTCAGCTTCTGACAGCAAACAGCTTCCACTTGTTTATCAGCAGGAGGTACTTAACAATGTCAACAATTTCAAAAGTATGGTGGCTTCACCTGGAGAGTTCTCTCCTGCTCAATTGCCTGCAGTTGGTGTGGCCTGCAATTCCATGACAAATGAGTCAAGGAGGCTGATGTTTACAAAGGACATTTTCCACAACTTGTAAGCTTGCAGTTTGTAACATATGTACTTCTGTTATTTCACTAGCAAATAATGCATATGTGGCCGTCAGTAGTTGTGCATAACTTGCTTGAATTGACTTGTCACTTGTGGCTACCTCAATATGCTGTAAAAGAGCTCACTTCAATCATATATATGTTCATTTTTGCAGATCTCTAGCTGATACTGTATTTTTTTCCCTCTGTTTCTAGAGAAAGGAAGGAGTGGATGAACTGAACATGCAGCTCTGGTAGAAGTTCACAACCTTTCTTCCTTGTAACCACAGCTGCAAGTCTCAGGTCTGCAACAGCAGGTCGCATGCCCCTGTTTGTTCTAGTGCTTGCAGTTATTTAATCAGCTCCATTACAATCACATGCTCTTACTCCATGGAAACTATTAAAGTAATAGCATGCTTAGTTGGAGAGGATCAAAGAGGACTGGAAGAGTATCAAGCAAGGGCAAATCTACAGGTCATCAGTGACCTGTACGCATACAGATTGCCTAATCCTTTGATCCTTATCTGGGGTTATCTCCGGTGCATCTCGAGCTGGAACACGCCACTTGCTATAACAAATACGCAGATATGTATATAGCGCGCGAAGGTGCTCTGAACCCAAGTTTACCCAATGAACAGCGTCAACGGAGCAGCCGTCAGAATCAGGATAACTCGAAGGAGGAGGTTGATTTGGTTGATTTGGTTGATTTGGTCCCTCGACTTTTAATCAATGCTTACTTTAGTCCCTCAGTTTTCAGAAGAGTCTGTTTGTGTGTAATTGGATCAAATTTATCCTTCTGTTTGTGTGGCGTGATGAGGGAATTTATATGGCTCGTCTCTAAATCTATTTTTTTTACTCGTTTCTAAACCTAAATTTTTTGACCATCCCATTCTCATTGGCATGGTAAGGATTTGACCATCCCATTATCATTTTAGTAAATTTTAAAGTAGATCTAGCCGTGTAAATGCGCATGCCACCCTATTGGTTAGTATTGTCAAGCCATGAGTAGTACCGCAACATTAGCTTGCCAAGTGACCATTATGCCTTCATGCTATAGAAAAAAAAATGAAGCGGGCCAAGGTGCACTGAACTGAATGAACAGGATTGCACTGTCACAGAGCTGCCATTTAAAAAAAAAGATGATGAGCTATAAAAAAGTAAATGAAGCAACAAAATTAATTTATGGGTAAAAACATTATATTGTTCGGGGTTTATAACCCAATGATGAAAATTAGTAGGCTACGATAAAATGACAAAATCAGATCTAAGATTAAGTTTCAAATTTTAAATTTTGGATACTGCTTGAGCATCACCAACAGATTATCTATAATCTCCCCCTAAAAAATTGTTTTTGGTTTCCTAAACTGAAAATAGGAAGTGAAAAAACTCCAACATATAGCCTAAATTCAATCCCCAAAACTTAAAAGTGGACTCTTCTGTTAAACTATCAACAGAAAATTTCGTTTTTTTCTTTCACGCGCAGAAAGATCGCTATCTCCCATGCACGGGAACAGGAGGAGAGGGGCGGGAGTGCGAAATTGGAAGCACAACTTTCGCGTCCGCATATAAACGGAGCGAGAAATCGGAAGAAGGGAACTCTAAAACTTTGGTAATAGAGTAGGAGATCTGTTAGAGCTGTTTTTTGGACTAAAATCTATTAAATTAGTTTTGGGAATCAGATAAGTAGTCTGTTGGTGATGCTCTTAAGTCAACAATCAAACGACGAAATTCAGATAATTACAAGGAGAAAAGGGTTACTGATCAGTTTTTTTTTAAAAAAAAAAGAAGAAAAACTACAGATCAGCTTGGTCCCCTGACTTTAATCAACGATCGGTTTCGTCTGGTGGAGAATTCAAAAAAAAAAAAGCCTGAGCAAATTTAACTATATTAAGTATTTACCATAAAAACACACCGAAATACTTTTGTGCGGCTACTAATGAACTCGGGCTGTTTGGTTAAAGAGCTAGTACTCCCTCCATCCTAAAATGCTTGACACCGTTGACTTTTTTAAAAATGTTTGACTGTTCGTCTTATTCAAAAAATTTAAGTAATTATTAGTTTTTATCCTATCATTTGATTTATTGTTAAATATACTTTTATTATACATATAGTTTTATACATTTCACAAAAGTTTTTGAATAAGACGAACATTTAAATATGTTTAAAAAAGTCAACAGCGTCAAACATTTAGGAAAGGTGGGAGTACTTAGTTTGGTTTCTCGAATTGATTTTTTAATTGGTGTGACTTGATGAGAAGCAGATTGGGTATGGACGTGTATGGATAAGAAGCAATGTTCTCTTTCTCCATCTCTCAGTGGTACTTATAAATAGCATTTCTTGTAACCAGTTAATAAAATCCAATCTTAAATATTTCACAGAAAACCCACAGAAACAAGTCGAGAAACAACCTGGGAGATATCTTATTTTTATGTTTTGAACATCTACATAGTCTCAAAACAAATATTCGATCATTAATGTTTATAATAATTTGTGAACAAAAATTATTGAAGATAACTACTCCAGTGCTTACGGCCAGTTTGGCAAGAGAAGGGAAGAGGAATGGGAGTTTCAAGGAGGGAGTTAATGGTGGGATTGGTCATGGGAGTTACATTTTTAGTCCTCATCCCTTGTTTGGTTTCACATTGAATTCCCTCCAAGTCTCACGAATTAACATGCCTCTCCCAGGTAAGAGATTGGTGGGAATTCGACATTTTAATTCCCCATCATTCCCCATCCTAAACCCCCTCGAATTCTCAAGTCTTCCAACCAAACTACAGACTTAAACTCCCAGATATCATAAACTCCCATTCCCCATCACCAACTCCCTCCAACCAAACAGGCCGTTAATGAATCCATTTTTTTTCAAACGGTTTGGTTGTTGCCAATGTTTTATATAAAGAAGACATCCCATTTTTTTAAAAAAAAAGGAAACCAAACCATACAACGCACAATTAATTAGGGGAAACTGGACGAAAACCACCACTACAACCACATAATGAATCTATTAAGAATATTTTGACATACTACACCTTAACATTTAATTTACATACTAATAATTAGAAATGTCAAGTTTCACTACATTCTATAAGCCTCATCTATTTAACAATCGACAAAATATCTGGACGACCAAAATATCTGAAACAAAAGGGCAAAAAGCGAAGAAGTTCATGAACCAAATTGGCCCTTTTAGGACCAAAGTGAGACGAGTAAGAAAGTTGGAGGACCAAATTGCTCATCATCCCGTCCAAAATCAGCTGCCCGCGCCGACGACCTGTTCGACGTTTTACCACCAGCGCCCACGGGATTTTCACCGTGTCACGCCGCGCGTTCGCGTGCCTTCCCGTTCGCACCACCCGCCTCTCTCCCTCTCAGTCCCATGCTGCGACCGCACCCAAAACTAGTAGCCGTCTCTGACCGCCGCGCCTGCGGCATCCCACAAATACACGGGCCGCGCCGCACGTCGGAACGGCGCGACATGGCCATTGTTAAGCCGCGACCTCGCCTCGCGTTTCTTGCAATCCCAACAAGCAAACCGTCTCATCTTCTTCTTCCTCCTCCTCTGATCTTCTCCTCCTTGTCATGCGATCGAGCTTTGCTCTGCTCTGGCAATGGCGATGAACAAGCTAGTCGGCGCCGCGGTGAGGCGGCCTGGGTGGGCCGACCTCCCGCGGGACCTCCTCGAGTCCGTGCTCGGCCGCCTCCCCGTGCCGGACCGCCTCCGCTTCCCCGGCGTGTGCACGGCGTGGCAGTCGGCTGATGCGGCCTCCGCCACCGCACGGTTTCGCGCCGCGCAGCCGCCGTGGCTCATGCTCCCGTTCAACCCGACGGCGCGCAGGCAGAGCCCGAGCGGCGGCGGCGGTGGGGATGGTAGGTTCTTGGAGGCGAGGTTCTTGAGCCTCTCCGATGGCAGGGCGTACGCCATCCCGCAGCCGGCGCCGCCGGTGTCTGAGCGGCTATGTGTTGGCTCGTCCGACGGGTGGCTCGTCACCGCCGACGCCGCCTCCGAGCTCCACCTCCTGAACCCGCTCACCGGCGCGCAGGTCCAGCTACCCTCGGTCACCACGCTGCCCTTCGTCGACGCCAGCCGCGACGCCGACGGCCGTGTCGCGAGCTACGACCTCCGCTGCTGCTTCGGCGATGGAGACAACGACGGCGACGAGGTGCTCGTCCCGCCGGAGTCGTTCGCGCCGGACAGGCTCAGGTACGAGCTCTACGAGAAGGCCATCCTCGTTGCACCGCCGCGGAGGCAGACGACGCCGCCGGGGTCTTGGGGCGGCTACGCCGTGCTGCTCATCTGCCAGCCACTGTACCGTCTCGCCATTGCCAGAGCAGGGGACACGAAGTGGACTCTCCTCGACATGCCATCACGATGCTGGGTCGACGCCGTGCGCGCCGCCTCCGCCCCCGCCGCCGACGGGCACCAAGCGGTGTACACGCTGGACTCCGTGGGTCGCGTCGAGGCATGGGACATGGACGTCACGGCGGCGGGCACGACGCCGCCGCCGCCCAGGGAGATCGCGCCGCCGTGCTGCTGCTCCGGCCGCGCGTGCTCCATGTCGATCCCCTGCAGCAAATACCTCGTCGAGCTCTCGCCGGGACACCTGCTCCAGGTGCACCGGCTCAGGGACAAGGCGCACGCGCGGTCCAAGTGGGAGCCCCGGCAAGAACGCGTCGAGTACACCACCGTCAAGGCCGAGCTCTTCGAGTGGAACGCCGCCGGCGGCGGCCATGGCGAGTGGGCGCGGGTGGACGGCGCCGGCGCCGGCATCCTCGCCGGGCGCGCGCTGTTCTTGGGCAAGAGCGCGTCGCTGTGCGTCCCGGCGGATTGCTGCCCGGAGGTGAAGGGCAACTGCGTCTACTTCACCGACGACGGGCCATGGTCGCACGAGAGGTGCCACGAGGTGGTTCCCGACGTCGGCGTGCTCGACCTCGCCGACGGGAGCTACAAGGTGCCACGCGGCGCCGTGCGCGACCTGCTCTGGAAGTGGCCGCCGCCGGTGTGGGTCTTCCCTTCCTGCACCAACTGACGAACGCCAATCCGTCAGTCTGAATTCTGAAATGTTCAGAGTTTTTTCCTTTTTTTCAGACAAAGTTCAGATATCTTCATTTCTTCAGCATCTGCAGCTCAACTTTTTGTTGACCTGCTTGCTGCTTGTAAAAAGTTTTTTTAGCTTCCGAATGCGTGGGTGAGGTCAACGTCTTGTTGACCTGTTTGCAATAAGTTGTAAAAATGGATGTGCTTGTCAGTGTGAGAACGAGGTCAATCTCTGGTTGACCTCTTGTAACAACAAATTGCTAGTTGTGGCCAAGACAGGTTGCCCTGTCAGGATCACAATGTACTAATCTGGTTCATTATTCAAGATACCAGTGCCATCTGTGAGTTTTAATGTGCAAAACAGATCAAATTTCGTAGAAACTGAAAAAATATTCAGTGATAGTATTGGTGAAACTCACAATATTCATGCAAAGAAGGGATTTTATTTTGGGAATAAGATCACTTTGACTCCATCAACTGACTACCGAATCTAAATCGTATACCTCAACCGCAATACCAGAAATATTGACCCCCGAACTTGCAAAACCGGTGCAATTTGACTCCCTTGATGGTTTTGGATGGCGGTTTCGCTGATGTGGCGCACACGTGGCAGTGTTGACTTGGTCTTTGTTCCACGTGGCATTGACGTGGCGCTTATGTGACATTAAAATAAAAAAATATATGCGGGACCCATTTGTCATTCACACAAAAAAAATTTGTGGGACCCACTGACATGTGGATCCCATAGGTCACCCTCTCCTATCTCTTCTTCCTCCTCCCCCTCCTCCCTTCTCTATCTCTCCCTCTTTCTCTTCGTGCGTGGGGAGCGGCGGCGGCGGGCAATGGACGGAGCGGCAGCCGACGGTCTTCGCGCCGCCTCCGCCGCCGCCGTCGCCGCCGCAGTAGCAAGGATTCAGCTTCGGCAGGTCCGGGACTGGAGCGGCGCTGGCGCCACGGGAGATGGGGATGGTGGCGGGGCGAGGGCATGGCGGCGAGGGCACAACAGCGATGAGCAGGATGATTCCGGCGACGATGGCGCGGGGCGGCCGTGGTGGGGAGGGAGCGAGCCGGGCACGGTGGCACGAAGGAATGTGCGCGGCGGAGGACACCGAGCGCACCGAGGAGGAGGTGGAGGAGCGCAAGAACGCTGCCGCCCCGGCGGCCACCGAGCCCCCTACTCCTGCTGCCAACTTCCCGAGCCTCCGCGAGGCCGCCGCGGGCACGGCTGGCGGCAAGTCCAAGAGGAAGAAGGGGCGGTCTCGCGGCGGACGTGGTCGGGGAGGGGGCCCGTGTCGGAGGAGGAGGAGCTCCAGTCGCTGTTCCGCATCATGGCCAGGTCGACGCCGGAGCGCTCGAGGCCAGTCCGCCGCCGCGCGTTGGGGCGTGCAAGCTATTGCTCCAAGGTCCACCGCCCACCACAGCCACCACTCCGGGCACCCACTCGCTGATGCCGCCACCGAGCCCCCGCCTGCCATCGGCTCTTGTCAAGGGGAGAGAGAGAGAGAGATAAGGGAGAGAGGAGGAAGAAGGATAGTGAGAGAGAAGATGACATGTCCCACAATTTTTTTTTGTGTGAATGATAAATGGGCCCCGCATATATTTTTTTATTTTAATGCCACATAAACGCCACGTCAAATGCCACGTGGAACAAAGATCAGGTCAACACTGCCACGTGTGCACCACGTCAGCGAAACCGCCATCCAAAACCACCAAGGGAGTAAAATTACACCGGTTTTACAAGTTCAGGGGATAAGATTTCTGGTATTGCGCTTGAGGGATACGATTTAGATTCGTTGGTCAGTTGAGGGAGTCAAAGTGATCTTATTCCTTTATTTTGCAAGCATTGGAAAGGCCCGGATCCCAAATTCATGGCCCGCCGTGATAAACCTTGCTAGGCCTCATTGAGCCACTTTAGAAAATGAGGCCCATAAATTGACAGCCCAACATAAATGGGCCGCAAGTAAGAGGAAAGCCCAGCGCACGTAGGACCTCAATCTAGTTCTTGGGCTTCACAAAATCGTAATCCCGTTACGACCGTCTAACCAACATGGGCCGCAAGTAAGAATGTACTTGTATGTATACGCGTACACATCATCATCACATGTAAGTACATCCTCCCTCCGTATTTTAATGTACGACACCGTTTACTTTTTAGCCAATGTTTAATCATTCGTCTTATTCAAAATTTTTGTGCAAATATAAAAATATTTATGTTATACTTAAAGAACATTTGATGATAAATCAAGTCATAATAAAATATTACTCGGTCTCAAAATATAAGTATTTTTAGAGTTGGACATGGTTATTAAGAAAGTAGGTAGAAGTGAATGATAAATGGTTGTGATTGGTTAAGTAATGGAGGTAGGTGGGAAAGTGAATGGTGGAGGGGTGTGATTGGTTGGAAAGAGAATGTTAGTGGAGAAGTTATATTTTGGGACAAATCTTGAGGGCTAAAAGTTGTTATATTTTGGGACGGATGGAGTAAATGATAATTACATTTTTTTGAATAAGACAAATGGCTAAACGTTGGTCAAAAAGTAAACGGCGTCATACATTAAAATACGGAAGGAATACTTGTTTGTAATCGTATCTCTAACACATCCTCAATAGGCACATCAATATGTAATCCATAAATTTTGAGAACATTTGTTTAAAAAAAAGGCCTGTTCACTTTGATGTCATTTTCAACCTTACCAATTTTGGTAAAGTTACCATAAAAGTGGCTACATTTAGTTTGTTGCTGAATTTTGGTAATTATATAAGAAATCCTACCAAAATATTGGCAAGTTGCTAAGGGCCTGTTTACTTTGATGCCATTTTCAACATTACCAAATTTTGATAAAGCTGTAAAAAAAGTGGCTGCATTTAGTTTGCTGTCAAATTTTGGTAACCATATAAAAAATCCTGCCTATGCCAAAATTTTGGTAATGCCAAATTTTGGTAATGCTAAAATTTGGTAATGTTTTTTTACATCAAAGTGAACAGACCTAAAATTGAGAACCTGCTGTGTGTAATCATATATCATGATTTTTTAACCTTTATGATAAAGGTGCTTTCCCCTTATGATTGACTTTGTTTATTCACACATGGAAAGTTGTCGAACGTGATTATGAAACGACCAACGCAGACGCAGTCTTCGATTTGATTAACTCCGTTTTTTGTAGCCTTGTGATCGACTGATTGTTAATCCCACGACAAATCGGTTTGGTACGCTGGATCGCTGGCCAATTTGTACGAGATAGCCCCCACAAAACACATGCTGCCCAGGGCATTGGTGCTGGGAGTTCATGGCTGTCTGATCGAGCAACATCTTATATTCCCAATTCCTCCAAGTCGCTAGCAATGTTGCTTTTGCTTCAATTCATCAAGCAAGGCCCATTCTGTAGCCAGCTCTAGCAAATTTGCATCAGAAGCAACAGTTTTATTTTCAGTGCGACTACATAGTTAAGTATTTAACAAGGACATGTCAATTAACAAAAGGAGAAATAGAGGCAGAGCAGAGAGTAGATGAAAGCAAAGATCCAAGGCAAATGGTCCATCCATTTGGGACTTATATAAAGAAGCCATTCACCTGCCACAGAGATGGACACTTGAAAGCAACCCTTTTCATCGTAGCAACGACGACAGTAAGCTCCGCTGTCTCTCTCAGTTCTTTTTCTGAATCCCTGAAACAGATGGTGGTAGTACATCGCTACAGGTTAATAAAACGGTGCAAGAACTGAACGAGTGATCCAAAATTCCAAATGCAGGCATAGGTTCAGTGTATTATTTTGTCGTTGGAAAATGTTGGTTCTCGATTTGGTGAGATTGGATTGGAGAACATGAATTGGCATTGCTTGTCGAGTGATTGGTCAAGTGGTTGCATATATACAGGTTTGTTCTTGCGTTCAGGTTGATGAGAATGACCGAGCAACTAATTGGGTGGATAAATGGGTTCCTTTTCTCCCTCAAGTTTCATGTGTCCACTACTATGCAGTTAAGCTTGTAGGTTTGTACAAGCTAAGCTCTATGCCTGATTACTAGTACATGATTTATGATCAATTTAGCAAATTAACATCATGGTTGAAAGAAGGAGTCAACTTTAATTTAATCCAGCCCCCGGTTGTGTTGGATTCCGGCGTTTGAAAGCCAATGCGAAACGGGAAAAACACGTGAGCGCGCGTGCATTGACACCGCAGCATCCTGACAAAAATTCAGTTGAGATTTGAGGATGAACATGCCTGAGACACGAGTGTTCCTCTCGCTGCCCGGCGCCGCCGCGAGCAACTCTGAATTAATCAGGCACCATCTGCTGTACATTTTTATGCCATTTATTCCACACTGCTGTACGTGTCGCTGCAGCTTGGTACGTGTACTTGGTAGGCTCAAACGTTTGGTAGATCTGTGAATCTGTTGTGATCACCATTCTGTAGCCAACGCCAACGCCAACGCCAACGCGTGAATGAACCAACCTACCTCTCGTCATGAAGCACGAGGCAGGCGACCGTTTCTTCACCAACATCACATATAATCGACGCAAAGAAAAACACCGGGTTGACGGAAGGAGCGTCCCAAAAAAAAAATTGAAAAGTGAACGAAGCTTAACTGGTTTGATTTTTTTGTTGAACCACGTACCCATCAACAACAAAGCGTTGTTGCGTTTGCGCTGCCTCCAAACATTTTTTAAGAAAAAAAATTATGAACGTGTTAGGGGTAGAGGTTAAACATTGTACCTCAGCCTTGAAACCATACACCCTTTATCACTGCAGTACATCTGTGAATAAGCGATCTTATCTGCCTCGGCCAATCGACGGCGAGCGATCGGCGATCGGGTTGTTGTTGGTGGTGCACTGGTGCGCTAGCTGGGCCACTGCTTTGTCTACTCGTCCCCACCCCTGTAGCTGTAGCTGCCTGCTCTGCTTTGCCGTTTGCACTGTGCAGCAGCTGCTGCTGCTTGTGCTTGTAGTGAGTGGTTGCGCCGTTGCGAGCTCCGACCCACCACACGACGCCACCAACCTCTGGTTGCCATCGCCTCGCCATCATCCACTCGACGCGACGCCACCCCGACCCCGCCTTTAATACTACTAACCTCTCTCTGCTGCTCACGCCCGATCGTTTTTGCTTCCTTCAGATCCAAACCAAACCACCACCTGCGGCGCGCGCCGCCCGCGGCGAGAGCCCGGCGCCGATGAAGCACCATCATGTGGCGCGGGGGCGCGCCGAGCCGCGGCGGATGGGCAACGCCGCCATGGTCATCACCATGCTCCTCTCCCTCTGCGTCCTCACCTACATCAAGGCTCGCTACTGCTCCACCCCCTTCCGTACGCTTCTTCCTCCTCCTCCTCCTCCTCCTCCTCCTCCTCCTTGTTCTTGATCGATTCATGGAGTGATGAGCTTTGATTGATTCATGGAGTGATGAGCTGTGAGTAATTGTGGTTGCAGCCAAGGCGGCGGAGGAGATGGAGGTGGTGGAGATCGACGAGGATTACGACAGCACGAGGTACAAGATGACGGGGCCGATAGGGGAGGAGGACTTCGACCCGACCAGGCCGACGTGCTACGTCACGAGCAAGCGGTCGGAGCGGTGCGCCGCCGTGGGCGACATCCGCGTCGACGGCAACCACTCCAAGATCTACATCAACCCGCTCGACAAGGAGTGGAGAACCAAGCCGTACGCGCGCCTCCACGACGCCGTCGCCATGGACGACGTGCGGGAGTTCACGCTCGTCCCCTTCGGCGGCGCCAACCACACCGCCGTGCCGCCGCTCTGCACGCGCAACCACTCCGTCCCGGCGTTCCTCTTCTCCAGCGGCGGCTTCGCCGGCAACCTGTACCATGACTACACCGACGTGCTCGTCCCGCTCTTCACCAGCACCAACCACTTCGGCGGCGAGGTGCAGTTCTTGCTCAGCGGGATCAAGGATTGGTGGCTCGACAAGTTCACGCCGCTGTTCCGGCAGCTCTCCCGGTACGACGTCATCGACGTCGACAACGACCAGGAGGTGCACTGCTTCCCGCGGATCTTCATCGGCGCCACGTTCCACCGCGCCATGGGCATCGACCCGGCGCGCTCCCCGGGCGGCGTCACCGTCGCCGACTTCAAGCGCCTCCTCCGCCGCACCTTCCGCCTGGAGCGCGCCGTCGCGTCGCGCACGGGCGCGCCGCGGCGCGACAAGCCGCGCCTCCTCATCATCTCCCGCAAGAGCTCGCGCCGCTTCCTCAACGAGCGCGCCATGGCGCACGCCGCCGCGCTCGCCAGGTTCGACGTGCGCATCGCCGAGCCGGACAACCACACCGACATGCCCAACTTCGCGCGCCTCGTCAACTCCGCCGACGTGATGATGGGCGTCCATGGCGCCGGCCTCACCAACATGGTGTTCCTCCCCAGCCGCGCCGTGCTCATCCAGGTGGTGCCATTCGGGGGGCTCGAATGGCTCACCCGTGTCACCTTCAAGGATCCAGCCAAGGACATGGATGTCAACTACATGGAGTACAATGTCTCCTTCGACGAGAGCTCGCTGAGAGAGCTCTACCCGAGAGACCATTTCTACATCCAGCATCCATACGATGTGCACAAGAAAGGCTGGGACGCCATCAAGACGGTGTACCTGGACAAGCAGAATGTGGAGCTCAACCTCACCAAGCTCACCAACACGCTGGAACGGGCGCGCGACTTCTTGCCAGAGCCCTGACACCATGGCTGGGGATCTTGATGATGCTGATGGTAGATAGGAGAGCTCTTCTGTTTTTGATTCGCTTTTTTTCTCCTTCTTCTTCTTGTGGTGAGATTCATTTCTTTCATTGTTTTTTGATAAAAAGGAGGAGACGAGTAAGATCGTGTCATAGACAAGTGTCCAAAGGTTAATTTACACTTGCACACTTTGTAAATTGGTTGTTGTCGATAAAATGTCAACATGAAAAATGCTAATTATTTGTTTGTGGGGAGTGATGAACAATTCACTTTTGCCACCACCAATAGTGTTCTTCCAAGATCTTGGCAGTCTTTAATTCTGACAACCTGCCAAGCAAATGGTGATGATCAATAATATGAGATGACGATCAATAGTATGTAAATCTGAATAGTCCGAGCAATTTTGTAAAACAAGGCAATGTTCAACTTATATCGAGAAAAGAATGAGCAAAAAAACAAATTTCAGCTATACCAATCTGGCCTTTCTGAAACAAAAAAGAAATGGTTAACCATGCCCCCCTTGTTCTCAATCAAGAACATAGTTTTCAGATATGCATTCAGTCGGAAGTCTGACATTACCTTAAAAGTACCTAGAGACTAGTCTCTTTAAGCACCCACTGACATTATGTCGTTAGTTGTAGCTCATAGGGTAAACTGAAACACTACCTGTACAGACAACGAAATATTCAGAGTTCATCTGAGAAGCCAGTTTGCAAGAGCTTTAAGGTAAGCACTGCCAAACAAGACCACCACAGAAAAGGTCTTAAAAGAATCCATGAACCCAGGTACCCAACAAGCTGCAGTGGTTGTTGAACTGTTTCCCACAAGAAAAAGACTGCACGACAAGACAGTAAAACAACTTGAAGGAGCCGTTTCCCTCTCATTTCCTCATTACTGAACCGACCCAGAGATATAATCAGTAGAAATGTGATCATTAGATGCCATCAATCATATGTGGAAAACGCCCAAATAACCGACAATCGTGGCCTTAATCATAGAACTTTGCCTATTTACACATTCTCATTTTTTTCGTTATTCAGAAATGATCAGTGGTATCTTTCAGATAAGAGACGATTAGTAGGTGTAGTATTGGGATTTGGAAACAGCTCAGCTTCCACGATAATCTCCACTTTGGAGGAGCTACCAAATTTCTGTTGCTTCCTCGCCTTTCACGGTGGGATCATTGAGCTGCCGAAACCAGAAAGAAAGCACTCCAGAATCATCTCCTGTAAGCAAAGTACTATCTGCTTTGTGGCTGATAGCTGTGTCTCACCAGCTCAAGGGTGACCGTGTGTTGCATTTCATGGTTACTGACAGAAGGACAGCAAAATGCTTGTCTATGCAGTTAAAACCAGCTGAGTTTCGTCTACTACTTATGTAGAAGAGAACGGCACCTAGCTTGGTTGGCAGGGAGAGCTCGGCTGACAGGGAGCAGCATGCTTGCCTGAGTTCGAATCCCTTTGATCACAGGTTTTCTCATTATTTTCTTCTCTAACAACAACAGATGCTAAATTCCTCAACAGATGCTAAGTTCCTCCTTAGTACTCCAAACATATGCTCAACATAGATAATGCTTTATCTGTCTCCTTTCTAGTGGGTTTCAACTTTCAAAGGTGGAACTTCATTGTTTTACATTTGCAAAAGCCTCATTTGTCTCTGATCATATGTAAAGGAGTCTTTCCAGGGAAATGTTACTGTACAATAGAAATGCAGTCTTTGAAAATTCTGCACTGAGATGAAGGTTCTGTGGTCAGAAATCTGTCTCTGCTTTTGCCAGGTTCATCAGACCTTTGACCTCACAGACCTAATTGGCAGAGGAAATGTAGCTTTTGGATGCCATCAATAAGGGTGGTTTGTGCACGTTCTTCTGATAAATGCATTCTTAATTGGCCTTGTATATTAAGCTAGCCAAGCAGGGAAGCAATTATGATATGCGTCCAGAAGCTCTGACTCAGGTCAGGTGCTGCTTTATCTAAAGCTTTACGTGCCGAAGACTTCTGGTCCAACAATACAGGGACACATGTATGATAAATGATAACATCTGAGGATGCTGAGTGGCGGAAAGTGAGTGAAAAACAAGATGGAGCCAGGAATTTTAACCACGAAATATCATATTAGAGCAGCTATATATATATATATATATGTATATAGTACTCCAAAGAAAAATGAAGACAGAGGCGATAGAGAATAAGCAAGAACAGTGATAAATCATAAACTAAGACCAAGACCCAGGATGATGATCTAAGTACCATTGTGCCTATAGAAACACCACTACAGCACCAGCTAACGTAAAAGCATGTGTTTTAAAGAACAATTTTTGAATGGGAAGACCAGAGAGGAAGTTCCAGAATCTCTGCAGACTTTTTTGTGCTGTGCCATCTACCAGGAGACATAGGGAAGAACGGGTGGGTTATTATTATCCATGAGTTGTAAAACCAGAACTGTTTGTTTTAACATAAGAGGGCGTGCCTTAATTTTCAAGGATGTTGACAAATTATAACGGTGTGGTTTATGCTGTATTTTCTTCATGAACCTTGTTTTTAGGAATGCACAAAAGCTTTCCATGTCTTTGCATTAAAAGGAGGAAATTCCTGAACTTTGTTTCTTTTTCGCATTATACATCTACTATAACTGAGAGAGGAGTAGCAACAACTAAAGCATGTAGGAATGTAATATGGTACTCGTCGACTCTCAGATCGAAGCTAGACTAGCTTGGTACCTTCCTCAGGAAAAGAACATCGAATTAGGTAGGCCAGTGTCTCATAATAGTAATTTAATGATTACTCCTCTTTGTCTTCAAAAGATTAACAATAGCAATCTGATCTGGTATGGAGGGGGAAATAAAAATAAATTTGCAGTACCCTGCCCTAGTTATGCTTTGGTGACTTCAATTTCAGTTTCTGATGGTTTAGTTTCATCTACTCCAATAATTCCACTTGGGCACTAATTGTAGAAAAATGTTCGAAAAAGCTTTTCAAACACGGAAATAGAATTGTGTTGGAAAAGATGGTTAGGAGTTACCTTTATCCTGTGTTGCAGGGCGAACTATGCAGAATTTCATTCACAGCACACCATATCAACTATACAAAAGAAAAGAAGTCACATGCCCAATCAGTTACAATTATTGAATGTACAGCAAACAAGTTTCAAATAATCAACAGTATCAATTACTCTATATATAGTACTATGGTATCAATAACTGCTTTTGTGGTGGTATAATCATGACTCAAAACTGGTGAAATCCATGTTCAGGCCAATGTGATTCTTCCATCTGAACCCTGAACTCTAGCCCGGGCCTTTTCAGCCTATAAAGAAAACAAAAGTAAACGCATCAAGGACAAGTTAGTTATAGACAACATAGTAAGACAAAGACTGCTAGCATATCATGTCATCTCAGCACAGCAGGAAGGACTGGTGAGGTAAGGCTCAACAGGTATGCCACGCAGACTCAATCAAACCAGACTTCCATGTCATACCAAACCAGTTAGAAGGAAACGATTGATATGCATTTCTCCATGCAAATTAATTTCAGAGGAAAGAATAATTGCAAGTTAGTTTCTTGTGACAAAGCAGAAAACCAGCAATTCATAGATATCAGTTATGCATCCCCTTCCCCAATCCCCACTGAGGCACTGAGAAGCATTCACCAGGTGTAAAGTCCTGTGCTGCTTCAGCAATTTTGTGGAGGTCAATGTAGCCAGTGGCGAAGCCACCGTAGGGGCCAGGGAGGGCCAACACCCCCCTAACCCCTATGTGACCTCCCCTCCCCTCTCTTCTCCCAAGGATGATTAGCACTTATAATCTAGCTATTAATTATATCATTAGTTACAGATGAGACTAACTATATAGGATATAAGACAACTGACTTATGAAATGACTTAGCTAACTGATTTATCATTTTAGAAGTGATTGCAAGACTCCAATTAATGGAACAAACTGTTCAATCATCCATATATTAAAAATATTACTGAATTTTAAATTGGCGAATCATGATATATGGGTTCTTGTTCTCTCTTGTAGCTAATCGCTGTAACATGTATGATATCGAGTTACCGATCATGCATCAACACTACAAAATCACTGTTCATTGAACCTTAAGTGAATTACCATGTCTCGTAGATGGCACCCCCCATCTCTAAATCCTGGCTTTGCCACTGAACGTAGCTACTGCCCAATCTCAATTTTTCATACTACTGGAACAGTGCATGTCCTTCTGTTCCTAGTTCCTACTGGGCTAGAGGGAGATCTTGTGCCTTCGATTTTTTTTTTTAAAAAAGGGAAAAAATAAGCATCAATTCTTTGACTGTAAAGGTTATAAGTTTAAGGGTGTACCTCTTCATTCCAGCTTGTACGAAGCAGCATGACAACCAGCGCTAAAATTTGCACTGTCATGGCGCATATTATTCCCAACCAAAGTCCCTGCACAGAAAACCAACTCAGAGTGGGATTACGACAGAACTTGCACAACAATGTCATGCCAGAATTGCATATAAAAAATAAAATTTACCTTACCATCGATCTTCAGAACAAATGCAAAAGTAACAGCTGAAGGGATACCAATTGTATAGTAAGCGCACAGGTTGATAACAGAACAGACTTTTTGCCAGCCACACCCTCTAGCAGCACCTTAAGAGTCATAAAAAAAATAAACAAATGGTGACTAAGATCAATAATATTGAGGTTTGTTGGCATCATGGTTACTATGGATGTGATATAATAAAGGCAACATAAAATATTTGACCAAGGTTAAAAAAAACTAAATTATGTAGAAATATCATGAACAATAACAAGTCTAAAATATCAAAAGATTACATCACCCCCCAGAAAATGGCATATGAACTAGCACTCTTTGTTCTTTAAAAAAAAAAACAGAACAAAAAAAAACTAGCACTCCAATGGTATTAAGATAGGAGAAGCCACATATTTTTCCATCCCTTCATTTAATCCAGTGGAATATGAGCAGGTCAAGGGGTCGAACCTGGGTCTGCTGGGTGAAAGCAATCAACCCATACCAACCGAGCTAGGCACAGTTCTCTACACAGTACTTATATGGTCAGCCTTCTTTAACACAAGCATTGCTGGTAGCTTGCATAGTAAAACTCCTACATAATACTTACATTACCATCCTTCTACAGTAGAATAATTTCTCGTAATCACACACTAAAACTTCTATACTATCTCTCTTAATGCTGGTGTTGCTGGTAGATTGCATAGTGAAATCGTTGGGCGTTGGAATGGTAGTGGTACTGAGTCTAATTGGATTGTACAAGGCACGTCAGTAAAGCTCTTAAACAGGCCGTGACATGCAACATATAAACAATTCAAGGGCTTTATTATTATTAGAAGTGGCACTGTAATGGGGCAAAACGGCCAACTGCAAGATTGGCAACAATGTAAAAAGATATGCAATCTGGTATTCTGGTTACATGTATGATTAAAAACAGGGAGTGTAGGCACTACGTGATAAATGCAGAATTGTCATATTTGGATGTGTGTTTTATCCCAAACCTGATAGTGTGCATTGTATTCCATCCATGAAGTCAGATAAAGCAAGAATTGGCATCATTGCTGCGACATATTTCACAACTTCTTCTTCATTGCTGTACAAGTAACCCCAGATATCCCGTACCAAAACTGTGATGATAGCTACAAGTATGCCTTCGGTTAGGCACATGATTCCTGAAACAAAGACTGATAGGCGTGCTGCTTGCGGATTCCTAGCACCTAGTTCGTTGGAAACTCTTATACTGCAAAGAGACATGAGCCATGGGCCAAAATTAGATAAGCTTTGAGGTGTCAAATCTCATAAAATGAAAGGAAAAGTCATCCCAAATTTCTGCTCTGCTGACCTTATTGCACTGCTGAGGCCACTTGGAATTGTATAAACCATCCACATTGTATTCAGGCTGGAAACAAACCATTCATTACTTCACATTATCAAGTGTCTGAAAGCATAATCCATTGAACATGCTAAGTTGCTAGCTGTGTATTTCATGGTTATCACAGAAAATTTAAAAAGCAAATGCATGTAATACCATGAATTTGAAATGTACAGCCTATTATTTATGTTTTGGAACAACTTTGGAACTAAACTCATTTGCTAGAAACTATACTGAAAGGAATGCAGACATTCTGTTTGCTCACCTTATTGACAAAATCGAAGTTTCCAGTTTCGGATTAGGTAGAAAGCCTGCAAGGAGAACCACCATCTCAAATGCCCAATACTCCAAGCTGAGTTATGTCACAAGTCAAATAATTATTTCCATGCAGAAAGAACAAGGTATTTCATGTAACTTATCTGTTAAATCATAAAAAGAGAGTATCTATTGTTGAACAGGGTTGCTCCATGTCAGGCTGCTTACCAAGTCATAAAAGTAGATGGAATGGCTAGCCTTAGATACATATTAACATCCTTTAACTTAAGTGCCTCCCTTGACCATCCAGGCCAACTCCTTCTGCCAACTTCGGAGACTTTTACATATATTGCTAGCAATATCACATTGAACCAGTAAGATAATGATATTGACAAAGCTGCACCTCTGTTGCCAAGGTCAAAACAATGAACCATAACCCAGCACAGCAAAATGTGAATTACCAAGGTGGCCCCAGAACAAACTACCAGTGGATGGACAATGTTTTGAGTTTGCAGAAACTTGGTAAGGCACTGAAGCAAACCGTATGCAAAAAGACCAGGAATCAACCACACGGCATATAGTCCAGCTTCAGATGATATCTCAGGATTTTGACCAAGAGCGATAAGAATTTGGCCAGCGAATGCCAAAACAAAAGCCAGCGGGACACCCATAAGCATAAGAACAAAGATAGCCCTTTGCGCATGTGTCCCAAGCATATCATATTGTTTTGCTCCATATGATTGTCCACAGAATGTATCCAGCGCGCTTCCCATTCCCAGCTTGTCATGGAATAAACAGATATGCAGTTTTCATTGAAATTTTCTTGCAAGTAAAAGATCAGGCATCATATAGTAGAACAAAGGAGAATCCATACATATTCTTTAAGAAAAACAAACGAGATTCCATACATTTTATAAAGAAATGCCAGTCACCATAATTCCATAAGCACAATACAACTACAAGCATATACAAGGCCTCTTTAGATCATTGGATGGATTGTATTTTTGTAGAACTTGAACTAATTTTTGGATATGATGTCCTACCATAAAGCAAACGCGCCGTACTTTGTACTGATTTTCACTTCCCAAATTTTTTTGCCGAACAAAGGAGTAACTATTCATACTAAAAGAATTTACCAACCCGAAGTTAAAGTATATGTAATTATGGTTTAAGTGTTACCAGGACGCTGAAGCCGGTGACGTTGGCGAAGGAGGAGGCGACGGAGGCGCCGGAGAGGGAGAGCTCGCCGAGATGTCCGGCGAACATGACGGAGACCACCTGCAAGCTGTACTGCAGAAGGCTACACGCCACCAGCGGCGCCGCGAGCCCCACCTGCCTCCGCACCTCCGCCCCCACCGCCGGCTGAGGGTCGTGGGGGACGAGGAGAGGGGCCGCCTCCGCCGCCGCCTCGACCTCGCCGCCGCCGCCGCTCATTTCGCCGCTGCTCCGCGCCCTCGAATTCCGATGGTGGCTGGGTTTGACTCGTGGAGGCGATGGCCATGGCCGGAGCAGTTTCCTCTCGGAGTCGCATCGTACGGGCCGTTGACTACAGCGCATACATGGCCCGACCCACTTCGGCCTCGTCTGGTAGGGCCCAAATTATGGCCCATATCTGAGGAAAGCCCGTAAATTGGCACCGTTTTCCCGGCCCATCATGGATGGGACTTATTTGGGCGAAAATCTCAAATGAGGCCTTACTATATATGGGCCTTGGCCTCCAAAGCTAGGGCCTGTTTGGGGGAGCTTCTAGCTGCAGTAGAGATGCAAGTGGGTAGTCCCACTACCCGTATAAAAACCCGCTTGTTAATTTATTTTTCACATGGTAGTACAAATTTTAGAAGAAAAATAAACTAGAAGTGAGATAAACTGGATAAAAAACCTGCTTGCATCCCTAGCTACAGCTTCTCCTAGAATCAGGATCAGAAACTCCTCAAACAGCTTTTGGTCTAAAAAAGAACTAGAAGCCAGAAGTTAGGAAACTCAGCTTTTCTAGATTCTTATAAGTTGGCTAACAACCAGCTGCTTCTCAGAATCTTAAGCTTCCCAAACAGTCCATAAGCTTCACACTACAGTTTTCTAACTTTACTCTCATTTTCGATGCGCACTTTTAAATTGTGTGTTTTTTAAATAATTTTACAGAAAAATTATTTTAAAAATTATATTAATTTATTTTTTATTAATACTTAATTAATCATATGTTAATCCGTTGCTCTGTTTTTAAGCGTCGGGAAAGGGTTCCCAGCCCCAAACAACACAGCCAAACCCTGCCTCGGGCTATTAATTAACTCAGGTCTTCTCTTCCTCTCTCTGAAAAAAAAACTCAGAGCAAGTAGCAAGAGTTCTTGATAAGTTAAACACAGGAATCTCGTACGGATGGATAGAAATAATGCCTTATCCATCTGGATTAGCAGGAAAAATTGAATTAAAATCATCCAAAGAGATAAGAAATTTTCTAATCCAAACAAGTGTATTGGTCCAGCCCTCCAGCTGGTTTGATATACGTTTCATGAATTTGGACGGGATTGTATGGGCTAACTAAAATCATCCAAAGAGATAAGAAATTGTTTTAATCCAAACAAGTGTAATGGTCCAGCACTCCAGCTGGTCGATATATGTTTGATGAATTTGGACGGGATTGTATGGACTGTTATAGTTCAGATAGTGCTTCGAAAAGAATTCAGGGTTAAGTAAGAAGAACTTCAGAGAGGTGTCAGCAAATTTGGATGGAAAGGATTAAAGAAACGTGTAATCGCCCCACTGCATATTGATTTCCTAAGTACATCACTGCAGAATCTCTGTGGACATGGATAGCAACGTTTTCACTGTCATCTGGTAAGCAGGCAAGGTCAGACATGGTGGCAACTGACGAGTGTCAATTGGGCAAATATGAAATTGCAGCTAACTGACTCTAATCATAGTCAATCATCCTATTTTAAGGATTGGTCAACCATCCTAAGATAAATGTATGATCCATACATCAGAACCAACGTGGATCAGAATTAAAGAAAATTCCCCATGCTATTCGCGAGATGATCTCGCGCTGTGTACATGTTAGCTAGATGCTCATTTGTTCATGGATCCTGGCGTTTACTTCTTGATCCTTGTATATTGCTCATGCCAGAGTGTTAATCCAGGATATCCAGCTTGCAGTTTTTATTGGTGTCTGCAATTGTTTTCTTTTGTCATGACCAGACAGCAAAAGACGCAGTTTTGAGTCATTGTATATGCAGAAGCACAGGATGCAAAAGCCTCAGCCATTATGATTATGCAAAATGCAGGATTAGCAAGTGTTTCACTTATGAACAAATAATCTCCCACTTTATATAAAGTGCACAAAGTTCATCCAAAATATAAATACATATAAAGTACAAACTTGCAATCTGAGCAATCTCCCCTACCATTTCGTTGCGTTTGCTCCGCGATTCCCTTACCCCCCATGTGCTCCTGTGCTATCAAACAATTCCCTTTTGCTAGAGCAGAATCATGAAATGCCAAACTGATAGATCTGAGGGGTACTTATCACGCTTTTTATTCTTTTTCAGATGTAGCCTTGCAGTGTAACGGATCTGGCCTCTGAACTCATCCCGGGTTTTCAAGTGCAAAACACCATTAGATGGCACATGTCACACATTGACTTCACAAATTATATCGGGCAGATTTGCCACTTGAGATTAAAACAGTCGAAATCGCCACCACAAACTGGAGTTTTCTTGAAATCTTGCTTCTGAATTCTAGCTGTTTCAGAGAAAAGAAATAACAGCATAAAGACGAAGAAGCAACGTCAGTTCTCGTGACGAAAAAAAAAAGAACAAAAAGGAAAAGGACGCGAATAAACGTGGTTTCCATGAACTGCCCAGCTGGTTCAACCGACCAAGGCCTGATTAATTAATTGATCACTTCCAAATCATGTAGCAGTACTGTTCTTCACGGTCACTATTGCTCGCTGCTGCTTCGCTGGGTCCATCGATTAATAATCTGGTTTGTTAATTCCCCTGGACTTAACTAATCAACTTGCCTAGCAATGTACTAATACATGCAAATGTGATGCATTTATGGATACCTGCATCAGAGAGGGAGCTAAGCTCTATGTTTTGTATATAGTTGTAAAGCTGCTGTTCTGTTCTTGTCCCTGGTGTGTGGGTAGTTGCTGTTTCAGAGATGAAGGCAGCTGTGAGGAGCAAGAAGAGCAAGGGCTCTTTCTGCCACCCTCCTCTGCTCCTGCTCATCGTGGCAATCCAGTTCTTGGTGATTTACTCACCAACCCTTGATCAGTACATGGTGATGCTAACCACAGGTACGCCGTAATCATAATCGTTTTGTATTCTTCAGTTTGTATGTTGATTAGTAGTACTGTCAGAGAAGCATATGCTGTTTGTCTTGTCGATACTCCATTCCTGTGCATATTTGGAAACAGTTGCTGAATCCTTTCAAGAAAACAAGTTCCTTTATTTGTTGGGATAAAATGGTAACAGTTGCTGAATGATGAATTGATTAGTTCGTTGACAATGTCCATCATGGATTCATGATAGGCTACTGCTCACGTTAGGATATCAGCATCTGTTGTTATTCCCATGTTCTTGTGATCGAAATGGGTTAACTGACATTGATGGGTTGTCCCTGCAGGCAAGCCTGGTTTCCCATCAATGTTGATTGATGGTAGGAGGAGCTTCAAACAAGTAGGTATGTGTCACATAATCTTGGGAATTTCAAACCCCACAATGTGATTAATTTCTGACGTTGTTGATTCTGAGTTTATCTTGGAGAAAAGATTCTGATTTTGTTTTAATTTGCTCGATGAAATTCTTGATGCAGATGAGTTCATCCCGGAGCCTCACCTGCGATGCGACTTCAGAGACAATAGATCCGACGTGTGCGAGATGGAGGGCGCCATCCGCATCCTCGGCCGCACGTCGGAGGTGTTCCTGGTGGCGCCGAGCCTCGCCTCCATCTCCGGCGGCGGCGGCGGCGTGAACGCGACGGGCGTGGACGCGAACGCGACGAGGTGGAAGATCCAGCCGTACACCCGCAAGGGCGAGTCCCGCGTGATGCCCGGCATCACGGAGGTGACGGTGCGGCTGGTGACCGCCGACGAGGCGCCGCCGTGCGACGAGTGGCACGACGTCCCGGCGATCGTGTACTCCAACGGCGGCTACTGCGGCAACTACTACCACGACTTCAACGACAACATCATCCCGCTGTTCATCACGTCGCGCCACCTCGCCGGCGAGGTCCAGCTGCTGGTGACGCAGAAGCAGCGGTGGTGGTTCGGCAAGTACAGGGAGATCGTGGAGGGCCTGACCAAGTACGAGCCCGTCGACCTCGACGCCGAGCAGCGCGTCCGCTGCTACCGCCGCGCCACCGTCGGGCTCCACAGCCACAAGGACCTCAGCATCGACCCGCGGCGAGCTCCGAACAACTACTCCATGGTGGACTTCAAGCGGTTCTTGATGTGGCGGTACGCGCTGCCGCGGGAGCACGCGATCCGGATGGAGGAGGAGGACAAGAGCAAGAAGCCGCGGCTGCTGGTGATCAACCGGCGCTCCCGCCGCCGGTTCGTGAACCTGGACGAGATCGTGGCGGCGGCGGAGGGGGTCGGGTTCGAGGTGGCGGCGGCGGAGCTGGACGCCCACATCCCGGCGGCGGCGTCGGCGGTGAACTCGTACGACGCGATGGTGGCGGTGCACGGGTCGGGGCTGACCAACCTGGTGTTCCTCCCCATGAACGCGGTGGTGATCCAGGTGGTGCCGCTGGGGAGGATGGAGGGGCTCGCCATGGACGAGTACGGCGTGCCGCCGCGCGACATGAACATGAGGTACCTGCAGTACAACATCACGGCGGAGGAGAGCACGCTGTCGGAGGTGTACCCGCGGGCGCACCCGGTGTTCCTCGACCCGCTCCCCATCCACAAGCAGAGCTGGTCGCTCGTCAAGGACATCTACCTCGGGCAGCAGGACGTCCGCCTCGACGTCCGCCGCTTCCGCCCCGTCCTCCTCAAGGCCCTCCACCTCCTCCGGTGATCGCCGGCGATCGATATATATATACTCCGGTGAGGCGATCATGCATACAGAACACACGTACACAGGATTAATTACAGCAGAAGATGGAGTTCATTAATTAATTAATTACAGTGGTAGATGATGATGTAGTTTAATTAATTTTGGTGGTTGCGCAAGGCGGCAACGTTTTTGTATGATAATTAATCGATCCTGTTTCTTTTTTTTTTCTTTTTTTTCTGTTGCGGAGCCGTGTTGCGACGTGCGTACGTGTGTGTTACGGTAAGTTGGCCTGCTGCAATTAGCTGGTTCAACATGACAGAAATGCATGTGACACTTCCATCCTTTCTTGTACAGTTGTACTGTTGTTACCTTACAAGCTACGATTATTGGCTGGAAGCCTGTGAGGAGGATACTGGCCCAGGTGATCTATGGGCCACAGCCCATAGAAGGAGCTGGGCTGTGTGCTGTTGCTCGTAATGGCCCAGATCAGTCTATAGTCTTGGGCTCTACAAATACGGCCTGTTTCTCGGCTTCTCGCAACGCCGTTGCTGATGATGATTCAGCCGAACGGTCAGGGTCCAACTCGACCTTTGAATTTTCACGGATTAAAACTCTCGGGAGTTTGGCCGGAGTAGTAAATTCTGATTCATTCTTCGCGTTGGTAATGGGCATATGCATGGCTCAGACGTGATATGCGAGGCGTCGCCATGAACGCGGCTTTGATTGCTCGCGCTTATCCCGGTGGACGTCGTCCTCTATAAAACAAAGCACTCCAGCTCGATACAGCATAACGCAGTTCGCAAGTTCAATCGCAAGAGTACTCTACTTCTGCAAGCTTATTCTTCGACTGATCAAGCAAGGTAGAGACATGGGCGGCAAGGGTGGCGGCGGAGGCGGAGGCGGCAAGGGTGGTGGTGGAGGAGGTGGAGGCGGCAAAGGAGGTGGAGGCGGCAGCGGAGGTGGGGGCAGGAGCGGCGGTGGCGGAGGAGGAGGAGGAGGAAAGGGAGGTGGCGAAGGAGGTTCAGGCAAGTACGGCGGCGGATACAGCGGCGGGCACGCTGGTGGCGGCGGTGGCGCAGGCAAGTCCGGCGGCTACCACGGCGGCGGTGGGGGCGACAGCATGAAGGCTCCCGGCGGCGACGGATCGTACATCTCCCGCTCCGGCTTCGAGTCCAACCCGCAGGGCTACTTCCAGGGCCTCCATGGCGATGGCAAGTAGAGGTTTTGGAGCGCTCCAAAAGTTAGGCTGCTAATCGATCAGAATTCGCGATTATGGCCCATGAATGGTGGCTTCTAAATAATGTATTATCGAGTCTGTAAGGCAGTCTACTTTCTCCAAATCTCTGTTATGTATCGGATTATCGTGGAAATCTAAGTGAATGCGTTCGATAATTTTATGTCTTTTAGGTTGGTACGTAATTTCAGCAAGATCACCGATGTTCTTCTTGTTACTCCCCTGCAGTGTATTGGAAACTTCTCGAGGGGATGTCTTCTCGTTTGTTTAAAAACCATCCAAACTGTTTTAAAAATTTCTAAAAAAAAATTTAAAGCACTCATGACATGTCTATATGTACAATTTCATGAAATCTTAGGTCCAAACTCAACTCACATGTCGATATATAAAAAAGATAAAAAAAATTGTTAAACAATTACTCCCTCCATTCCATAATATAAGGCACAACCACTTTTTTTAAGATATTCCATAATATAAGGCATACATGTATGTATGCCATTAACTATAACAATTCTCCATTAAATTACTATTTTTTTAAATCCTTCACTCACATTCTCTAACTCTATTGGATGGATGCATTACATTTATTAGGATGATCTAAACTACAAGGTGATAATAACTATTTCTTGGTCTTTGGGTTAAGGGTGGTTGTGACTTATATTTTGAAATGGAGGGAGTATTTGTATTCAGTTCGAAAGAAAAAAAAAGTACATGAGAAATATCCCATCGAGAGTTTAGAACCCACCCTTATCATAGTATGTCTTCTTTTCAATAAAAGTATGATACTCCCTCCATCCCAAAATGATATGATATATATTTATGTACCAACGTTAAGGATAATTTAAATCACATCAATCAAGATACTATACATACATTCTTTCATAATGATGATCAATTTAAGAAATTTTGGATTTCATTATATGATTATCAATTTGGGAAGGAGAGAGTAGTATTTTATTAACAAGATATCTTTGAATATGTGATATTTTAATTGAAATGAGGAATTTGTGTAAACAATTAGTTATGAATGTGATTTTAACGTTCAAATTTGGGTTTATTATTTTTTAGTTGCAAGGTGTTTAAAAGGTAGCAGTATTTAGTTTGTTCTTAAGATAACTTATTGATTTTCTCATTTCTTTTAGTTTGGGGTCTCATGGTTTATCTGCCCTAATATAAGTTTGGGCCTCATGGTTTGCTGTTTGTGCTTATGCTAGAAACTGACCCAACCTGGTTCAGTTGCCAATGTGCATCAGTGCATCTCAGGCGGATAGGCACGAGCAGCGGAGGAGGCTACGCACAGGCGTTTACTAGCGTTTCTTTTGCCATCTTCGATGCGTAAGCCGTCGCGTCAATTAAGTCTTTTTTTTATCAGGAGTCAACCAAGACTGGACACGATCGAGCCGATTATGCGTGCATGGTCATGGAGGGCGAGGGCCGTTCAAAATTGAAAACGACCACGTCAAAGGTCGGCTCTTCGATAGTTCGATCATCTACGTCCACTAGGCCCAATTGATCGGCCAGATTGAACAAAAAAATGAAGTCGGCTATGCTAGAATTCTAGATGCATCGCACGGCATCATTTGCATTAAATTTCATCACTGATCAAGAACACTGAACACTCAATGTTGGAAATATAGTCATTAATCGACATATTTTAATCCAAAAAGTTAAAGCAATGATCATGGCATAAGCAGTATAGGGTGATCTTAACATAACCAGTAGCATACTATGCGCATCATGAATGTCAGGAACAGGAATATACCAGTAACGCGATAACATGCTAGAGGCATCATGTAGAACAGGAACAAAAACATAGCGCACATAGTATAGCGATAGCGCTAACAATGGGAACAGGAATAGCGCTAACAACAGTAGCAGGAGGAGAAGAGTATACTCCGAGAATAGCCCTCCGCTGGATGGTGAGGCAGAATTGCCTCCGTTGTTGTTGTCGTTCACGGCACCTCCTGGCGCACCAGCTCCGGATCCAGCTCCCGTCGGCGGCGTACCACCTCCGCCAGCAGTGGCGGCGGCAACTCCAGACATGGCGATGAGCAGTCGTGCGGGAGGCACTCCCCAAAAATCTGATCACCCGCCTACCTGGTGCAGATTTCAGGCGAAGGTGTGGTTTCGGAGGCACTGCTCCTTCCATTCTCTCGTGCGCGCAAGAGATCAGAAGCGAGGAAGCGAGAGCAATTCAGGCGCGGAGAAGAAGAAACTAACACCGGGAAAGAAGCTAAGAAAACGGATCGGACTCGCGGCCTCCTTATCTATCAGGAGAAAGAACGTGGACGCGCTGTTGCGGAGGGAATCGTGGGAACGTGGGTTAGTGCCTGCAAAAGGATAGCGACGTGACGCACGCACGCACGCCGCCATCTGTCACGCCCAGAAATTCCCGAATAGAATTCCAAGCAGAATGTGCATTAAAATCCCCGTCCAGGACCGGCCGGGGTACACAAACGACAATGTTGACATTCAGATCCACGTCTTACAAACATCATAAAAGTCTTACATAAATGCAGCGGAAAAACGAAAGACAACAGGAGCTAAGCCTTGACTAGAACTGCAGCGGGAACACCACTCCACAGGCATCCTCGACGGCACGGACGAAGCCTACTCCTCGGAGAAACCTCCATCTGACACATACTCGAACTCTGGGGGGGTTGGGAAAAATAGAGCAAGACTGAGTACTACCCACTGTACTCAGCAAGTCATACCGGAATAGGGGTATGATGCAGGGAATTATCAAAGAAGAGCTAGAGTGGTTCATTTGCATAAAGCGAGCATTTATAAACAGAAGTTAAAAGATTTAAGCAGTTGTAATAATTAATTAATATTGATCATCCGCTGTCCAACGCTATCCCACGTTGCAACAGGCCCAACCATCCACCTAAACCATCCAAATTCAAAAGATTACACTAGGGTGAGACTAATCACGGTGAATCTGGTTGACCGCCCATAACCGCGGGCACGGCTATTCGAATAGTTTTACTCTGATCAGAGGTATACAACTGTACCCACAAGACACAGCCCCACAACACGTTTCCGTGCGCCGACATGCCACCACGACACATCGGAAAGAGGCCGTGACAGGACCCTTCGCATAACCCCCTCTAGCCAAGCACACCACACCTCAGGTTTCACCCCCGTTCCCAGCGGGCAACGGGCAGTCCCCTCTCGTGCCTAGGTGAATCCGGAAGCGACAGAGGCCGTCGCAGGGCCCGCCCCGCTCCATCACGCCCACCCTTGCCTGGATGCGTCGACTAGAGGAAGGCTACACTACAAGCCCAGCCGTTGCCCACGCTAGCTTGTGGTAAGTACGATAAGTTCTTCCAGGGCATCCCGCGAACCGGTCCTTAACTGCCATGGGTGCGACCAGCGAAACCATGCACCCACAGCCCACCATGTGATTTATTTTAATTAACCAGCACCAAAGCGGTGGCACTAATCCAACACTACCATTAGAACCAACAGTCTAAACATTAATAAGATTTTCCCCATTGTGCACTAGTTGAACTAAGCATGGCTAAGCAATCCCTAGTCCAATCTCTAGTCATGTTATAACCCCAAGCTGACAAAAGGGACATGGTGCAACAATAGCATGGCTATGACAATAGGTAAACACCCCATAGAAATATTATAAAACAATGCAGTATTTGAAGGAAAACAATAGAGCATTTGCAATATAGGATCAACATGTTCAAGTGACAAGCATGACTTGCCTTGCTCTGCTGCTGGAGGAACCTCGGCGACTATTTCGAAGTACACCGGAGCGTCGGAAGAACCGGAATCTAGCGACATACAAGGCAAACATTGCAAACAGGCTATAAGACTACTGAAACAGAGAACAAAACCATTTTTAATGGATTCTACACATTTTTCTTGATTTACTGATACTTGAATGGGCTTAAACGGATCTCGGATGAATTAGTTATGAATTTTAGAAGATTCACTGTGTTTATTACTATAAAAGAAAAACCTTAAATCATTCATTGCGCAATAAATCCCAGGGCTGACATCAGCACGGGGGGGGGGGGGGGGGGGAAGCGCGGCGCCGACATGCGGGGCCCACCGGTCAGCGGCTCAGGGGGGGGGGGGGGGGTTCACCGTGGACCGGGACCACGCGGGTGGTCCACCGCCGGTCCATGGGACCGACGGCCCAGATCGCCCTCGGGGCCGATCGGACGGGCGGTGGCGACCCGGCTTGGCTCAAGACCGGCCAAGCGACCACGGCGACGGCGACGGCGACGGCGCGCGCGCGAACGCGTTGCCGGCGACGGCAACCGGCGGCGGAGGCGACGGCGCAAAGGCGACGCGAAGGCGGCGGCGCTAAGCGGCGGCTAGGAAGGAGTGGGAGGGGAATAGATGGGAGAGGAAACCTCACCGAGGGTGGCCGGCGCGGAGGAAGACGACGGCGAACGGCGACGGCAAGCCACGGGAGGACGATGGCAACGGGCGGACGGGATTCGGGGTGCCCTAAGGAAGGAGAAGAGAGAGATTAGAGGGAGGGAGATGAACCACGGTGACGGGCATCCATGGCCGAAGGCGGCGGTAGAGGTTGAACTCACCGGAGCGCGAGGGGATGCGAATTCCGGCGACGAAACTCGACGGGGAAGGGGCGGCCGGGGTGGAGCTTAGCCTCGCGAACCCGACGGCGGCGATGGCGCGGTGCCGCGGCGACCCTAGCGGCGGCTAGCGGCGGCCGGAGTAACGGAAACGGCGGCGGCGGGTGGTTGCACGGCGCGGGAGCAATGGGGAGCACGAGGGAGTTCGGCGAGATGGGGAAAAAGCGAGAGGGAGCGACGGGGAAGCCTAAATAGGGGAGGGGAGCCCTAGACGTGGCCGGTAGGGGCGGGATTTTGCCGGCCAACGTGGGGAGTGGGGGAGGAGAGAGAGGCGGGATTCGAAAATCGAATCCCGGCCATCTCGGGCGCGGGCGCGGGCGGGAGAGAGAGAGGAGAAGTGGGTGCGGGAGATGAGGCGCACGCGCGGGCGTGGCTGACGTGGCCCGGAGGAGGCGGAGGCGTGGACGCGGCGGCGGTTGCGGGCGCGGCGGCGCCGACTGGAGGAAGGAGACGGGCCCAACAGGTGGGGCCCACCTGTCGGCGTCCCGGGGAGAGAGGGAGGGCGGCTTGGGCCGGCCCACAAGGAGGAGGGCGCGCGCGGCGGGGTGGTGTCACGCCCCGAACTAGTCCCGACCGGAACTAGCCCGTGACGCTCCAAATTAACCTGTTAATCGATACCAGTCCCAGGAAACAGTGCTGGTATCACAGGGAGACAGAATATCACAGCAACAGAGGTCTCTTTATTATAGAGTAGATGTACAGTCATGTTGGGCTGCGGACAGATCCCGAGCTCACAACTGCATTACAAAAGGAAAGCGGAAGCCAGGACTTGGACCAATCAACACAGGCGCGACTTGGGAACTAGGCCGAAACCCTAAAACTCATTGTAGCCGGCTTGCTCCTGGAAGAACTCCTCATCAGCAGGACCCGCTTCATCTTCTTCAGCAACTAGGGGGGGATTATTTATATAGTGCAAGGGTGAGTACGGGAGTACTCAGCAAGCCATGGGAAGTAAGTGTTTAATGCAGGCTTCAAGGAAAGGCTGATGTTTCTGCAATTAATTTTATTTGAACTCTTTTCTGAAACAACTAAGTGAGTGCTTCTCAAACGACACGGATGAGACAGTGCGTCTCGTCCGGTCGGAGTATGTGCAATGTATCAGTCTTTAGAATTTAAACAAGGTTGGCACCCGGCCAACAGCTTTTTCAACGGCCACCCGGCTAACAACTTTTCAAACGGCCACCCAGGCCAACAACTTTTCAAACGGCCACCCGGGCCTAGCTGATCCCATCAGCTGCAGATTTTTCAAACACCGAACCCCTTTTCACACAGCAATTTCACAAGCAGTAGTCAAACAAAACTACGCTAGGAATCACCTCACATCCGCCCGTGACCGTGGGCACGGCTGTTCGAACAGTTTAATGACCTCTGAAGAGGGGGTACGCTTTACCCACACGACATTACTAACCCGGGTCACCCAGCCCGTGGGGATCAGCCACGTCGGGAGACCTCCAAGCTTTCATGACAAGGCATTTCGAAAGCCGATACAGGTTTACCATATGCCGACGAGAGGGGTCCCAGACCAACAACAGGTTAGGTCCCAGACCATACTGTGCCAGGAAGCCCAGGGGTCCTACCCGACACCACCCCGGCGAATCCACATGTCTCTCGGCATCAAGGCTCCCCTGATAAGCTAGTTACTCAGCCAGGGGTGTCCCATTCCACCCATGTGGTCGTACTTGTCTTATGTTTGGATGAAATTCCAAGGAATCGGTCCTTAAGTGCGAGAGCGGGAAACCGTACACTCGGTACGTTCCCCGGTCCGCGGTTTTGGAAATTCATTTAGTTCGCAAGCACCGACCCAAGTGTCGGGTTTTCCAAGTCTTTTGTAAAACTCCAGTTTTACCCAAGTTGTTACTCAGATTTTAAGTTTGAAGGCGACCGTCGATACTCGCACAGAGTGCGCGAGTATCGAGGCGCAACTGGGTGGTTACAAGGGGACATGGTATAGCAATTAACAATGGAAGGATCAAATGCGACAAATTAAGTAAGTCCGCCAATCTGCTTCGCAGATGGGACAACAGATTAAGTGTGATCCTATCAATGCATAATATTTTGCAAGCAACATAATTGAATTTCAAATATAGGCTCAAGATGTTCAAAGGTGGCTTGCCTTGCTCGAGATCTGGAGCTTGATCCTCAAAATCCTCGCACTGCGGGTCTTCGGGCTCCGAAACTACACGCGAAACGGGGCAACTCAACAAACAGCGAAAATAAAGCCCTATTAACGACCTCTAAGCGTGCCATTAGATAGATCTCGAGATTTGATGAATTTTGGAAGTTGAACGGAGTCAAACGGATTTACGGTTGGAAAGATATTGAATTTCTAAGATTATTGGATTTTTGGTCTAAAGGAAAAGGATTTAATTAAATCCCTTTTTTTTGGAAAAGAAAAGAAAAGAAAAGGGGAGAGGGAGGGAATATAGACTTCCCTCGGGCGGCTAGGGCGCGGCCCGAGAGAAAGGGCGGCTCGGCCGAGCTTAACGGGCCGGCCGGCCCAAGAAGGTGGCCCAGAGCGGCCCAAGACGCGCGCGCGCGGGAGGGAGGAGAGAGAGAGCCGGTGGACCGGGCTCACCATGCGCGGTCCCGGGTGGGACCCGCTTGTCAGCGGCTCGGCTCACCGTGCGGAGGGAGTACGCGGCTCATGCGCGCGGGCGGGGGAGGGACGCGGTGCACGCGCGCTTTTCGCGGTGGACGCGGATGCAGCGGGCCCACGCGCAGCCTCACGGCTCGCGGTGGAACGCGCGCACGGGGAGGGACTGACCGGGGTCGGCTCGACCCGGTCTAGGCTGAGCTGGCGCCGACGTGGCGCCTACGTGGCTGCCACGCGGGCCGGCGGGAGGTAGACGACGACCCGGCCGCGAATGGACGGCGGGCGGCGGCCGCGAATGGACGGCGGCCGGGCGGCGGAGCGAACCACGGCGATACGGGCAAAAGCTAGCACACCGGGCAGTTGTTCGTGATGAGGGGAGACGAGCCAACGGCTCGGATTCGCCAGAGGGAGTTCGACGGCGGCGAATCGCGGCGGCGACAACCGGCGGGGAGGGAAGAGGGAAACGCCGACGAGGTCACGAGGGACCGATTCCCGGCGGTGAGAGCATCTACGCGGTTTCGGGAACTCGATGCTAGCGTCGGATTGGACGGAGCTACACCGAGCAAGGCTGGCGACGTGTGGGTGCTACGGAGCTCGAGCGGCGACGGCGGCGAGCACACGGCGAGCGACGGCAACGGTCGGGGCGGCGCCGGCTAACTACGGGGAGTCTACTCGAGCTACTACCGAAAGCTAGGGGGAGGAGATGGAGCGAGGAGGAAGAACGGAGGGAGGCATCACGAGGTGAGGAGGGGCGCTGTGACGAGAGGCCGACGGCGCGGGAGGGATCTCTCCGGCATCGGGCCGGTTAAGAGGAGGAAGACGAGCGCCCGGAGTCCCCTTCCGCGTCCTAGTGCGCACCGGCTCCTCCGGCACACACGCGACGGCTGCGGTCGGCGAGAGGGACGGCAATGGCGCGGGCGAGAAACAGGGAAGAATGGGAGAAAAGGGAAGGGAGGGCGCTTGGGTTTATAGGGGGCGGCAATGTCGGTTTGGAAACCGACTTTGGCGGTCAAGGCACGAGCTGTCGCTCCGGCTAGCGGCCAAAACGGCGACAGGAGGGAGGGAGGATGACGACGGCGGGAGGAAAAGGGGAAAAAGGAGGGAGAGAAAGGGGGGCTCGCCCCTTTCTTCTTTGGGAAAAGGGGGAGGGGAGCGGGGGTGTCGAGGCAGAGGGAGGAGGGCTCGGCCTCCGTCCCTTGGCGGCTTGCGCGCGGAGTGGCGGGGCCGAGGCGATGACGACGGCGATGACGGCGGGGCGGTTTGGAGCGGCGCGACGACACGGGCGACAGGCGCAGGCTGGCGCGGCAGAGGGTGACGGCGGCGGCGACCAGATGGTCGGCCACTCGGCACGCGCGCGCGGCTTGCAATGGGAGGACGCGGCGGATGGAGAGGCGCGGCTCGAGCACGCGCGCTGGCTGCGGGGCCGAGCGGCTGCAGGCGCGGCAGGGCAGCGGGGCCGGGCGGCGACCACGCGGTGCGGGCGAGGACCACGTGGGCGCGCGCGCGAACAACAGCGCGCGGGGGCCGGCTTTGCGAGCGGGGAGCTCGCCAGGGAGAGGAGAAGGAAAGCGAGGGGAGGAGGCGCTCGGCGCGGTGACTCACGCGCACGCGCGCGGACAGAGCGGAGGAGGAGGAGCGCTCGGCGCCGCTCCCGCGCACGTGCGCGCGGCGCGCGGGCGGAGCGGAGCGGAGCTGAGGGAGAGGGGAGAGGGAGCGCGCCGGGAAGGGGAGGGGGCGAGAGAGAGCGAGAGAGAGGGAGAGAGAGCGGGAGCGCGCCGGGGGAGAGGGGGAGATGGGCCGGGAGGAAATCGGCCCATCGACCCCCGGGGGAGGCAAAATAGACTTTTGCGGAGGAATTTGATTTGGAAGGATTTGGATTTGGATTTGAACTCGACGATAGATCGGGGATTGAGATCTTGAGATGGCACGGACACTAGACAACAAGCAAAGAAACAAATTTCGCAATTAGGTTTTTTAAGAGATAATTTTCCCGTTAGGCGCCACGACGGAACGGGCGCTACAGGTGGATTGGGCCGACGGCCCAAGAAGAGGAAAAGGAGGGGAAAGGAAAACAAAAGAAAAGGAGGAAAAGAATTTCCCTGGGATTTAAAATATTGCAAGCTCGATTTTAAATGGTTAAAATTATTTTGAGAGCTCTGAAAATTCCACTAAAAATCTTGTTAGTGAATTTCGACATGTATAACTCAAGAAAAATTCCACATGCCAATTCCGATTATTATTTGCATTGATTTAGCAGGGTTTACTCTTGCTTTGCACCGGTGTTTTCTTAGAGTCTCTTATTAATTCAATTTTAGGCTTAGGAGGAGAACTTCAGGGTGTGACACCAGCCACGCCCACGCCCACGCCCACGCCCTCGCCCTCGCCCTCGCCCACGCCCACGGCCCGGAGCGCGCGCGCGCGTGTGGCATTCCGACCCCTGCCTCAACTGGTCAACAGGGAGCCTCCAATAACTCCCTATTTAGGTTGAGATATTTCTCGCTTAAATCCTGAGGTGGTATTATTATCCTCAACACTTATTATGGGCCTTTGAGATTTAATATTATAAGTTGGGCCTAGCCCAATTATTCTAACAATCCCCACCAAATTTCAAGGCTCATAAGAAATGTTCTCAATGTTGTGCCTGTTTGATATACCAGGGTTTTGGTGGAGACTGTTAAGTTGAACTTCCACCTAGGAAATGAGCTACATCAGACCACAACTGAACAATGGACTATGCCTTGAATTGTGAGTTTTGTGTGATCAGATTTCACTCAGAACCTTGACTGGTACTGGACTGCCGTTCGTATCCCCTCTGTTTGGAGCATATAAGTCAAACTCCAGGCCTTTCATGAGTATCTAGAGATCGCCCAAACCTCATAGACTGTGACTAGCAGTCGAACTCATATAGGTGTGTTCCTTCTGAGATGTTCTGCAGGTCAACATCTCTGCTTGGAAAAGCCACTCGGATCACATTAATACATAAGCCATCCTACCATGCAGGAAAGAAGATAAGCACATCATGAAAATGAGCCCCTTTCAAGGGTCTCTTCTCTCAGTCACACAATAGTTTGTTTCACCATCCAAATTCACGGGATCTCCGATCACAATGGACAGGTTTCCACTATTATACAACCTTAGGTGGGTATCAAGCCCATTTCCCTCGATGCACTGTCTATCACATTACGTGGTAGCCCCTTGGTAAACTGATCTGCCAGATTTCTAGCCGTTTGGACATAGTCCAATGCTATCACTCCGGAGTTTTTCTGCTTTCTGACAGATTTCAGTCTTCTCTTGATGTGTCTAGATGACTTCATGTTGTCCTTTGAACTGTTCACTTTAATAATCACTGTTTGATTATCGCAGTTCATTAGGATAGCTGGCACTGGTTTTTCAACCACCGGCAAATCCATCAGGAGTTCACGAAGCCACTCGGCCTCAACTGTCGCAGTATCTAGTGCTGTAAGTTCTGCTTCCATTGTTGACCTCGTTAAGATGGTCTACTTGCAAGACTTCCAGGAAACAGCGCCACCTCCAAGTGTGAACACATATCCACTTGTGGCTTTTATCTCATCAGCATCAGATATCCAGTTTGAGTCACTATACCCTTCTAGTACTTTTGGATACCCGGTATAGTGAATTCCATAGCTCGTAGTGCCCTTTAAATAGCGCATTACTCTTTCCAGAGCCTGCCAATGATCATCTCCCGGATTTGAGACAAACCGGCTCAGCTTGCTTACAGCAAATGAGATGTCAGGCCTCGTTGCGCTAGCCAAGTACATCAATGAACCAATGATTTGAGAGTATCTCAGTTGATCCCTTACTATTCTTCGGTTTTTCCTTAATAGCACGCTGGGATCATAAGGAGTAGGAGCTGGCTTGCAGTCACTATATCCAAAGCGACTTAAAACCTTGTCCACATAGTGGGATTGCACAAGTGTAATCCCACCCTCATCTCCTTTTTGTAGTTTGATGTTAAGAATAACATCAGCCTCTCCCAAATCCTTCTTTTCAAAACTCTTGGACAGATAGTCTTTGACCTCCTCAATCACATTAAGGCTGGTCCCAAAGATCAGTATGTCATCGACATATAAGCACAAGATCACCCCTTCTCCCCCACCATAGCGATAGTATAGACATTTGTCAGCTTCGTTCACAACAAAGCCTGCAGATGTAAGCGTGGTGTCAAACTTCTCATGCCATTGCTTTGGTGCTTGCTTGAGGCCATACAAGGATTTCAATAGTTTACACACCATTCCCTCCTGACCTTCTAGTACATACCTGTCTGGTTGATCCATATAGATCTCCTCCTCCAGCTCTCCGTTTAGGAAAGCTGTCTTAACGTCCATCTGATGGACGAGAAGACCATGAGAGGCTGCCAGAGCAAGTAGTACTCGAATCGTGGTCAAGCGAGCAACTGGTGAGTATGTGTCGAAGAAGTCCTCGCCTTCCTTTTGGGTATAACCCTTGGCCACAAGTCTTGCCTTGTACTTTTCGATTGTACCATCAGGCCTAAGTTTTTTCTTGAAAACCCATTTGCATCCTACGGGCTTGCACCCATATGGACGCTCAACGACTTCCCAAGTACCATTAGACATAATCGAGTCCATTTCACTGCGTACTGCTTCCTTCCAGTAGTCAGCGTCAGGAGATGAATATGCCTCTTCTATGGTTCTTGGGGTGTCATCCACGAGGTATACAATGTAGTCATCTCCAAAGGATTTTGCAACCCTTTGTCTCTTACGCTTGCGAGTATCTACAATGTTGTCCTCCTCAGGATTTTCCTCAGGCGTTTGATCATTGTGTTCTATCGGTGCAAAGTGCTCATGGGGCATGACAGTTTCTTTACTAGAAGTGCTAGGTGTATATTTCATAGGAAATTCATTCTCAAAGAATGTAGCATCTCTAGACTCAAGAATTGTACCAGCATGCATGTCGGGTACTCCAGAGTTTACTATTAAGAATCTATAACCCACACTGTGGATAGCATAACCAAAAAACACACAATCAACAGTTTTTGGTCCAAGTTTCCGCTTTTTGGCTATAGGTACATTTACCTTGGCCAAACAGCCCCATGTTCATAGGTATGAGAGATTTAACTTCTTCCTTTCCCATTCCTCGAATGGTGTTACTTCCTTATGCTTCATTGGAATTTTATTCAGGACATGACACGCAGTCAAAACTGCCTCACCCCACCATTCCTTGGAAAGCCCCGCAGTGTCTAACATGGCATTCACCATCTCAGTTAGAGTACGGTTCTTTCTTTCGGCCACCCCATTTGATTGGGGTGAATAGGGAGGCATCATCTCATGAATAATTCCAAACTCTTCGCAAAAGGATGCAAACTCATTGGAAAAATACTCCCCACCTCTATCAGACCTCAACCGTTTGATTTTCCTTTCAAGTTGGTTTTCTACCTCAGCTTTATAGATTTTAAAGTAATGCAATGCCTCATCCTTTGTTTTCAATAGATACACATAGCAAAATCTAGTGCAATCATCTATCAGTGTCATGAAATATTTCTTTCCCCCTTTAGTCAACACGCCGTTCATTTCGCACAAATCGGAATGAACAAGTTCTAGAGGTGCCAAATTCCTCGCCTCAGACGCCTTGTGAGCCTTGCGAGGTTGTTTCGATTGAACACAAGTATGGCACTTGGAACCTTTGACCAAAGTGAATTTTGGAATTAAACTCATGTTAGCTAAGCGCGTCATACAACCGAAATTCACATGACAGAGTCACGAATGCCACACATTAGACTCATCATTCTCGCTAATATGGTTCACAGCATTATGATTATTACACATGTCATTCAAAGAAAAGCGGAACAAGCCTCCGCTGTCATAACCTTTTCCAACAAAAGTCCCATATTTAGAAACGACACATTTATTGGACTCAAACACAAGTCTAAAACCTTCTCTACACAATAGAGAGCCGCTAACTAGATTCTTCTTTATTGAAGGGACATGCTGCACGTTCTTCAGCTGCACGGTCTTTCCCGAAGTAAACTTCAGATCGACCGTACCAACACCATGAACAGCCGCAAGCGACCCGTTTCCCATCAACAAGGAGGAACCTCTCCCGACCTGATAAGAAGAAAACAGAGAAATGTCAGCACATACATGAATATTAGCACCAGTATCCACCCACCAATCAGGTGAATGAAAAACAGAGAGAACTGTAGGTAATATTTTACCGTACCCCGATGTTCCTCCGCCCTCGCTAATGACCATGTTGGCAGACTTCCTGTCTTTGCGCTCAGGACAGTCCTTGGCCCAATGCCCATACTTGCCACACACAAAGCAGTCTCCCTTTGCCTTTCCCTTGCCTTTCTTCTTAAAATTGGTTGCAGCCTTGGGTTTGACATCAGGCTTGACTTTCTTGTTGTTGTGGGATGCATGAGGGTTCTTCTTCTGTACCATATTGGCACTAGAACCTCCCTCAACCTTTTTGCCCCGCACGTCCTTTGCCCTCGCCTTCTCCTCAACACCCAAAGAGCCAATGAGATCAGGAACACTGAACTCTTGTCTCTTGTGCTTTAGAGAAGTGGCAAAGTCCGACCAAGAAGGTGGTAGTTTGGCAATAATGCCACCCGCCACAAACTTGTCCGGCAACTCACAGTTGTTGTTCTCAAGTTCTTTAGCCAGCATCTGAATCTCATGAGCTTGTTCTACTACAGAACGGTCATCGACCATCTTGTAGTCATAGAACTGCTCCATGACATACAGCTCACTGCCGGCGTCAGAAACTCCGAACTTGGCCTCAAGTGCATCCCACATGTCCTTCCCAGAAGGCATGTGCATGTACACGTCCACTATGTTGTCAGCGAGTACACTGATCAATGCTCCACGGAACAGGCAATCCGAAGCCTCGAACTTAGCCTCTTCCTCAGGAGAAAGAGGTGGTTCACTTCGTTTGCCCCGTGAAACATAGAAGCACTGCATCGCTGTCAACCACAATAGTGCACGTGCTTTCCATCTCTTATAGTTTGAACCATCAAAAGCATGTGGTTTCAGTGCAGCAGCAAAGCCAACTACCGAAAATGACCTATCAGGTTTTTGGATTGTTGGAAATATAGTCATTAATCGGCATATTTTAATCCAAAAAGTTAAAGCAATGATCATGGCATAAGCAGTGTAGGGTGATCTTAACATAACCAGTAGCATACTATGCGCATCATGAATGTCAGGAACAGGAACATACCAGTAACACGATAACATGCTAGAGGCATTATGTAGAACAGGAACAAGAACATAGCGCACATAGTATAGCGATAGCGCTAACAATGGGAACAGGAATAGCGCTAACAACAGTAGCAGGAGGAGAAGAGTATACCCCGAGAATGGCCCTCCGCTGGATGGTGAGGCAGAATTGCCTCCGTTGTTGTTGTCGTTCACGGCACCTCCTGGCGCACCAGCTCCGGATCCAGCTCCTGTCGGCGGCGTACCACCACCGCCAGCAGTGGCGGCGGCAACTCCAGACATGGCGATGAGCAGTCGAGCAGTCGTGCGGGAGGCACTCCCCAAAAACCTGATCACCCGCCTACCCGGTGCAGATCTCAGGCGAAGGTGTGGTTTCGGAGGCACTGCTCCTTCCAATCTCTCGTGCGCGCAAGAGATCAGAAGCGAGGAAGCGAGAGCAACTCAGGCGCGGAGAAGAAGAAACTAACACCGGGAAAGAAGCTAAGAAAATGGATCGGACTCGCGGCCTCCTTATCTATCAGGAGAAAGAACATGGACGCGCTGTTGCGGAGGGAATCGTGGGAACGTGGAACGTGGACGCGCTGTTGCGGAGGGAATCGTGGGAACGTGGGTTAGTGCCTGCAAAAGGATAGTGACGCCCGCCCGCCGCCATCCACGCCCTCGCCCTCGCCCTCGCCCACGGCCCGGCGCGCGCGTGTGGTATTCCGACCCCTACCTCAACTGGTCAACAGGGAGCCTCCAATAACTCCCTATTTAGGTTGAGATATTTCTCGCTTAAATCCTGAGGTGGTATTATTATCCTCAACACTTATTATGGGCCTTTGAGATTTAATATTATAAGTTGGGCCTAGCCCAATTATTCTAACACTCAAGTCATCGGGTTCGCCCAAGTACTATATAACATGCATGAAGCTAGCTTAGCATAGATGTCAAGTTTCTCAAGAATTTAACACGCCTATACATTCTCCTCTCAAAAATTAGCATCTGCTACGACAGCCACCTCCAGGCACGGATGACGAAGCATCATCCAATGCTGCTCTTCCTTGGCCTAGCTTTGCTCGCCCTGCAGCCTCTGATCGCGGCCGCATCACGGCGGCCGCCGCCGTCGCCGCTGTGTCCGAAGAAGTGCGGCAACGTCGACATCGAGTACCCGTTCGGCATCGGGCCAAACTGCTCGCTGTCCGACGATTTCAGCCTCGAGTGCGTCCACGACACCCCGCAGCTTCGCCTCGGCACCGATCGGCAGCAAGTGGTGCCAGAAACACCTAGGGATATTTTGGCTAGCTTCACAAAGTAGTGGGCTGGACGATCTGGGTTCGAAGCCTCACCCCTTCTAATTATATTTGATATTAGGTCTTTCGGGGGCGGAGACAGGCCTAGAGCAGCTAAGGCTTGAGCCCTAGGCCTGTCTCCAAAAACTTGCTTAAATTTTGTTGATTCACCATGTAAATTTTTCAGAAAACTAAAACTCCATTAGTCGAGCCCTACCTTATTCTTAGTCTTATATAATTTTTGGCTCCGCCACTGGTCTTTCCCTAATATTCGTGTTCTTTTTAGCAGGTGGTGGCCGTGCTCGACATCAACCTGCTCCACGGCAAGATCCGGATTGCCAACAGCATCTCCTGGCAGTGCAAGGACGAGAACGACCCAACCGGCGCCCCGTTGAAGAACAGCTCGTGGATGGGCCTCGACGTGACGGAGCTGCCGTACCGCTTCTCCTACGAGGACAACCAATTCGTCACCGTCGGCTGCAACGTGCTCGTCTTGCTATCCGGAGAGGAGGCGTCAGTCGACCCGATCCTGAACGTCTGCATGTCCACATGCTTCGGCAACGGGAGCAACATCAGGAACGGCTACTGCTCTGGCGCGGGATGCTGCGAGATGGCCATCCCCGTGGGACTCAAATCCTACCGGCTTGAATTCAGCGGGCCATTATTATTTAATAACAGCTGGTCGCCGGACAATTACACCTGGTGCAGCCACGCCGTGTTGATGGAGGCTAAAAGCTTCAGCTTCGAGAGGGACTACGCGACAACCGATAAGTTTTTCAGAAACAAGAACGGCACGGTCCCCGTCGTGCTCAACTTCGCGGCGGGCAGCGAGAAGTGCAAGGAAGCAAGAATGAAAGATACCTACGCGTGCGTCAGCGACCACAGCGCGTGCGTCGGCACGGCTGATGGCTACGTGTGCAACTGCACGAGTGGGTACAAGGGCAACCCCTACCTCCCCGGCGGATGCACAGGTACGTCCGTCCGTCTCCAATACCACTGATTTGAGTTCCCGGATTTGTGGAGAGTTTTTTTTTAGAATGATTTGTGGGGAGTTGCACGTGATTTTTTATTTTAATAATGAAAATCGGTACTAAGTATATCTTTTAGTCCTACTGAAGCCTGTTTAGTTCACGAAAAGAAAATTTTTGGATGTCACATCGGATGTTTGACCGGATGTCGGAAGGGGTTTTCGGATACGAATGAAAAAACTAATTTCATAACTCGTCTGGAAACCGCGAGACGAATCTTTTGAGCCTAATTAATCCGTCATTAGGGCATGTACAATGGTGTTTATTAGTGGTCTCTCTCAATTGCCATGCAAGTAAATTTGATGACATGGAAGAAAGAGAAAGGAGTACGGTTGTTATGCATGACAACGGCTCAGAGTCGATTCTTAGCATTTATTAGAGCAAATTTTGTTGCATGGTGTTGAAAGAAAGGAAAGAAGAGTAAGAAAAAGTATTTTGATACATTAATTATTAGAGACTATATTGTCTCTAATTGTTGTAGGATGCTAGTCTCTAAATAATGTAGAGTTCATATCTAACTCTACCTTTTGTACATGCCCTTAGCATATATGTGTTACTATAGCACTTATGGCTAATTATGGACTAATTAGATTGAAAAGATTCGTCTCGCGATTTAACCCCTAACTATATAATTAGTTTTTTTAATTTATATTTAATGCTCCATACAAGATTCAAAGATTCAATGTGATGTTTTTGGGAAAAAAAATTAGGAACTAAACCAAGCCTGAGTTGCATGTACATTTAACTGTACTATAATTTTTTTTTACGGGAATGCTAGGGGACGGGATACCGTTCCCCAATGGGATACTCCTCCTCCACAAATGCGATTCTCACTCATGCGACGCGGCCGAAGCCATCAGCGCGCGCCCATCCCTGTCCTTGTCCCCTACCGCCGCTGCCGCCGCCGTCAGCATCCCTCGCCGCCGCGCCCGTCCCCCGCCGCCGCCGTCCCCGTCCCCCACCGCCGCCGCGCCCGTCCCCTACAGTCGTCGCCACGCCCGCACCCGCCACCGTCGTCGTCCCTCGCCGCCGCCGCCGCGCCCGTCCCCTGCCGTCGCCGTCGCCATCCTCGTCTACAGGGGGAGGGCTGCAGGTGGCCGGCAGCGCGTCGGGATGCTCCTCCCCCAACGGGATGCACAATTATATCTACTAGGAATCACCTGATACCTGGTAAGTATCATCCGATAACTCTTAAGTATCACGCGATATATAAGTATAAATCATCTTATACCTGACATGATACCTCACGAGTATCACACGATACGTGGTAGAAATCGTCTGATACCTGACAGGTATCACATGATACCTCGCGAGTATTACACGATACGTGGTAGAAATCGCATGATACCTGATAAGTATCACATGATACTTTGCAAGTGTCACCTAAAACATGTGTAGAATCGTCTGATACCTGATAGGTATCACACCTGATACCTACTCGGGATCATCCCGTTCGAAAACGGATTCCGTTATATAGCAGCCCTTTTTTAAGAAACAAAGAAAAACGCAAACAAAACACTCACCATGTGCACGTATTCATCCCTGTGAACTTATATGAATGCACACGTAACATGCATCTAACTGTATTATATAGTGTCATCTGGATTTCAAAAAATTTTCTATATGCTTAGGACTTATTCGTTTCAAAGGAATTGTAAAGGAAAAGTACAGGAATAGGCAATCCTTTGAAATGGACACTATACTGTCATTCGTTTCAAAGGAATGCACCAAACTAAAAATTCCTATCCCTCCACTTTTTTAGGGAAAACAAAGGAAAAAAATAATCCACTCCAACCCAATGTTTTCAATCCTTTGGATTGTTTGCTACACAACCATAGAAAAATTTTCTATGTTTTTCAATCCTTAAGTTTATACATGCATTTCTATACTATTTCTATGTTTTCTTTATTCCTATGTTTTAAAAATCCTACAAACCAAACAAGCTCTTAATTTGGTCTGGTTCCAATGCCATCCTATATGCAGATATTGACGTATGTGCTCCTGGAAATGACGGGTGTCCGGACGGGATGATTTGCAGTAATTTTCCCGGCGGACACAACTGCTCGTGTCCAGAAGGAGAGCACAAGAGCAACAAGAGTGGAGTACTCATCTGCGAGCCGGACCTGAAACGATCTTTGCCGGACCTGAAATTTAAACGATCTTACCGGCTCCCGGTCTCAGCGATCATAGCTATCGGTACGTAACAAAAATGCAATTGAGCAAATTTTTTTTTCAGAGAAGGGTATATTTTTTACCCAGCCTCTATATTCAACCGAATATATGCAGTCATTTAAATTAGGAATTTAGCCTATCGAATATAAAACTTAGCCCTTAAATAAAAATTTGCTCCCATAGAGATTTGACTCAGAATCTTAGGGTGCTACTCATGTCACTGTAACCATTAGGCTACATGCACTTTCACAAATGCAATTGAGCTTGCCCTGTCATCATCTACTCTAATATATGCACGCACA